>NC_138750.1:43426633-43789887 GCF_965113315.1 Podarcis vaucheri | reverse complement strand
TGAGCTGACAAAGCAAGCACTTTACACAAAACCGACTGTGGTTCATCAGAAATAATGCCTAAAAATCTATTCCGTTTCATCTTTGGTAACATCTGGTGCAAAATTTCCCATCCTATCCTGAAGAAGGAGACACAGGGTACAATTTGAAAACATGGAAATTTCTGGGTTTTGAAACACACTGCTTCTGGAATCCTGATTCTTGAAGATGCAGCCACTGGGTAGCATGAAACAATATGATCTCCCACTTTGATCTTTTTTACATCACTGCCTGTTGCAACCACCGTCCCACTGTAGTCCAGAGCCAAGAACCTGTATTTATCAATGGTCTGTGAATTCCAGTATAATGTGTTTCCAAAGTTACAGCTGGAAACACTAACAGGATAATAGTCTTCAGAATGGATACTTATTTTCTCAACTTGCACTTCAACATTGTGATTATCAAGAGAAATCTCAATGTGGTCAGCTGGCTCGGCAAATAGATTTCTTACTTCATGAGGCTCAGAAGTGTAAAAAGTTGACAGCTCAGATTCTTGAAGAGACTGAAAAGGCTCATTATAGGACCAGTCATCAACCTGTGTACATCTAATTTCAGAAGTGTAAATTCTCCCCTGATTAATCCAGACTTCAGCATATTTATCTGCTTCATATTCTACTAAAACATCTGCTAAAACTGCTATGTCCATTGTACTTGTTGAAACGATATCAATAATCTGAAATGTGATTTCAGTAACTTCAAGAATGCAGGATCTTACCATCCCATACAAGGCCAAGCCAGGGTTAATGTGGTCTACAGTCCTGCCTGTTGCTCTATATGTAATTATCTTGATGGAACCATGACTGTTCTTCTCTCTCAATGCAACGACAAGTTGCCGGAAAGCTTCACAACATTTGGATAAGCTTGCAACAACACTCTCAGGATTTTCTCCATTTGATCTTTGAATTCCCCACATAAACAAAACATCACTGTAGTCATGTACCTCTAGCCTAATTTTGTCCTGAGCAGCTGAATTTGCGCTTCCTGACACCAGTAATTGCTCCCAGTCTTCATACATCAAAAACCTAGAATCTTTATGTAAATATTTTTTGAGCTGTTGAGAAACTCCAATTTTGTCAGCAAACACTGCAGCTCTGGGTGCATCTCCTGAGGTTTGGATAATCCGAGAAGGGGTTACCTCTTTCCACTGATTTTCAAAAAGGAAAGCATCATCACTATTGGACGCTCTCTTCAGAAGAGTGATCCCAACACGTTTAATCTCAACCAAAACAGAGCCTTGTTTATCTGTGAAGCATCCACAAAATTCTAAATAGTTCTCAGTAGACTTACTTGTTTTCAGATATATCATCATTTCCTCTTCCAAAGGTCGGACAATTACAAGGCTGCCTATGTTGGAAGGAAACCCTGTACAGTTGTTCCTGGTTTTTGTGGTCATCACACCAGTCATTTGCAGAAAGCAGTCTAATATCACTGGATGAATAAAATGCTTGTGCAGTTCTTCCCTGGTTTGCTTGTTCACCTTAAGGATGGTTATGGCTTCCTTCAGCTCTTCAAAATAAAACACATCACTCAGCTGCTTGAATACTGAACCATACTGAAATCCGAAACGAGATAATGCTTCGTATATTTCATCCTTTCTGACCATTGATTTACAACGCTGAAAAACATGTCTATATGAAATGTTATTTTCTTCAAGAAAGGTTTCTTGGTTCCATGTGATCTGTCCAGATACATATACTGCACCAGATGAGGACAGTATTTTGAAATCTTTTTTTTCCTTTTGTGATACTACTGTTAGCTTCAAATCATGAGAATTTTCACTTAAAACACAAGGTGATTCAAACTTCATGCTCATCTGACACAAACTTAAGGGCTCCTTTCTTCCTGAGCTAGCCATCACAGCTGACAAAGCAAGTTCAACAAAAAAGGCACCAGGAACCAGAGCAACACCATTGAGCTTGTGCTCGTACAAATAGGGAGTCGCTGTCTGAGATATGGAATGCTTGAATTCTGAACTGCCGTTGCTGACATTATGAATTGACAGGTGGTTTGCGTTCAGCTTGGTTTGAGTTGGCTGCTGGAGCCTGTTTAAAAATGACATGAGCTTCTTATGATCAAATTGATACCTGGGGTAGGCTGCAGGTACACCCTGATATCCTGCATAGATGTGCTCCCAATCTGGATTGACTCCCAATTCAAAAAGGCCTTTAACAAGTGTGAGAAGTGTCATATATTCTTTGTCAAGGTGCAAGGAAGGAAAAACTTTAGCTTGTGTCCCTAATGCTTCAATTATATATCTTTTCAGTGCACGCTGGGGACCAATTTCCACAAATACAGGATCATCTCTGCTTTTTGCTGCAGTTGTTATAGCCTCTGCAAAAAAAACAGGATCCCGAACCTGTCTGGCCCAGTAGGTGCCTGTAACAAAATCACCATCTGAAAAGGCCTTCCCTGTTGCTGTCGAAATTAGGTCAATCTCTGGCTTCCCTTTCTTTAATTCTGATAGATTGTCTGCTATCTCAGTTAGTACTGGATCCATCATTTGGCTGTGATATGCAGCTGGCACATTTAAAACATGAAGAAATATGTTTCTTTTACTGAAGTGCTCAGCCAGATCTTTCTGAATGGCATGGATAGACGTTTCATCTCCTGATAAGGTGCAAGACAAAGGACTGTTAAATGCTGCAACACAGACTTTCCCGGAATATGCTCCAATGGCTGCTGACACTTCTGCAACGGGAATGTTGCCAACCACCAGCATTCTGCCTCCAGTGACTTTAGCCTGTAGCCTGCTTCTGTGGTAGATGACTTTGACAGCATCTTCCAGGGAAATCAAGCCAGCACAATGGGCAGCAGCTACTTCGCCAACTGAATGGCCAACAGCAGCAATTGGCTTAATGCCCCAGTGTTGCAGGAGTGTAACCAAGGCCACCTGCAGTGTAAAGAGTAAGGGCTGGGCAACTTCAGGCCTGGAGAAATCTTTGTATTCATTTTCTTTTGATTTTAGGATTCCTGTGGGAAGATGTTCTAGAAACAGCCTTTCTATTTCTTTGCATTTGTCTCTAAACACTGGCTCAGACCTTAGCAATATCTCAGGTATCCCTTTCAGATCCAGACCGTTACCAGAGAATACAAAAATTAATTGTGGTGGTTTCTTCAGCGGAGCTGTTTCCAGTTCAGCCACAGGGGAAAGCTGTTGCTCTAGTTTCTGTAGTGAAGATGCCACAAATGCTTTTCTGTACTTGTAGTTTATATGGCTTCTTCTACAAGCAGATGTGTAGGCCAGATTTGGGAGTGTCGCTGAGTCACTTGTATTAAGGTACCTAGCTGTGTCTTCTATCGCTCGTTTGAGAGAATTTCCTGAAGCTGCCGAAATGACAAATAATTCGACAGGCCTTCGGACTGGAGAAATAACCTGGGTTTGTTTAAACTGTCTGACAACCACATGGGCATTGGTGCCCCCAAATCCAAAACAGTTGATCCCAGCAACTCTGCCGTATTCACCAGGCTCCTCCCACTTCTCCACTGTTGTTGGGATGGAGAGATTCAGTTTCCCTGTATTTATGCTGCTGGTGCTCTCTGAAAAGTGCAAGGATGGGACTATCTTCCCATGGTGCATCATGAGAAGAACTTTGATTAAGCCTGCTGCCCCAGCAGCCGACTCTGTGTGCCCAATGTTCCCTTTAACGGAGCCAATCTGGAGAGGGGGCAGATTAGGAGACCTCTTTTGACCAATGACATTACCTAAGCTCTCTGCCTCAACAGGATCTCCTGCAGGTGTCCCTGTGCCATGTGCTTCAATATATTGCACAACAGATGGATCAACACGCTCTGGGTAGATGCTGAGCAGCAACTTCTCCTGTTCCTCCTGAGATGGTCTGGTGATTGGTGTGACGGATCTTCCATTCTGGTTGACTGCACTCACGCTGATGACACCCCATATTTTGCTGAAGTCTTCCTGCGCCTATTTTAAAGAAGATGAAAAGAGATAAAGCTTCTTAAAGTTGTGAAACATAGGGATGGCAAACACAGCCAGTGCAATATAACTCAGTTAACATTTTATGATATGCTCTCTCTCTTATAACAAAGATTATGAGACATGGTGAGCATTCTACCAGCTATGACTATTTTATAAATAGAATTAGACATAATTCCTAGGTTTAATGAATTAAGAGTCAGGAGTTTGTGAATCCCGTGTCTATACTCATACCTTCTTTAACGATTTCAGCAAAATAACTCCACAACCTTCTCCCCTTCCATAGCCATCGGCCTTTATAGAAAATGGTTTGCTGACTCCTTCAGGGGATAGCATCTTTGCCTTACTAAGAGCGACGAAGACCTGTGGTTCCATTATGCAGCTCACTCCTCCACAAAGAGCAGCTTCACAGTCTCCTGTAGGGTAAAATAATGAATGCATTTCTGTTCAGCATAAGGCTCAGTATTTAGTCTTCTGAAAAGATTACATCGGTATATACAAACATACACATTTACCTGCCCCTCCAAGCTTAAGGGCATTCCGTTAAAGGAATCCAGGGGTGTGAATCTTGTCCGAAGCCTGGGGCAGGGCCAGGGCCATGCCACGACCCCATCAGGAACCCTGGGTTACCTCGAGTTGGTTTGCATGGACGGGGTTCCCCCTATCCGTTGTTGACCCTTACTGGACTCCCTGTGTGACGAGCAGGAGTCAGATGTAGTCGGGTCAATCCAATGCCTAAGCCAATAAAGCTCACATTCTGTAACCAATAAAGCTGTGGCCTAAATTTGCCCAATAACATTTAACCTAATACCTGTGCCCTTGTGTCTTATTCATCAATGAAGGGGTGGTTTCGGGGTCTCAACACGCAACAGTAAGTCTCTCATTGTTTGTTAGGGGAAATCTGTTGTTCTCTTTAAAATGTTCTAGTGTGAGTAAAGCAAATGTCTACATCTTGTCACTAAATTAATATAAAATTATTTTCCTAACTTACGGTTAGCTACATCATTCCTATAAGCTCTTTTCTCTCTCACTTCCATTCAGTGCTTGCCTACTGGAGTTTATGGTCTGTGAGGCAACATACCTAAATTACAAAATGCACCCTGTGTGACATGACATAATATAACTGGTCCGCAATGAGCATAGTATAAGGAAGACCAAGATAAATCCCAGAATTATACTTTGAAATATGTCAGTCTTATTTGTGAGTGCCTGTGGCCTTCAGAAGGCTGGGGGTTTTCTGGGGGGGGGGGAAGGCTTTCACAACATACAAACTTCAGACCTTTCCAGAAACATATTCCAATATTTTACTGTGCCTTGCAACTGATGCTGCTAAATAGGGAATAAGAGGCAATATAAGAGGCAATATCGCGTGCAGTGGGGACTTGTTTGCCACTTTGAGGTCCTTAGAGGAAAGGAAGAATATGAACGAGTGGAAAACTATTAGATCTCATTACCTTGTTTAATTGCATGCAAAGCAAAGTGCAAAGCATAAGAAAATGAGGAGCAAGCCGTGTCAATGGCAACCGATGGCCCAGTCAGATTAAATGTATATGAAATCCGGTTAGCAGCTATGCTCATTGCTGTCCCGGTGCCATCGTAGTGGCTTGCTTCAGTGGGGGTTCTGCCACTCATTAGCCTGTAGTCTTGATTCATCATACCTGTGAATACCAAAGATGTACTGTGTTACCAGCATAGTACATTGAGAGTACAGTATTCATTCTGAACAACTTGATTGCATTTATTGCTCTAGATCTGCCACACACAACATGCTTCAATCTACACAACAAGATTAGGCTTTTCATTGAGTCATCTTCGTAAGGGAATGCTATGCAGCTATTCAGGTTTGTGAGTACTGATCAGCTAAGTGGATAGACTTTGAGTTGTGAGACTAGGGTTAAAAATAACAAATCCACCATAAATTGCATTTCCTAGCTCTCTGCTAATCTCTCCGCAGGTCTCCAGTATATAAAATCTGAATGCAGTTCACCTACCTAACAGGGTTGCTGTACAAATGATCATGTTTTACAAGAATGTTTTACATACATCACTAATAATATGAAAACCGTATTATTCCTCAAATTTGAACTGAATATTGGAAATACTGCATAAATGTTGCTTTATAGCATAGTATTATTTATGTGTTTTATTTACTATAAAATCCATATTTACATGTTCTATTCAAAGCAGCTGATAGTCACAGAAGTTCTTTTAATGATCATAAAGTCCAACAGCTCTCTTAATACACTAGACTTTATTTTTTAAAACTGCAAATCATGTAACTGATTAATCACCATCAACAGTGCTGTTCATGTAACCAATAGTTACATGTTTGTTTCTTGAGTTATATCAGTTTAAACTTTCTTTAGCTTGTAATGCTCTTAAGCACGGTTATATTTACTGTCTAGACAACTTCACATTTTCTTCAAAAATATTGTGTAGTCAGCAATAGATACTCTCAATTGTCTTTAACAGTGGCTGAATTACATTAGCATGTGTTACCTGTTGACATCAATTAAAGTTCATTTGTTCAATAAATATAGGTATGTTGAACCCATTTTTCAAATGTTCTGATGTATATTTGGGAGCTATTTCACCATTACCAATCACTTTTTTGGGGTTTTTAAGTGATCTGCAAATGAACCTTAAGTGTTCATAAGACTTCATTAACACACCACCACAATAGGAAAATTCTATTCATAACTGAGTAGGATCTAAGCTAATGGGATTTACTCCCAAGTAAGTACGTGGACGTGGGTGGTGCTGTGGTCTAAACCACTGAGCCTAGGGTTGGGGGTTCGAATCCCCGTGACGGGGTGAGCTCCCATTGCTCAGTCCCTGCTCCTGCCAACCTAGCAGTTTGAAAGCACGTCAAAGTGCAAGTAGATAAATAGGTAACACTCCGGCGGGAAGGTAAACGGCATTTCCGTGCGCTGCTCTGGTTTCGCCAGAAGTGGCTTAGTCATGCTAGCCACCTGACCCAGAAAAACTGTCTGCAGATATGAGCGCTGCGCCCCCAGAGTCGTTCGCGACTGGACTTAACTGCCATGGGTCCTTTACCTTTACCTTTTTAAGTGTGTATAGGATTGCAACCTAAGAGAATTATGTAGACCAGCCCTATATGTTCCAGTCTATGCTCCTAAATTAGTGCAACTGTTTTAAGCTTCAAATTATCATCTCACCAACAAAAACCCCTGTTTTTGAACCACTTATGTTTTCTCTAGGGACTCCTGCATCTTCCAGTGCTCTATATGTGCATTCCAGGAGTAATTTCTGCTGGGGATCCATACGCTCAGCTTCCACATCATTAATTCCAAAAAGTCTGTTGTCAAATGCATTAAACCTACAAAACAGAAGTCAGATAATAACATTGTAAGTAGGAGAAAATAATATGCAACCAACTCATGGCACATTCATTAATATGACAATCAAATATTTTGACTTCTAGAAAATTATTTCCATTAATCATTTTTAAATAAAAGGCTTTAATAATTTGGTCATTTGTTCTTGGGGAAGGTAGAATGAAAATAGAAGAATATTTAGAGCCACTACTTAACAGTGGCTTAGGATAGTGGACACAAATATTTGTAGAATTGGATCCAAAGTACCATGAGTAGAGGGAGAAAATGTAGGGGTGCTGTTCTGAACCTTTATACTAGCAAAAGGCTATATTAAACACATGGTAAATAAAGATACAAGCTTTAGAATACAGAGGGGCACTCAAAGGTTTTGAGAAGCGCTAGTGCAAAGTCTTGTGCAAGAGTTCTTGCAAATGAAAGGACTTATTTAGAGTTAGGACTACTCTCTTTTGTTGAATCAGAAACAGGCCTTCCACAAAAGGAAGAGGCTTTCTTCTAGATTTTGGATCCTAGTCATAACGTTGCACATGCCTGAATATTTCAGATTCCACACTAGTTTCAGCTCTTATCAAAACACTGTATAAAATGAAATTCAAATAAACAGATGGCAGGAAAGCCCATATATCCCTGGCAGCCAGCCTGGGAATTCCCCAATAGCCGACCACCTTGCTCAGGCGTTGCTCCCCAGGGATAGGAGCTTGCTGTGGCTGGCTTCCAAGCCACCCACCCTATGACTGGTTAAGCAGCCATTAGGATCAAGGCCTATCTAGTCCAGCATCCTATTTGCAATATTGGGCAGACAGATGTTTCTGAAAAGCTTTTGAGCAGGGTAGGAAGGCAAAAGTCCTCTTCTGCTACCTCACAAGTGGTATTCAGGTGTTCACTGCTTATAAGCAGTTATTTTCAAAATTGGATGATAACTTATGGACATTGTTTTATAAATTGAACTCTCTCAAGTGGGGAGAAAGCAGAGGAAGGCGGGCCCAAAAAGGAACCATAGAGGAGTTGTGCCAAAGTTTTGGCCTTGTATAATTTTAGAGCTGTGGGGACCAAGAAGCCCCCTTGTGCTCTGAAGAATTTAAGGATACCATTTGCGGTTTTTTCCGCTGAACTCCCGATGGAGGTTATGTGTAGTTTGTTGGTTCCTGAGGCCTGTACCACCATTCCTAGATACTTGTAGTTTGTGGCTTGTTCTAGTTTATGGCCTTGGCGTTCCCAGCTTCTAAGCTTTGGTTTTTCCCCAAAAGCGAGTATCTTGGTCTTTTGATAGTTGTTTTTGAGACATTCAGTTTCACAGTATGTTGCGAGCTTTCTTAGTGCTCTTTTGAGTCCAATGGAGGTTCTAGATAGAATTACCGCATCATCGGCATATAGCAGGACCGAAATATGCCGATTTGCAATCTTCGGCGGGTGGAGTTCTGAGTCATTGAGTGCAGATACTAAGTTATTTAGATAGAAATTATAAAAAATAGTAGAGGGGCCAATAGGCACCCTTGCCTGACTCCTTTTGAAGGAAAGTGAGGACAGGTGACCTCACCTAGGCCCGAAGTCACCCCCCACCAAAGCAGGCTCAAAGCTTCTCAAAACTTTTCAAAATCATTTTCTCAGCAGCTAAGCATCAGAAACATTCCGCTCTGCTGTAACAAAGGTAGAGAACAGTCCATTGTTTCTCAGGCCTTTCTCATGTCTTCTGGCCTTGCTAAAGAACCACATTGCAACTTACTTTCTGTCCGGGAACCATGCCAGAACAAGAGATTGAAACATATCTGAACATGCTGAAAACCCCTTGGCTTCTCACCCCCCCTTTTCCTGGGAAGGGTGCCAAGAGTCCACAATAGTCCCAAAACAGCTTTCTGTTCATGCTCAGAGGAACTCCTGAGGGAGGAGAAAGGGGGAGGGAACTGGAAAGGGCTATATATGCTTGTGTACATGATTGTGAACTCATGCATGCTTTTTGTGACTTATCACACTTGCTCCTTCTACCAGTTCATGGATGGTAGAAATAAAAGCCTTTTCTCCGAAACTATTCCTTGAGTGTCTGTTGACTCCCACTTCCCTTTCCCAGGCGCAATATTTTTCCCACCCGAGGGCAAAGCCTCATAAGGCTACACTTTGAAGGTATTAATAGGGTCTGTTAGATGTCCTAGGTGGCTGCACCTGACTCTAAGAGCTGTGTTTGTGTGTTGGTTCTGGAGACTGTATCAAATGCTGCTTTTAGGTCGTGTTTAATCCAAATGTTTTATCCTATGCCTGTTTCCTTGTCCTCATTTGCTCTAACAATTATTGGTTAAAAAATCCTAACTGCTATTTTATCTATATGCTTTTTTAATTCTGGTCTGAGACCGTAATAAAGTTCATTCATTCATTCATTGTTTTATATATAAAACAAGTAGATGCAGCAAAACAAGTTGATAGCCCAGTTCAAATAGACACTTTAATTGCCAAAAAATGAGATAAAATGGGATTTGTCATATGGTTAAGGGAAATACAATAAAAACCTCCATGAGTAAACAGGTTATATAAAAAATATTCTGGTTAAGATGTTCAAGAAACAACTGCACATCTATTAAAATACAAACTGAAACAGTTTAAATTTGTGGATTAAAAACAAAACAAAAAACTCATAGCTGTTCCATTTAGTTATCCTGAGTAATAGTCATTGATGGACAAATTTCTATGATCCAATTCTTTTTCAAAGCTACTTTTAAGCCAGTGTCCACCATCTCACCCACCCACATGCTGTAGCCACAGATTCTGAAAATAATTTACACACTGTGTAATTAAGATTAAGAAACAATTTGCAGTAAATTCTATTTCCAAATAAACTGACTTAAATAGTTATGTAGTTCAGGCTGCAATCCTATACCCAGTTAACCTGGGAGCAAAGCCCATTGAACTCATCTGGAATTGTACCGTCTATGGGACAATCATATTAAGCTAAAACAAACTGCTTCAAGCCTGTAGCTCCAAAACCATTTTTGCTTACTATGAAAAAATGACTGGCATCACACGTAGAAAAGTGTCTTTGAAATGTATTATCTATTTTCCTTAACATACACCAAATGTGTACGTTTAGGCAAATTACTTTACAATAAAAAATATTAAAAACAGTTTAGTGTTCTGTTTCCTTGGAGCTGATTCACAGTTTATTTTCCACCATCGTGTGATTAAGCATTAACACTTACTCTTTGGTAAAAGCGGCATGTCTTGTGCTTGTCTTTCCTGGTTTGTGACTGTCTGGATCATACCAGCTTTTGGTTTCAAATCTTTCCGGAGGTATTTCTACAACACAGTTTCTGCCTTCTACTAGAACTCGCCAGAAATTATCAATTCCTTCACCTGTTGAAAATATATTATTTTAGATAGCTGGAATTTACTTCCCAATAGTTTATTTATTAAAATAGAAACTTAAATTATTTTGGTGTGATTCGTTTGACAGAAACTACAATGGAACACCGGTTGTCAAACGTAATCCGTTCTGGAAGAGCCGTTCGACTTCTGAGGCGCATTCGAAAACGGAAGCATTCACTTCCCGGTTTTTGGCATTCGGCTTCCAAATCGTTTGTCTTCCGAGATGCTCAAAAACCAAAGTTCCATTGTATAAGACAATTAAAAAATTCTGAGTAAATAACTCAACATGATAGCTCAGCCAGTAGAGCATCAGACTCTTAATCTTAGGGTCATGGCTTTGAGCCCCATGTTTGGCAAAATGATTCCTGCGTTGCAGGGGGTTAAACTAGATGACCCTCTTGGCCCCTTCCAGTTCTGATATTATGATTCTATATTATTTTATCATAGAACTGTATATCAGAAGTGTGCATCCATGATTCAGCCTTCCCACGTGAGCCGATACAGATTATGATCATTAAAAAGCTGCTATATGAATGCTGCTGTATCATTGCACTAGAAGTATAATCACATTCCCTGTTAGTTCTAATATAAAGATCTCTGGTAGCACCCACTACACATTGACTTATATTTAATATGTAATTTAAAGGGGCAGTGCTCACCTCCAGGAAAATTGCATCCGATCCCCACAATGGCAATTTCATCCTCAGTGTCCATCAGTTTTTTTACTTTTATTCTGAAAAGTATAAAATAATTAGTTCAATGAATCCACATCTAAAATTAAAATATGTTTCCCCAACAGGGTGAGCGCGGCATTGCAGGGGTTGGACTAGATGACCCTTGGGGTCCCTTCCAACTCTACAATGATACGATTCTATTTTTTCTGTGTGGTCATTTGGAGATAATCCTTAGGGAACATAATGTCAATGACCATTCATTAATGGCAAGCACCAGCCAGAAAGTGGACATTTAGATGGAGCCAATATATTCTAGTTACCACTGGGGGCCAAAGTAGACATGATGTTAAATACATCTTCATCTGTCCCATCTCCCCTTTTTAAATAACAGCTGGGAGTAGGGGCTCCTTAATTATTTCCTAGTGCAGTCCCCCCCCCCCCCCGTAAGAGAGCACAAGGGAGAAGCTATAACTGAGTGGTAATAGCACATATGCCTTCCATGCAAAAAGTCCCTGCTTCAAGCATCAGCATCTCAGGCCAAAACCATCAGATGGTGATGGGAAAGACTGAGGAGTGCCGGCAAACATAACATATAACAAGACAGGGAATATGCACTCATTCACACATCCATACTCACTGGCTCTTCACTGAATTGATTAGGTTCAGTAAAAGCTATGGGTGACCAGACAGTGGGAATCCCATCTGCGTCTGATACACAGACTGATCTGAAAAGTCTCGTCTTATATAGTCTTCTTGGTGTTCATCTGAATCTTGGCATTTCTCCCTTTCTTTGGCATGTTCTTGGCATATCACAACACTCATTGTTCGGAACTTATATTGAGTAGCTTTTGGCATGTTACAACACTCATTGTTTGTAACTAGTGTAGTATAGCCAGTCTTTACACTTCTTTGCGTGTTCTGTTCACTTGGCCAGAACATGCACATACCATTAGCTTTTTGATCAACACAGTTCATTATTAGTTCATCAACAGCATCTATTTTGTGGTGGTGGTCTTCAACCATTTTCGGTCCATTCAAACCATATCATTCATTACATTATGAGCCATCAAACCTCGGAAATATGCTTTTTAAAAAAGGTTTCCACAATTTTAGCCACTAGTGTATATGAAGCTAACTGGAATTATTACTGTTTTTGTAGCAGTAAAACTGTAGATAGCCTCTTCTATTGCAACCTCTATGGCCACATTTTGTAAAAAAAGAACTCAAACAACATTTGGTGCAAATTGCATGCCACATCCAGCACAACCAAGCCTTCTGCAAGGTATGAGGTATGCAAAGGATAGAATAGAGGAAGCTGTGCTGCTATTAGAATATAAAGGATTTCAACATTTTACCCAGCATGCCCACAGCAAATAAACTATTTGGGTCCCAGATACTTGTAAACTGCAAACATTAAAATAAAAATGCAAAAAAATATGAAGAAACAGACAATATTCTTATGTAAAGTAAACTTGTACAACAATCAAAGTCATCAATACATAGAACAGTAGGCTATTCAGACTCACCTCCAGTTGTTTTAATGTATGGTACATAGCTTTTTGAAGTTTGCTGGTGAAATCTTCTGTGCTGTGTATACATTGAAGTTCGCTAAGTAGCTATAACCATAGTGGGGGCAAGTCCCACTAAGGTTCTACAAGTGCTAGAACTGCTGAGACATCCTTGCATCTTTCATTTATAAAGGTTTCGAGTTGGCTAGCTCATCATTTTGTCATGGTAACCTTTCCATTACATCATGCTTGGGAAGTTCCCACGGAGTGCAACTTTCAGATTTTGCTTTCCAATTGAATACAGACTTCTGCTTCTCCCCCAAAAAATTATGATGCTTTGTCATCTGACCAAAACAAATTCTTTTTACCATGTAGCATTTTTGCATTGATGAATTCTTAGCTGTAAGTCCAACGTGCTATGTAAATACAGCACAATAATACCGACTCTGGTGTTGCGCACTCAACTCGCTTTACTGGCCGAGGGAGCTGGTGTACAGCTTCCAGGTCATGTGGCCAGCATGACTAAGCCGCTTCTGGCGAATCAGAGCAGCACACAGAAACGCCATTTACCTTCCCGCCAGATTTATCTACTTGCACTATGATGTCCTTTCGAACTGCTAGGTTGGCAGGAGCTGGGACTGAACAACGGGAGCTCACCCCGTTGCGGGGATTTGAACCGCCGACCACCTGATCGGCAAGTCCTAGGCTCTGTGGTTTAACCCACAGCGCCACCCGCGTCCCCTATAAGATGAAGTATTTCACTCAAATAATACATAGGGCAAAACAGAATAAACTCAGCTTCTGTGAGTCATAGTTTATAATTGCTGTGATAATACCTTCTCATGTGATTAACTGCAAAAAGATGTTATAAGTATGAGGCTAAATCATTGTGTCCATTAGGATTTACAGAGTTTAAAGTGAAAATCCAGTAAGCCTTACACCTATATAATACTAAGTGTTTGTCCTAGGACAAAACATTCAGCTCTTTGGGAGTATGTTTGGACAATATATGTAGTTAATAGAGCTTCTATGATATTAATGTGAATCTTGCTCTTCTGCTCACTAATCTGACTTATTACTGCTCTCCTGGTTTGTTCTGCATATAGGGTTTTTTGTGGCAATACTCATCATTATGGAGTGCCAACACCTGTTTTGTGGCTGCCTAAATGTCATTTTGGTTCTGGCACTCACAACACTCTTATCAATATATGAGACTGTAATAACATTTTTTAAAATAAAAAAATGGATTGCCTACATATATTATCAAGGGCACAAAAATAGCAGATGGATGGAACATATCCAAGCAGGTTTCCTACACAGCTTCTTGATCACTCACATTTGGAAGATTTCACCTTGGGGTATTTGCCTTATAAGCAGCTTGTGGATCGAGGGCCCGACCCCGCTATGTGAAATAAATACACAAGGACACGTGATATTAGGTTAATGGGCAAGAAAAGGCCACAACTTTATTGATTACAGCAGTGAAAAGGTATTGGCTTAGGCATTGGATGACTATAGGTGGTGGGTTTATTCAACAGTAGGTGGAGCCTGTTGATGCTCATCCAACTATAGGCTCACCCCCTGATGTCACCGAGGGTCGTGCCATGGCCTCCCGCCAAGCAGGCATCGGACGGAATACACGACTGCCAGATTCCTTTAACGGAATAACCCACGGTAGATAGCATAGGCGATGGCCACACCTAGCCCTTGACACAGCACAACACATGAATCCAATGCCTAACCTACCCACCAATACCACAAAGGTTGTGACGATTGCTACGAGGTAGGCGAAAAAACCAAAAGGCCTAATGCCAAATGGAAAAATTCCTACCAGGCCCACCAGCCAACCAGGGCGACCAACCTAAGGTCCACAGCAAGGCCAAAAACCTATACCCTGAGCTAAATGGGAGTGGAGGGTGGGTGACTCACTGAGGGACGACGACGAATGAGGAGGCGGTGGAGCTGGCACCACAGCATTAAGCTGCTACACACGCCCCCCGGAGGCACCTGGTTGGCCACCTCCGATGGGCGTGGGTGCCATCCAGGTAGGAGGGGAGGGGGCTAATGCCCCCTACCGGGGGCGGAGCTCGGTCTCCCGCCCACAACCACTCCCCTCTCTTCCAGGGAGGAGAGTCTTTTCTGCATGCAGTGCAACTATTTTCTCCTTGTGGCAGGCTGTGGTCTTTCTGGTAAGAGTTGGTTGGGGTATTTGGTGGCTAAGTGAGCCTGCCTTGTGGTGAGGGAGAAGGCTTGGACTAGTCAAGTGAGATAGTCTCCTGCTCCCTGTTCTAAATCCGTTCTAGTATGATAAAATGCTGTTGTTTAAAGCCATCTTTCCCAACCTGATGCTCTTAAGATGTTTTGGGCTACAACTCCCATAAACCCCACTGCCATGTTAGCTGGGGCTGATGGGAGTTGTAGCCCGAAAAATCTGGAAGTAACCAAACAAACCCCCGTGTTGCAAAGAGTATGTCAGCAATGTCTAGGCAACACGATGACCATGTACATACGCAATAAACAATCTTTATAGGATTCCTTCAAACCATAACAAGTACTAAATGAAATCTTTAGTCTCAAGTCTCTGACAATCTTTAAATAAAGCGAGGTACCAGACTTTGTACTATGTAAGACAAGCCGTGAAGCTTTGTGTATTCAGCAAATATGATGTCCAAAACTGAACAGTGATTCCGGAGATTGACTACTGTTTCGTAGAATTCTTCGTCAGCGTGGGGGGAGGATATAGAATAGCTTCATAAACTGAAAATAAAATTTTACAGACGATGACCTGCATGTAAAACACATGAGGAATAACTGGCCAGTTTATAGGGATTTAGTAGAATATTGATTGTTAGCATGTATGGGAACTAGGTGTGAAGACGCAGTTCATTTATATTTATAGCATGAAAGGCATATGATTTTAGTATGTTGAGCTGGGGCAGAGTCTGTTGCAGAATAAGGAAATTTCCGTGGCTACATTTTCCAGCTGATGGGAAGCCAAGGAATGTTTGGAAATTTTGCTCTCCTCTGTGTCCTTACTTGCTTTCTTTAGCACATGAGAGAAAGATAATGCAGCCCCCCAGTTAAAATATAGATTTATGTATTTACTTAGGTGATTTCTACACCTCTTAATAAGTTTCTGGGTGGTCTCCTGGATCACTCACATTTGTTCATCATTGTGCTGTTGCCATGATTCTTTGCAATATTTTAGGGGAAGCAGGTGGTACATGTAAAATTGTGTGATCCATACATTATTTCTATATATACATGATTCTCATTGAAATTTTGCCAGAACCTGGCGATTTCCCGTTTGACATCTTTTTAATTACTTGGGCAGTTTCTTCTATTTCTATGTCGGCATTTAAATATTTATATTCTTCTTCTAATATTGACAGTAAATTATTCTGTAACAAATACTCTTTTTATTTTGTTTTAATCTTTAAACTCTGTTTTATACAGCTTTTTGTAGTAATTTATAAAACTTTGGTTAATCTTTTCCGGGTCAGTAGTTTCAGCGCGCCCAGGCTTCAGCATGCAGGCAACTCTCCGCAAGCTGCGGGAGCCCAGTGCGCGAAGCCTGGAGAGTGAGAGGGGTCGGTGCGCACGGACCCCTCTCGCTCTCCAGGCTTCGGTGAAAGCCTGCATTCGCCCCATAGGACACACCCACATTTCCCCTTCAAATTTGGAGGGGGGAAAGTGCATCCTATGGGGCGAAAAATATGGTATATATGCATCTGTTTTTCTAAACACAACCTAGATTAACTGTGGGGAACCAGTGGCCCTCCAGATGTTAGGACTCCCTCTCCAGAACGGCCAGTCATCAAGCACATCTGGAGAGCCGCAGGTCGCCCACCCTTGCGGAAAAAGGACTGCCGAGACGAAGGAAATTCCCAGTTAAACGGGCTACTGGTTAAAAGATCACTTTCATTGCATCTTGGCTAAAAAGGCACTGCGCCCTCTCGTTCTGGATTTTCTCCGGAGTTTCCCTCAGACGTAGCAGCCAGATTGCAGCCAAGAAACCGATGCCTTCGCTGAACGGGGTTTCCCTCAGCATCGCCTCGCTCCCTCCCCCCAACCGACTTCTGAGGCGGTTAGCGGGTGGGCGTTTCCCGGACGGCGAACCTCCGCCCAGCGGCCATTTTTACCATCTTTTCCCGCTCAGTTCCCCCTTTTCGAGATGTTTCAGAAACTCGTGCGAAGTGGGGCCGGGCTGCCCGACGCCTAACTTACTCGGATAACGGTCTGAACTCTCTTAACTCTTCGCCGCTGGGAGGAGGAGAAAGAGAAAAGGCGATGGCGCCCCTCGACTGCCACACGGACTGCGTGGAGAGGCCCCTGTCGCGCGCGCTGCGGGCCCTGGGCGCCCAGGTGGGCGCGCACCCGTGGCCCTTCCTGCTCGTGCCCGTGGCGCTCTCGGCCGCTTTGGGCGCCGGCTTCGCGTCCCTGAGCAGCCTGGAGGACAACGACATCGAGGGCCAGTTCACGCCGCTCGGGGGCCCCGCCAAGGGCGAGCGGCGCTTCGTGCAGGCGCACTTCCCCACCGACGACGCGCGGCGCTTCTCGGCCGAGAGGCTGAGCACCGAGGGCTCCTTCGCCTCCCTCCTGGCCGTGGCCCGCGGCGGAGGCTCGCTCCTCACCCGGGAGGCCTTCGCCGAGCTGCTGGCGCTGGACCAGGCGGTGCGGGGGCTCCGCAGCCCCGACGGCCCCGCGCTCCCCTTCGCCCAGCTCTGCGCGCGGAGCAGCCCCGGCCACAACTGCAGCAGCGCCAACCCGCTGCTCAGCTTGGTGCAAGGCGACCCGGCCGGGATACAGGCGCTGCTGCCCGACCTCACCTTCCCGCTCTACGTCCCTCCGCTCACTGCCAACCCCCTTTACCTGCCCCCCTTTCTGGGAGGCCTCGACTTGGGCCCCGGGGATGGGCCGGCGCGCCCCGTCCGGGCAGCCAAAGCGCTGCGCCTCTTCTACTACTTGCAGGAGGACGAGGCTTCTCGCAGAAACGACAGCGCGCTCTGGCTCCGGACGTTTCTGGAGCGCATCCCGGGCGTGCTGAAATCCTTGAACCTCGCAACCATCCAGGTAAGCGTCTCCTGGCACGATGGAGCCGCGATATGACTCTCTGTGTCTGCCTGACGCATGCTGCCATGCTTACTGGAGGGAACGGGATCTGAAGTCAAACCACTAGGGTCAGAGGTTCCCCATGCCTAACGCACCTGCATCAGCAAGTGGAGGCATTCAGTGGCGGCCAAACATTTAATTTTAGTAAGTAATTAGAAAACAAGCTATTGCAGCATCTCTGGCAACGCAAGAATGCCAAGGAGTGCCTCTTTCAAAATGATGCAAATTATTACTATGCCTTGTGTCAATCTCTAGGTTTAAAAAATGCATTTTATGCTTTTATGCTGTTTCCTGAATTACTTCTTTTGCACAGCTTGGACATGCTTGGATGTAAATCAGGGGCAGAAAACCTTGAGCCCATGGGCCAAATTTGGCCTGCCATGCTTCACCATTTGGCCCATAAGGCCATTTTGCCCAAACCATACCCTGCCCTACATCTGATGTCACATGTGATGTCAGGCACAGGGCAGGCAGAGATAGGGCTAGATCAGCTGCACATACAACCAATCCCAGCAGAAGGGACCACCCATCAGCTGATGCATTGGGACTTCAGTTCTGCTTGGGCACCATCTTCCCCCGTTCCCGTAG
The DNA here is from genome assembly GCF_965113315.1 of Podarcis vaucheri. Classification (NCBI taxonomy): domain Eukaryota; kingdom Metazoa; phylum Chordata; class Lepidosauria; order Squamata; family Lacertidae; genus Podarcis; species Podarcis vaucheri. The sequence continues at coordinate 43,771,327 of NC_138750.1, read as the reverse complement.
GCCAACTTTGACAGGACCACAGGATGGGGAGAGATATGGTTAAAAAGGTTCCCCACCCTTGATATAAAATGATTAATAAATTATGTAGATAAATAAATGAATACTTAAATGATCCAGAGCCTAGGCCCAGCACATAATTTTTCATATAATTTGCATATGTAATTGATGTGCATACAGTGGTGCCTTGCAAGACGAAATTAATCTGTTCCGCGAGTCTCTTCGTCTTGCGGTTTTTTCGTCTTGCGAAGCACGGCTATTAGCGGCTTATCGGCTATTAACGGCTTAGCGGCTTTAAGAAAAAGGAAACAAACTCGCAAGACGTTTCATCTTGCGAAGCAAGCCCATAGGGAAATTCGTCTTGCGGAACGACTCAAAAAACGGAAAACTCTTTCGTCTAGCGAGTTTTTCGTCTTGCGAGGCATTCGTCTTGCAGGGCACCACTATAGATGCCTCTAGAAAATTAATATGGTGGTTGACTGGGATTTGGAGAATACAGTAATATTCTTTGCAGGACTTCCAACTGCACTATAAATAAAGTTTTCAAAATATTTTTAAATAGGGGGAGCAAGGGGATTGAGATTTGGGCCCCACTGCAAAAAGCTTGGTGCCCTGAATTAACCTTTAGCAACACCTCCGCCAGATTATGTCAGTGTGATGGGCTGATTTGTTCGAAATGCATATCATTCGACCCACAGCTCCTCACTCATAGGAACCCCTCCCCCTTCTTTGCGAAAATGAAAAGAAAAAAGGACCTGCTCCCTTAGCATTTGTAGAACAGAAAGCAGAACCTCACTGGCTGCTAAAAATGAGGGTTGGCTAACAAGCCCAAGCAAAATTTGTACTGTATCTGTTTTCTCAGCTAGGGTGGTTAGGATGGTTATTAGTGCAACTAGTTCTGCTTATCTGTGCTACCCAGGCCTGAATAGTTCCACCCTTTCTCTCTCTCTCTCTCTCTCTCTCTCTCCCTCCCCCCTCCCCCCACCACTATGTGGTTTGAGTACTGGAGCCAGTAACACTGTTCAGTGTAAGGCTATTAATATGCCTCTTTGCATCCAGAAGAAAAGTATAGGAACTGCTCCAGACAGTAAGTTTTATTCCATTTGGGTTAGTCTGTTGCAGCTTTTCATTCATTAGCATGTATTTCCCCTCTCACCCTATTAAACAGAACTCACTCTGGTACTTAGAGGCATAAGGGACATGGGTGGCATTGTGGTCTAAACCACAGAGCCTAGGGCTTTCCGAGCAGTTTGAATCCCCGCGACAGGGTGAGCTCCCGTTGTTTGGTCCCTGCTCCTGCCCACCTAGCAGTTTGAAAGCACGTCAAAGTGCAAGTAGATAAATAGGTACCACTCCGGCGGAAAGGTAAACGGCGTTTCCGTGCGCTACTCTGGTTCACCAGAAGCGGCTTAGTCATGCTGACCGTACGCCACATCCCTGAGCCAGTAAAGCAAGATGAGTGCCACCACCCCAGAGTCATCCACGACTGGACCTAATGGTCAGCAGTCCCTTTACATTACTTAGAGGCATGCTGCTTCTGAAGCTGGAGACATGGAATAGCATCATGGCTGGTTGCCATCGGTATTATTATCCTCCGTGGATTTGTCTAATCCCATTTTAAAAGTTATGTAAACTCGTGGCTGTCTCTAGAAGTTGGAAGCCAGACAGTGGTGCTAACCTGCGGCCTCTGCCAGTCATAGGCTGTGCACACATTGGTGACTTGAGGCATTAGAGACTTTGTTCAGCCAACCCAACCAAGCAGCTTAATGAAGACTGAGAATTGCTAGGCGGCCTCAGAATGTTGAGTGTCCAATGGGATGCGGAGTGAAATGAATTATTCTCAAAGAGGGCAGGGCTGCCTAACTTGAACCCTTGGTGTATGAAGTCGTGCACTGTTTAGGATGGGCTATCTGAAAGACCACCTCACCCCTTATATGGCAAATCAAGTCACTGAGGGCCTCCAGCAGATACCACCTGATCAGGAGGTCTGTTCCGCACAATGTAGGACTTGGGCCTTTAGTGCTGTGACACCTGTCCTTTGGAATTACTCCCCACTGCTTGGATATTACACAGACGCTGTAGCGACTGTCTTTTAAGTGCCTCCTGAAGAACCTTGCTCTTAGCAAGTAGAGATCTTTCCCAGTCTACATCAGTATTGGAATTGTTTTAAGGATGTTTTTATTGTTTGCTATCCTGGGCCCCTAAGCAGGAACACTCCATGCTGCAAAATGTATTTCAGGTCCCACTTATATTCTGCTAATTGCACCCTGTCTTTATACTCTTGTGAGCATTTAGATTTATATATCAAGGACTTCCGGGTTGGCGCCATCGGTAATGGCTGAATTCCTCTGACCGGGAGGAATTTGCCCCGTGGAAAATTGGGTCTGGCCGCTACGGCGAAGGCAGAAACCCGCAAAAAATCACAGGCAGGAGAAACCTGTGAACGTGGGATTCGGCGGGCACCTTTTGCGCCTCCCCTACTCGCGGGGAAACCCGATTTCGGGGTTCCGGAGCGACGTGCGGTGAGTGGTGCGGTGCTTCGAGTCTTCTGCTTCTTCCACGGAGCGAAGCCGCATAGCTGTTGCCGGAGAGCGCTGACTTTTTCCTGTGGGCAATTTGAATCTAAAGCAATTACCCGTGAGTAGAGCTGGAACGGGAGAATTAGATTTCTAAACGTATAATTTGGTATCGAAGTGGGGAGGTTCAATACAGGAAGTCCGCCTCCCCTTTTTGTAAATAGACTGAAGCAAAAAGGCTGTAAGCTGAAGCCTTGGAAAGCCCTTTGCAAAAGACTAAAATTTCAACGGTAAAGAACATTTAATCCCCCCTCGGGGGCAGGAGAGGAGGGGGGGAGTTGTGGACTGAGTAGACCTGCAGGAGAGAGTGAAGAGAGTCAGAATACTGCCGCTCTGACCCTGGAAACGGGCTGCTAGCTGGATTGACGTCTTTTGGAATGTCCATTGACAGCGTATAGAACGTTCACTGACAGCTAGCTAAGTAAGACAAATACATTGTTTCTACATTGTTTCTACAGTCTGGTTGTTTCTAAAAAGGAATAAATAGTAACAGAAAATGGAAACTAACTTTGGATGTTTGAACTGTGTTTAAAAGAGGACATTATTGATCAATACAAGTAACATAAATTGAAACTGTTTCCCCCTAGTGGAAGTTTTTGAAACTGGTTGTTTTACAAGAGTTCTACAAGTGTGGAGCTAGGGGAATTTCCAGCTGTAAGATAAGAAACTGTGAGACTCTGGGACTGACCTTGAATCGTTTAAGTGTTATGGCAAATGGAAAGGAAAAAATAGATTTGCCAACTGCTGAAAAAACATTAAGGTCTGGGAAGATTAGGCAGCAACCTAGGAGAAGTTCAATACCAGATCCCCTCCCTCCGGCTGCTGCTGTGTCTATATCAGCACAACCAAAATCAAAAGGAATGCTATCAGAAGAGGTACTAGCGGTTGCGTTAAGTAAGATAAATGACTCATTGGAACAGCTTAATAAGAAAGTGGACGCTGCAACTAATAAAATTGATTTAAATACGGAAAGCATAAACAATTTGGGACTAAAGGTGAATACCAATACAGAAACGATTCAGAAATTGATACAGGAATCCACTCTGATACAGCAGACTGCGGAGGAAGCTAGGGAAAAGGCTGTAGCTGCTGAATGTAAAGTAACACAATTGGTGAAAGAGAGAGTCCCAGCCCTACAGAGGCAACTTGATGAACATAAGCTGACGCTTGCTATGATTGAACTTAAAGAAAAACAGACAAATTTGAGGATCAGAGGCCTACCTGAATTTGAGAAGGAAAGTTTGATAGACTTTCATACACAGGAATTTGTTGATTTTTGGGACCTGGACTTGGGACAAGAAGAGTTTAGAATAGTGAGGGCCTTCAGACTTGGAAGAGGAGGGGGAAAAGAGAAGAATATAATAAGAGACTGCTTGATTACTCTTCAATCTAAAGAAGAGAGAGATAGAATCTTGGGTTGGCACTACCAGAAGAATCTAGAAGTACAACAGTCAAGAGTGGTAATTTTTAAAGACGTCCCGAAATATCTTTTGGATCTTAGGCCTGACTACGGAGATATTGTTGCCCTGCTGAGAAAGAATAAAATTATCTTTAGGTGGGAGTTTCCCCAAGGCCTATCTTTCAGTTTCAAAGGTAGGAAAATAAAAATAAGATCAGTAGAGGATAAAGTGAAGTTTTTGTACAAGTACGAGGAAGATTTGCAGAAGGGAGTTGGAAAAGAGCCAAGAGCATCGGACAGAAGATCACCAGATAGAGCACCAGAGCAGAGAGCATTGGACAGAAGATCACCAAACAGGGGAACATTGGACATATCAACATTGTCTTTTGGACTGGACTCCCCAGTGAACGTGCTACCATTACTACCAACAGAAGAAGAGCAAGCATTGGGTGCAGTTGGAGGAACATTAGCGTAATTACATGATGGCGTTGCAGGTTTTGAGCTGGAATGTGAATGGACTAAATTCCCCTGAAAAGAGGCGGAAAGTCATTCATTTATTGAAAAAAGAACATTTGGACTTAATTTGTTTACAAGAAACAGATGTGATAAGGCTACACAGGAAAATAATGAGTAATAAAAGATTGGGCCAAGAATTCATTTCATCAGACAAAGTTAAAAAAAGAGGAGTGGTCCTCTATGCAAAGGAGAGCCTATCACCAAAATTCTTATTTAAAGATGACCAAGGAAGATTTGTAGCAATTGAAATTCAATCACAAGGAGAGAAATTTTTGATTCTAGGTATATATGCACCAAATGAAGGAAAATCGGAATTCTTTAAGAAGTTACATGAGACCCTGATGGATTATATGGATTATAATATTATTTTGATGGGAGATATGTATGGAGTGGTGTCTACAAATATGGATAAGGCACAGAGACAGGTAGTCACCAAAGATGGTAGACTACCAAAAACCCTTTTTGACATGACTGAAAATATGGATTTAGTTGATATTTGGAGAATGAAGAACCCTCTGGGAAGAGAGGGAACTTTCTTCTCTGAGGCTAAAATGATGTGGACAAGAATTGACCAAATCTGGGTAACCAGGGGACTTGCTCCAAAGACTAGCAAAGTGGAGATCTGCCCCAAAACTTGTTCGGACCATAATGCGGTGAAGATGGAAATGAAATTAACGCCAAGCGGCTCCTTCAGATGGAGGATGAATGACACCTTGTTTAGGAATGAAGAGGTGACCAAGAAGGCCCAAAAAACTCTAAGAGATTATTTTGAGATAAACATGAACACTACAGTGGAAAAAAGAGTAATTTGGGATGCAAGCAAAGCAGTTATGAGAGGATTCCTAATACAACAGAATGCAATTAAGAAGAGAACTCAGAATGAAAAAAAGGATAAAATCCTGGGAAAGATAGGGGAAGGAGAGAAGAAACTGAGAGCAAAACCAAAGTCACAGGAGATTCTGAAAGAGATAAAGTTATACCAGGTACAATATGCGAAGCTGATGAATCAGGAAATAGAATGGAAGATTAAACAGATGAGGCAAAAGACATTTGAATCGGTAAATAAATGTGGGAAATTGTTGGCCTGGCAAATGAAAAAAAGACAAAAATTCAATACTATCATGAATTTGGAAGTGGAAAGAAAAAATATACAGAGCCCAGTGGAGATTAGGAAGTGTTTCCAGAGGTATTTCAAACAACTTTATACACAGGAGAAGCAGAAAGAAATGGACATTGATCGATTCTTGAAAATAAATGGACTACACAAAATCTCACAGGAAAAACAACTAATGTTGAACTACAGAATAACGGACCAGGAGGTGGAAGGGGCTATTCAGAACATGCAATTAGGTAAATCTCCAGGACCAGATGGTTTGACTTCAAGATATTACAGATCTTTGAAAGATTGGTTAATACAACCATTGAAGGAAGTCTGTAATGAAATATTGGAAGGAAGAAAGGCACCAGAGTCGTGGAAGGAAGCTTACATTACACTTATACCGAAAACAGACTGAAAAGACACAGCTCAAAAACTACCGCCCCATATCGTTGCTAAATGTGGATTATAAAATTTTTGCAGACATTTTGGCCAAAAGATTAAAAAAGGTGTTAGTAGAAGAAATTCATAAAGATCAAGCGGGCAGACATTTGTCTGACAATATGAGGAATATAATTAATATTTTAGAAAAACTTCAAGTGAATATTAATACTAAGGCTGTCTTGATATTTGTGGATGCGGAGAAATCCTTTGACAACATTTCTTGGAGTTTTATGAAGAAGAATCTACAGGGGATGGGGGTAGGCCAAGGTTTTGAAAATGGTATAGGTGCAATTTATTCAGAACAAAAGGCAAAATTAATTGTGAATAATGTGGTGACAGAAGAGTTTAAGATTGAGAAAGGGACACGACAAGGTTGCCCAATTTCTCCACTGCTTTTTATATCGGTCCTTGAGGTTTTGTTAAACATGATAAGAAAGGACCAAGAGGTCAAAGGTATACAAGTGGGAGTTAAACAGTATAAACTGAAAGCATTTGCTGATGATTTAGTATTGACCCTACAGGAACCAGAATCTAGTACAAAAAGGGTATTGGAACTGATTCAAGAATTTGGGCAAGTAGCAGGTTTTAAGCTGAATAAGATGAAAACTCAGGTTTTAGAGAAAAAATTAACTGTAAATGAGAGAGAGAAATTTCAGGAAGAGACAGGACTAACATTGGTTAAGAAAGTGAAATATTTAGGGGTTAATATGACTGCTAAAAATGTAAATCTATTTAAGGATAATTATGAAAAAAGTTGGATTGAAGTGAAAAAGGACTTAGAAATATGGTCAAACTTGAAGTTATCATTGTTAGGCCGAATTGCTGTGATAAAAATGAATGTGCTGCCAAGGATGTTGTTCTTGTTTCAAACATTACAAATTTTGGACAAGATGGATTGTTTCAAGAAGTGGCAGAAAGATATTTCCAGATTTGTTTGGCTGGGCAAGAAGTCCCGAATAAAATTTAAGATATTAACTGATGCTAAAGAAAGAGGTGGATTTGCCCTGCCAGACTTAAAACTCTACTATGAATCAGCTGCTTTTTGTTGGCTGCTACTTGAAAACACTGATGTGTTGGACCTAGAAGGTTTTAATAATGTATTTGGTTGGCATGCATATTTGTGGTACGATAAGGTAAAAGCACATAAAGCGTTTAAAAATCATATTGTCAGAAAAGCATTGTTTAATGTATGGATAAGATATAAAGATTTGTTAGAAAAGAAAACCCCAAGATGGTTGTCACCAATGGAAGCGAAGGCACAGAAAAAAACTCAATATGGAGGCCAAATGGCCGAAATATTGGGAAATTCTGGAACAAGAGGGAGACAGACTAAGATTGCAGAGCTTTGAAAAATTGAAAAATAAAGTGCGAGATTGGCTCCATTATTATCAAATAATGGAGGCATATAATTTGGACAAAAAAGTTGGTTTCCAGGTGGAAAAATCAAAATTGGAAACAGAATTGCTAGATTCTAAAATTAAGAATTTGTCAAGAATGTATAACTTGCTGTTGAAATGGAACACTCAGGATAAAATGGTGAAATCAGCTATGATTAAATGGGCACAAGATGTTGGACATAATATAATGATGGCTGACTGGGAACAGTTATGGACCACAGGTATGAAATTTACGGCATGTAATGCCCTAAGAGAAAATTTAATGAAAATGATTTACAGGTGGTACATGACACCAATCAAGCTTGCAAAAATTTACCATTTGCCTGAAAATAAATGTTGGAAATGTAATGAGACTGAAGGCACATTCTTTCACCTTTGGTGGACGTGCCCAAGGATTAAGACATTCTGGGAGATGATTTATAATGAAATGAAAAAGGTATTTAAATATACCTTCTTGAAGAAACCAGAGGCCTTTCTCCTGGGCATGGTCGGCCAATTAGTGCCAGAGAAGGATAGAACTTTTTTTATGTATGCAACAACAGCAGCAAGAATACTCATCGCGAAGTATTGGAAGACACAAGATTTGCCCACCCGGGAAGAATGGCAGATGAAGTTGATGGACTACATGGAACTGGCGGAAATGACTGGCAGAATCCGAGACCAGGGAGAGGAGTTGGTGGAAGAAGATTGGAAAAAGTTTAAAGACTATCTACAGAAATATTGTGAAATTAATGAATGTTAGAAAAATGTTGAAATGAAGTTATATGGCTTTAGTAGAAATATTATAAGGAATTAAGTACAGATAGGTTAATAGAGTATTAAAGGAAAAAATAAGGTTAGAATGAGTTAAGATAATTATAGGATAGAAAACAGAGGAAGATGGAAAGGAATTGCTGAAATAATTAACAGAAGTGGAATACAAAAAGGGAGGTGTGAGGAGGTCGTGGAAATAAGTGAATGAAAGATGGGATAATGAAATTGTTTGATTTATTTTATTGTCTTTGTCTTGTTTTGTTAATTTGATGTGTTGTATTGTTTTTCTTTTTCTTTTTTCCAGTGTTTTTGGAAAAATAATAAATATTATTAAAAAAAATAGATTTATATATTAAGAGAGAGAAAATATTTAACATGTGACCTTCTCTCCCCCCCCCCCGCTCCCTATGGCAGGTGGCTTATTTTACTTCATTGTCCAGACAAGAAGAGTTTGAAAAAAATACTAAGGAAGTGGTCCCTTTGTTTTCCATCACGTATACCTTAACAATAACCTTCTCAATTATCTCATGCTCAAGGTAATTGCTGAGAAAAGGGAAGTAATTTTTATCTTTTCATTTTGTGAGAGTGTATGGGGGACTCCCTGGTTCTGAATGGGGCAACTGTGCCCCTGAAGGAGCAGGTGCACAGCCTGGGAGTCATTTTGGACTCACAGCTGTGCATGGAGGTGCAGGTCAATTCTGAGTCCAGGACAGCTGTCTACCAGCTCCATCTGGTACACAGGCTGAGACCCTACCTGCCCGCAGACTGTCTCGCCAAAGTGGTGCATGCTCTAGTTATCTCCCGCTTGGACTACTGCAACGCGTTCTGTGTGGGGCTACCTTTGAAGGTGACCCAGAAACTCCCAACTAATCCAGAATGTGGCAGCTAGACCGGTGACTGGGAGTGGCCACCACATAACACTGGTCTTGAAAGACCTACATTGGCCCCCAGTACATTTCTGAGCACAATTCAAAGTGTTGGTGCTGATCTTTAAAGCCCTAAACAGCCTTGGTCCTGGATACCTGAAGGAGCGTCTCCACCCCCATTGCTCTGTCCGGACACTGAGATCCAACGCTGAGGGCCTTCTGGCGGTATCCTCACAGTGAGAAGCGAAGTTACAGGGAACCAGGCAGAGGGCCTTCTCGGTAGTAGCACCCACCCTGTGGAACGCCCTCCCATCAGATGTCAAAGAAATAAACAACTATATGACATTTAGAAGCCATCTGAAATCAGCCCTGTTTAGGGAAGTTTTTAATGATTGATGTTTTAATGTATGTTTAACCTTCTGTTGGAAGCCGCCCAGAGTGGCTGGGGAAACCCAGCCAGATGGGCGGGGTAGAAATAATAAATAATAATAATAATAATAATAATAATAATAATAATTATTATTATTATTATTATTATTATGTATTAGGAGGAGGTAGTAGATCTACCAAGCTTCATCTGAATGTCGGCCATCTTTCCCACATTCCATCTTAAGAATGCAGACTCAATGGCCTTACCAACAGCCAACTTTGTTCTCCCCCCTCCTTAGTTTGTTTACTGTCTAGCTGATGAAGCATTCTGGGGAGTTTGGAAGCTTGCATCCTTTTTTGAGATATTTTGTGCAACTAGGGCTTCAAAACAAAGCTTCACACAGCTTCAGTGCATGCATAGCCGATCCATGTGGTGCTAACGGGTTTAGCTTGGTTCAGTGGGAGGGGGGATTAGTACATGGACCGTGATACTCTGAATCGAATTAGAATCTTCTTAATCTGTTTTCCAGGCTGGACTGTGTACGGACAAAAGTGTGGGTTGCAGCTTTTGGGGTGCTGTCAGCAGGCTTATCTGTCGTCAGCAGCTTTGGATTGCTGCTCTTTTGTGGGGTGCCGTTTGTTGTCACAGTTGCAAATTCACCATTTCTTATCCTTGGTAAGTGAGCAAATGTACACATTCCTCCTGACTTCTCCATTGGGCTTTTCATTAATATATTTAAGAATCATGATGGGTGAAAATTCTCTTACATATCTACGGGTTTGCGACGTTAAGGAACCTTTTTTTTCCGGGAGCCAAGTCATTCGAGTTTCAAGATATCACTGTATTTCTCTTCTCGCATGACATATAGGAACTAATATGTTATATATTTGCCATTCTTCAGGGGTTGGTGTTGATGACATGTTCATCCTGGTGTCTTGCTGGCAGCAGACTAAAGTGAAGGACAGTGTCAGAGAGCGAATGGCTGACACCTATGGAAAAGCAGCTGTATCCATTACCATCACAACCCTCACAGACGTGTTAGCCTTTTACATTGGAATTGCAACTCCATTCCAGTCCGTTCAGGCATTTTGCATCTATACAGGAACAGCCTTTGTGTTCTGCTACTTATACAACCTGACATTCTTGGGGGCAGTTCTTGCTTTAAATGGGAGACGAGAAGAAAGCAACAGACACTGGCTCACATTCATGAAAGTGAACAATGAGCCTCAGGACTCTCAGGGCTGCACATATAACATGTGCTGTGTAGGAGGGTCTTTTGATGAGTCCACTGGAGCAGAGACTGAACACCCCATGAATGGATTCTTTAGACAGTATTACGGTCCCTTCCTTATGCACAGCTGGACCAAGGTGCTTGTGGTAGTCCTTTATCTCATGTACTTGGGTAGTAGTATTTTTGGCTGCACTCAAGTCCAAGAAGGTATAGATCTTCGAAATCTAGCTAGTGATAATTCTTATGTCATCCAGTATTATGAATGGGAAGAGGAATATTTTTCAGAATACGGCCCAAGGGTTATGGTGGTTGTTACTGAAAGCAAAGCTTATTGGGATTCATCTGTCCGTGCAGATGTTGAAAACTGTATGAACGCACTAGAAAGCTCATCCTACGTCAACAAGAATTTATCAGTGTCCTGGTTGAGAACTTACCAAGATGTCGCTAAACTTATGTCTTTCAATATAGATGACCGTAGGCTTTTCATTGACAATTTATCCATCCTCTTTAGAATTAATCCAGACTTCAAGTGGGATGTTTATGTTATTGCTACAGAAATAATAGCATCACGTTTTTTCATACAGACAGTCAATGTTACTACTGCAGTGGATGAGAGGAGTCTTTTAAATGAGCTGAGAGGTCTTGCTAAGGACTGCAAGGTACCGTTAATGGTTTATCATCCAGCTTTTATTTACTTTGATCAATATCTTGTGATCGCTCAGGACACGGTTCAAGCTATTGTGATTGCTGCTGGAGCCATGCTACTCATTTCCTTACTACTCATTCCCAATCCTCTTTGTTCTTTGTGGGTAACCTTTGCTATTGCCTCTGTTATTGTCGGTGTAGCTGGTTTCATGTCCTTCTGGAGTGTGAATCTTGATTCCATATCCATGATCAACCTTGTAATTTGCATAGGGTTTTCAGTAGACTTCTCAGCCCATATTTCTTATAATTTTGTTGCCAGTGAGAAACACAAAGTGAATGACAAGGCTGTGGATGCTTTGTACATCCTTGGCTACCCTGTTACACAGGGAGCTATTTCCACTATCTTGGGAGTTATTGTACTCTCCATGGCATCCTCTTACATCTTCAGAACCTTTTTTAAGATAATGTTTCTGGTGATCTTGTTTGGGGCTGTTCACGGTCTCATTTTTATTCCTGTGTTCTTAACTTTCTTCGGCTTTTGTAGTAAAATGCCAAATAGACAGCTTCCAGTCAGTGCCCAGAGCTCCAGTGCTGGAGGAGTTCCTCTCTAAGATACAAATACTGTATTATGAAACCGCCTAATGTAAACATGACAATATTACAATGAGAGCAGATAATGGAACTAATTACCTAGAGTGCAGGAGTGGGCTCTTCCTGGTGAGCATTTAAGGTCCCCATCCCTACCTTGCAGGCTGCCATCTGATTGGGCTTTACTTTGATTCTGACTTGATTTTAGGATGTAGGATGTATTTTAATTGATTGCTTGATTTTATGGTAATATGTCATATATTTGATGTTAGCCTCTATGAGCCCAGTTTTGCCTCAGATAATAAATAAAATTTATTATTATTATTATTGTTCCTCAGTGTTCTCTCTCCCACCACTTGCGGGCCAACTTTGGAAAGTGAGCAGGACCACTGACATCACGATTACATCAGGTGGCCCTTTTGCCCACATGGGTCTTACAGAGCACTTTTCATAAGGCTTCGTAAGACCCAATGATTAGCTGATTGTCAGGTGTTGCAAAGCCCTGCACGCAGCATTTTGCTTAGGATATTTCAGGCACCACCATTCCACTGATTGACAGCGCCTCAAAACCCCTTTCAGTTGAGCCACGTTTCAAACCTGCCTGGAAATACCACCCATTGAAGTGGGTACCCCTCCTTATCCCAGATCTGTAGGTAGAATCTCTTATGTTCTCTGTGACGCTATGATATTAGCACCCAAAATGTACAATATATCAAGTTTTGCTTGTGTTATATTTTCTTTTCTTTTTTTAATGTATTTTTTTAAAGATTTCTTGGTTTACAAAAATATGTGCAATGTCTCTTTTTTCGAGTTACCTTTTCTACAGGTCAGTTTCATTTGTTGAGACATTAGTGTTACATTAGGAAGAAAAGGGGGGAAGAGGTGGAGGGGGCCATGGTGGGTGGGGTGGGGATGTTTCTATTTTACTTAATGTATGTGTGGGGTTTTGTGTCAGCATCGTTTGCGCAGGTTCTATCTGCTTGTGTTCCTTTGGTGGTGAGAGAAGTTGGGGTTTGCCTAGGGTGTGGTTGCTTGTTTTGGCTGTGGTCAACTTTGTTTTCATGCGTGAGTTGGGAGGGTGTTTTTGAATGTTGCGGCTGGGACGGAGGAGGGAGAGTTTGGTTGTGTTCTCCAAGCATATTGTGTCTACCTTCTGTCTCATCATCTAAAAATCTGATTCTAACCTTTGTAGCATCTTTGAAAATGGTCCTTGTCCCATTTTGTTGCCGTTATGGTATCTTCTTGGCCTCTTCTGAATTCCTGTCTTGTGTACACACACAATTTTTCTGTGGTTTGAATTTGAATTCAGTCAATTGACATGATGTGGAGGCTTGATTTTCAATGACAGCTGGTTAAAACAGCTGCTGCTGGACCTCCCTCTCTTATCTTACAAGTATCTTACAACATGTGCCCTGAAGTTATTTTTGATTTCCACACATCCACAAGCATTGCTGTTCCTGTTCCTAGGCCAATGCAAATATTAGAACCACACAAGAGTTTATTAATACAAATTAGGATATGTTTTGCATAAAGACCCCATTATAAATCTTCATTCAAATTAATTATCTGTACTAAAGTTACAATCAATACATTTCCCATATAATTCATATTCCACCTAGCAAATAACAGTAAAAAAATAAAAATCAATTGTACTTAAATAATTGAAGGCTGTAATCATAGGCACGCCTCCAGAGCAACACTCTACATGCCTACTTAGAAATAAACACCATTTTTTTCAACTGAGCTTCATGCCAGGTAGGTCTGTGTTGGCCTGTGGTGTTACATACAGATACATCTGTTTTGCACAATCAGAAATTTGTAGCTTAGCAGAAATTCTGTATTGTGCACCGAACTGAAAAGACATTGGACTTGCTCCATTTGTCATATGCATTTATATCTTCTACCACAAGCCACCTACTGTGCCTACGTCTTACCCGTCAGACTGTGGTGATAGGCATGGCCAGAACGTGTCCTGTATAGAGAGAGGTTTCCATTTTGGGGACTAGTAGTACCGTGGCGATCAAGGGGTTTTGAGGTTTTGAACTGCAAAAAACAAACCTTGAACACTAAGCCATTACTGATAATTAATTTAGTATAATGCCTGGAAATGCATTTCTACAACCAGCTTCCAACATCAGTACCTTCAGCTCCATGAGAATCGGTTGTGTCAGAATTTTCTTTCAAGTATAAGATTAAAGTTGACACAGTGGACTGAGGATCAAGTAGTTTCATGAGAGGTATTTCCACTCTCTTTTCCGTAAAGATACGATTCTGTAGAGTAAAGGCTAATGTAGAGTCTACACCCAATGATGAAAGTGGCGTATGCATTGAAAGATCAACAGGGATAGTTTTAGCCAGGCTTTTCAAAAGTGCAATTGCATAATCTACAGGCTCATTTAGAGAGTGGTTTTTGAATCCAGCTTCACCAGCAAGCTCAGGATTACCACCGGCCTCTTCAGAAACAAGTTCATAAAAGCGACTCTTCAGCGACAAATTTTGAGATAAAACATGATCAGCTAAAGTTTGAAAATTCAATTTTAACACAGCTTGCTGAGGTTTATCCAGAATTAAGCTTCGTTTTAGATATTCATGAACCTCATTCACTTGCAGATCCTCTATTCCTTTCGTTTGTAACCTATAATTTTGATAGTGTTGTTGATCTTGCAAGGCTCCGAGATTTAAAGCACCCCAGTTAATGGACTGCGCTGGAAGGCCACTGTTTCTCCTGTAATGACAGAAGAGATCCAGGAAGGAATTGGCAGCTGCATAGTTTGACTGTGTTGCGTTTCCAAGAAACGATGAAATAGAAGAATAACATACAAAGTGGTCAAGCTCCCTGCCTTGCATGGCACGATGAAGATTGATTACCCCTGCTACCTTTGGATTTAAAACTTCCTCAAAGTTAGACATGTTGAGGGTTTCAAGAAGCCCATCATGCAAAGCCATAGCACTGTGGAATACACCTTTAACAGGAGAGTTTGGGAAAAATTTACTGATCAACTTGATAGCTTTCTCAACCTCTGAACTGCAAACAATGTTAGACTGCAAGTTGACTATTCTGCTCCCTTCACAGTGATCCTGGAGAGCATTTATTTCTTTTTGCTCCTCTGTGCTTGGATTCCTCTGTGAAAGTAGCACAATGCACCTGCCTCCATTCTGAGCTACAAATTTTACAGTTTCTAAGCCAAGCCTAGTGAATTCATCTGCGACTATATAAACTGCATTCTGCTTAAACATTCTCCTGTCTGTTTCAGTCTCGGGTATATCTGATATCTTGCTGTCTTCCTCATCACTTTTTAGTACTGCAACTGGGAAATTCTTGCAGTTGAAATAGGATGCAACATCAGGCCTCAGATGCTTTCCTGCTTGCTGAAAAATGAAATATGCGATATCTTTTAATTGTTTCATATTCATTGACTTCAGCCAACAATACATCTCCTTCTGAGATCGTATCAGATATGCTTTCTGGAAAATGCGGATAAGACTGACAGTGTGAATATGGATATTTTCATGATCACTCCCAGCCAGATACCTCAAACATTCTGGTTGTTCATTGCCATAAACCAGTACAACATCTCGGAGATGGAAAAGACAGCTTAGGCCCTCTTTAAATAGTCCATTTAGTGGAGGTAGAAAAATAAGGGCATTGCACTGATTAACACGTTGCCATAGACCAGTTGTATGGTTTGTAACTATTATTTTCCAACCTAATTCCTGAGCTGAAAAAGTAAGCACTTTGCCCAAAACTGACTCAGGCTCAGTGCAAACAATACCTAATATTTCATTATGTTTTGGCACTGGCAGCGTTTGATGAAAAATCTCCCTTGCTACCCAGAAGAATGAAGTACATGGTATATTTCTGAAACATGGAAATTTTTGAGTACTGAAACAAACTGTTTCTGGAATATTAATTCTTGACGCTGCAGAAACCGGATAACATGAAGCAATATGATCTCCCACTTTTACCTTTTTCACCTCACTACCTGTTGCTGTTACAGTGCCAGTAAAGTCTAGAGCTAATAGCTTGTGTTTATCTATAGTATCTGAATTCCAATACAACGTTTTCCCAAACTTGCAGCTGGACATGCTAACAGGGAAATAGTCTTCTGAGTGGATGCTTATTTTTTCAAGTTGAACTTCAACACTGTGGTTGCCAAGTTGAGTACGTGAGTTGGCAACTTTAACTGACAGATCATTCATACAGTATGGATCTCCTGTATACAAGATGCAGAAGTCTGAGTTCTGAAGTGGGTGGGAAGGTGTATTGAAGGCTGTGGGTTCAATCTGTGTGCGCCTAATTTCAGAACTATAAATTCGTCCCTCATCAATCCAGACTTCTGGATAATCCTGTGCTTTATATTTTACTAAAACATCAGCTAAGGCCGAGATATCTATTGCATTTGTAGAGCTGATGTCAATAATCTGAAACGTTATTTCCGGGACTTCAACCATACATGTTCGAGCCATGCCGTACAAACCAAAGCCAGTGTTTATATGGTCTACTTTCCTTTCTGATGTCCTGTAAGTGATTACTGTAATGGAGCAATGGGACTTCTTCTCCTTTAATGCAATAACAACTTGGCGAAATGCCTCACAGCATCTTACTGAATGTTTCACCACTTTCTCTGGCAAATTTTCATTCAGTTTTTGGATGCCCCACATAAACAGAACATCATCATAACCCTGCAGTTCCATATTAATCTTACTTTGTGCATAGGTATCTGTTCTCTTAGCTGCCAACAATTTCTCCCATTCCTGATACGCAACAAATCTAGACTCGCTATGTAAGTAATTCTTGAGCTGCTGCGATATTCCAAATTTGTCAGCAAACACCACAACTCGAGGTGCTTTGGGCAGATTATGCATTGCTTGATCAGAAGTTATTTCCTTCCACTGATTTTCAAACAACAATTCATTTTGTTTCCTGGGAATTTCCTGCACCAAATTAATTTGAACACATCTCAGTTCTACCAGAACGGAGCCTTGTTTGTCTGTGAAGCATCCACAAAACTCTAAGAAATTGTCAGTGGACTTGGTTGTTTTTAAATATATAATCATTTCCTCTTCCAATGAGCGAGCAACTGCAAGACTACTTATACCAGAAGGTAAAACTACTTTGTTATTGGAAGTAACTGCAGCCAGAATACCTACCATTTGCAGAAAACAATCTAAAAGGACTGGATGGATATAATACTCATACATTTCTTCTACTGTTTGTCTCTTCACTGTAACAGTTGTCACAGCTTCTTTCAAGTCTTCACAATAAAATACATTACTTAGCTGCCTGAAAGTAGCATCATAGTTGGATCCAGACTGAGCCAATATTTCATAAACCTCATCTTCGCTAACAACAGATCTACACCTCTGAAAAATGTCTTTTAAGGAAATAATCTTTTCTTCAATTGATGTTTCAGGGTTCTTTCTGACTTGTCCCGAAGCATAAACTGTATTAGCTGAACCTGATTGTATTCTGAATTTTGACACTGTTTGTTGTGGCTCAACCTTTATCTTCAAAGCATGGAGATTTTCATTTAAAACACATGGTGCAGGGAAAAATATATTCATTTGACAATAACTTAAGGGTACTTTTGGCCTTGAGCTCGTCATCACGGCTGCCAGAGCAAGTTCCACCAAAACAGCTACAGGAATTAATGCAGCACAGTAGTTCTTGTGCTCATATAAATGTGGTTTCAGAGCCTCAGAAATAGAACAAATGAATTCTGAGTTATCCTTATTTGTACTGCAAATTAAAGAATGGTTTGAGCTTACACCTCTGCTGTTTGCTTTCTGATGCAGCATGAGTTTCTGATGATCAAAGTGATACCTGGGATAAGCTGATGATACACTTTGATAACCTTCATAAAAATGCTGCCAATTCACATTCAATCCCAATTCAAAAAGATCTTTCACTAGATTAAGAAGAGTCACATATTCCCTATCCGTTTGCAAAGAATGTAAAACTCTGGTTTGCGTCCCTAATGTCTCAATGATGTATCTCTGCAAAGCTCTTTGAGGACCTATTTCCACAAATGCAATGTTGTCCTTGCCTCTTACTGATGTTATTATGGCCCCTGCAAAAGAAACAGGATCCCGAACCTGTCTGGCCCAGTAGGTGCCTGTAACAAAATCACCATCTGAAAAGGCCTTCCCTGTTGCTGTAGAAATAAGCTCAATCTCTGGCTTCCTTTTCTTTAATTCTGATAAGCTTTCTGAGAGTTCTGTTAGTACCGGTTCTATCATGTGGCTGTGATATGCAGCTGGCCCATCTAAAGTATGAAGAAATATGTTTCTTTTACTGAAGTGCTCAGCCAGATCTTTCTGAATGGAGTGGATAGACACTTCATCTCCTGATAGGGTGCAGGACAAAGGACTGTTAAATGCTGCAATGCAGACTTCCCCTGAATATGCTCCAAGGGCTGCTGACACTTCTGCAACGGGAATGTTGTCAACCACCAGCATTCTGCCTCCAGTGACTTTAGCCTGCAGCCTGCTCCTGTGGTAGATGACTTTGACAGCATCTTCCAGGGAAATCAAGCCAGCACAATGGGCAGCAGCTACTTCGCCAACTGAATAGCCAACAGCACCAATTGGCTTAACGCCCCAGTGTTGCAGGAGTGTAACCAAGGCCACCTGCAGAGTAAAGAGTAAGGGCTGGGCAACTTCAGGCCTGGGCAAATCATTGTGCTCACTTTCTGTTAAATTCAAAATTCCAGTGGGTGAAAGCTGCTGAAATAATTGCTTGATTTCAATACATTTGTCTCTGAAGACGGGCTCAGATTTCAGCAGGATTCTACATATCCCTTTGAAATTCAAACCATTACCGGAGAACACAAAGATCAATTCTGCAGGCTTTTTCCGTGAAACAGTTTCCATTTCAGTTGAATTAAGCTGTTGCTGTAAGTGCTGGAGAGAGGATGCCACAAACGCTTTTCTGTATTTGTGGTTTATGTGACTTCTTCTACAAGCAGATGTGTAGGCCACATTTGGGAGTGTCGCTGATTCACTGGTATTAAGGTACCTAGCTGTGTCTTCTATCGCCCTTTTGAGAGAACTTCTTAAAGCTGCCGAAATGACAAATAATTCGACGGGCCTTTTGGCTGGAAGGGTAACCTGGGCCTGTTTAAATTGTTTGACAACCACATGGGCATTGGTCCCACCAAGTCCAAAACAACTGATCCCAGCAACTCTGCCAAAATCCTTGAACTCCTCCCACTTCTCCACTGTTGTTGGGATGGAGAGATTCAGTTTCCCTGTATTTATGCTGCTGGTGCTCTCTGAGAAGTGCAAGGATGGGACTATCTTCCCATGGTGCATCATGAGAAGAACTTTGATTAAGCCTGCTGCCCCAGCAGCCGACTCTGTGTGCCCAATGTTCCCTTTAACGGAGCCAATCTGGAGAGGGGGCAAATCGGGAGGCCTTTTTCTGCCAATGACATTGCCTAAGCTCTCTGCTTCAGTGGCATCTTCAATAGGGATTCCTAGACCATTTGTTTCAATGTACTGAATAGCTGAAGGATCAATATATGTTGGATAAATGTTAAGTAACAACTTCTCTTGTGCTGCTTGAGATGATCGCATGCCTGGAGCAACAGAACTTCCATTCTGGTTGATTGCCGTGATGCTGATGATGCCCCATATTTTGTTGAATTCTTCCTGTGCCTATTTGTGGACAAAAGATTCGAGGAATACACAATGTTATCAAACATTAAGTAACTATTTCAGCATGATTATATTTAGATTTGTTTTAACAGCGACAGCACTGATCGATTTTGTTTGAGAGCAGTGTTTGGACCTTTCAGTAACACTGAATCTTCTCCTCATCTGTAACTTCCCGTGACGTTGCTTTGGTGATATAATTACCAAAGTCCATGATCCTAAACTACCTACTGCAGGCCAGTAGGATATACAACTTTATGCTGAATTCACTTTTTTTCTGCGCCATGGTATTACTTTTTTCTGCACCATTCTTGCTCTCTTAAGCATTACTTACAGTACAAGAGCAGCAAGTTATTCCAGCCATTTATTTCGAGGGATATTGGGGAAATTTGTAATTATTATGTGGCAGTTACACATTTTTTAGTGGCTAACTATTTCTTGTTGGACTGTTTTCTGGTTAATAGTTTGGAATACTTCATTAGTGAGTAAATTAAGGGGTCAGTCTGTTGTAATCAGAATGTCAGACTAGTACTGGGAAGATCAAGTTTCAAATCTGCTTTCAGTCATTAATCTAATCGTGTGGCTTTAGATCAATGACCATCTTTCAGTCATTGGATAACAGGGTAGAGCACAACGTATGTATGACACCTTGAGTTCCTTTGAAGAAAGACAGGATATAAATATAATAAATAAATAGTATCTGTTTAGAAGAGAGTCTCATGATAATTGGGAATCTCTCCAATAACTTCTAATTTAGATACCAATCAGAATTCAGAGGTTAAAACCTCTAGTTCAGGGGATCATGCCAAGAAACAGCAGCCAAAGGTAGATGGCCATTTTGAAGGCTTAGTGACATAGGCAGAGAATCTTTCTGGAACTGTTTCTGGAGATTTGAGACAGAGTAGCATCAGTGCTACCTTGAAGGAATGCCTGTTTGCCTCCACTTAGGTTCTGCTTGGGCATATTTTTTAAAAAAGCAAATATTACAAAGCCAGCAAGTCTCTGGTGTTCTCCTTTCCAAAGCACACTAGACCCAATGAACATCCCTGGGACATTTGGGAAATTGAGAGTTCAGTATAAACACCCTACCTTTACCAGTGGCTTTAATAAAAGAACGCCACATCCTTCTCCTCTTCCATAGCCACCTGCATGTTTAGAGAAGGGTTTACTAATTCCGTCAGGTGATAAAAGGTTTGCTTTACTCAGAGATACAAACTTCCAAGGCTCTATGATGCAATTTACTCCTCCGCAGATAGCAGATTCGCAGTCTCCTATATCAAAGGTACAGAAAAACAAAACGAGCCTGAAATCATGAAAGGGGGAAAACAAATATTTCATTCACGTAGCCACGAGGTGTTGATACCATCTGTGTCATCATGGTGATTTCTCTTGCAGAATCCTTTCTTGGGCATATCTTTGTCTCTCATCTCCATGTTTTAAACTAGCCTCTCCTGGATCAGGCAGGGCATAAGCAGTGGAACGTTGGTTGTCGAACGTAATCCGTTCTGGAAGACCATTTGACTTCCAAAACGTTCGACAACTGAGGCGCAATTGCCGGCTGGCAAAATCCACTGAAAAAATGGAGAAATGCACCTCAGAAGCAATTCGACCTCCGAGGCGCGTTCAAAAATGGAAGCATTCACTTCCGGGTTGTCAGCGTTTGAAATCCGCAACGTTCAACTTCCGAAGTGTTTGACAACCGAGGTTCCATGCACCACCTAGCTCAGTGCATTACAGTTGATATAATACACAGAAAAATCATTTAGTGATCCACTAAGACCCTCAGCAATTTTCAAGTGGTCTAGGGGGGGGGGGAGTTTGGGAATCACGGTTAATGGTATGCATAAGAAACCTAGTAACCAAGAATACCTTGTTTAATGGCTTTGTAACCAAGGTCCAAAGCAGAGAGAAAAGATGAACAAGCTGTATCAATGGCAATTGATGGTCCAGTCAAATTAAAACTGTATGAAATCCGATGAGCAGCTGTACTCATTGCTGCCCCTGTGGCATCATAATGGTTTATTTCAGCAACTGCCCTGCTGGTTATAGATTCATAGTCTCGATTCATCAGGCCTGTAAATACAGAACATTTGTTTTTAAGGTCAATGTACACTCAAATCTACATCTAGTACTGGTTTTTATCCTTCACCTCCTATCCTACAATTATTTATTATTTCACTTTTATTCTGTGTTTCTTCTAAGGCACTTAAGCAGCATGTGTTTCCCCATCTCAGTTTCCCTTCACAGTAAATCTGATAACCAGCCTCACACAACCAACATGCTTAAGTTTTATTAATGCATGAAGGGGTTAAAAACACAGAGTGAGCTCTCCTGCCAAGCTTAGCTATGTCACTTCCCCTGACCTTGGGATGAGATAGGTAATCAGGCTTATGGTCCCATCTACTTGAGAAGCTCGGTGTGTGAGGAGGTTTGAGCTGCTTGTTTCAGCTCAGCCACATGGCTCTCACCAGCCACCCTTGTGTTCATATTCCAATAAATCTAGGAACTTTTACCACTTTGTAACTAAGCTAAGTTTTCCTGCCTGTGCAGTGTTTTCTGATGAACGTATGGAAAAGCACATGAAGCTGACATTTGATGAGTTTGTAAGTAAACCAATTTTTAAATTACCAAACTTGTGGCCTTTTCCTATGCTGGGGAAGAGAGGAATTTAGGAACTCACTTGGAAAGACATATTTTAAAGGCCTAACAATATTATCCAATATTGTCAATTCTGACAAAGCAATTATCTAGCGTCTTCCAACATCATTTTATTTGGAATTGCCAGGTGTAAACACCCATATAGATGTGGTGTTACCAATCGTTGTGTGGCTCCCTCTAAAGCAGATATATGGTATGCAATGTAAATATACAAAATCTTCTGCATCATAGCTATTATCTTACCAACAAAAACCCCTGTTTTGGTACCACTAATGTTTTCAGGAGTGACTCCTGCATCTTCCAGCGCTCTGTAGGTACATTCCATGAGTAACTTTTGCTGAGGATCCATACGCTCAGCTTCCTCATTGCTGATGCCAAACAGCTTGTTATCGAATGCATTCAATCTAAAAAAATTAAATGGAGGTATGACATGATAAACGGTGTGATTCACATACTGCTTAATCCAACATGCTCTGATAAGATATACTTAAAATTCATTGAAGCCTAATACTACATGTTGTAAGGTAAAGGTAAAGGGACCCCTGACCATTAGGTCCAGTCGTCACCGACTCTGGGGTTGTGGCGCTCATCTCGCTTTATTGGCCGAGGGAGCAGGCGTACAGCTTCCAGCACATAAATTATCAAGATAGGACACAGCAAATAGGACACTGTGCCCATGTCATTTCATAGCACAGTGGTACCTTAGTCTGTTCTTAAACCAAGGTGTGCTTTCCCATAGCAGCAGGGACTCAATTTACAAATGAAACAAACTCAACGGGAAGTGGAACATGTTCTGCTTCCAAGGCAAAGTTCACAAACCAAAACACCTTCCAGGTTTGCAGCATTCTAAATCCAAGTTGTTCATAAACTAAGCTGTTCTTAAACCAAGGTGCCACTGTATGAAGCTGGTGGAAATACCAGTGAAACACCACGGCTTGAAACTACTGCACCAGGAAAAGCTGCACTGCAGTATAATCAGGGCTCCCCCACCAGAACTCGCTGGAACTCAGTTTGGCATCTCTCAGGTGGGCACCATTGCCATTATAAGAGGACAAGGGAGGTGTTCATAGTGAGTTCCACCACCTCTTTTTCTAGAAAAAGAGCGCTGGGAATAAGGATAACTCTCATGTGGGAGACAACAGTGCTAAAATGGGTTATAGCTGCCTTAGTCCCAGGGTATGATCTGAAGCAAGAATGAGGCATTTGTTGGGCACACTGGCTGTGATTTATGGGACATTTGGAGGAGCATAGAGACAACATCTGGTCTGAAGGCACTTAGGAACATCTCCTTACTGAAGCTGAGCAGGTCCAGATGTACCTGGGTTGGTGACCGCCTGGGAACTTGGATTCCATGATGGGTATAAAGTATAATGAAATAATAATGATAATAATGAATTTATTATTGTTGTGGCGATTATTAACTAGTCACTTTTTCAGAAAAAAAAGAACTCAAAGAGACTTGAAATGTGTTTCTGCTCATGCTGCTCACCAAACCACCTCAGCATGGGTCCTGCCCTCAAGGCCTTTATAACGCAGCTCTTTGAGACTGCTCGTTAGTTTTAAGTTTTGAAAGGTTCATATAATAACACATATTACATCAGCGAGTCATTTCAAGGGGGAAATGTGCAAGTTTAGAAAGTCTGAAGGATTTATTAGCAAAATATATGACTTACTCATCAAGAAGAGCAGCACGAGTTGTACGTATTTTACCTGGTTTGTCGTCACCTGGATCATACCACTCTCTAATGTTAAATCTTTCTGGAGGTATTTCTGCAGTGCAGTTTCTGCCATTCACTAACACTTTCCAGAAACTGTCAATTCCTTCACCTGTTGCAAGAAGATTTAAATATACATTTTTAGATGTATTAAAATATACTGTTTCCGTTTTCAAAATGTCAAACCTGTCTTGTTCAGTTTATCTGAACTTACACGAGAAATCCAACTTTCAAAATGCGATACAAATTAAATTTGAATTTCAAGTGCTACAAAATTTCAAATTTCATAGAAAATTGGACCTTTTCCTAAATCACATAATCTCATTATACTGTCTGTAATTTTTCTGCATGCTGTTCCTATGAAAATTGCATTCAGCTGTTACCATATTTGTTTGGATGGCATCTCGCAGATGAGAGCCATCTAGTTGCGAAGGCATAAGGTTTAGGTTAGCATATTCCAAGTTCAGGAAGGCAAAATACATAATTAAATTGATATGTGCTATTCTGCTTGTTGTGGAAGTTAGATCAGACATTTAAAGAGTATTGATGAGATGCAAAATTCCAAGATTTGTCATGTAACAAACCTGAATTTCCAGTGGACTTCATAATATCACAGACATTCACTTCTCCATGTTCATGACAGGGACATATTAAAAATATTTCTAGCAAGAATTAAAATATTGGTATCTCTCAATAACCAGTGCTGAGTTCTTAGTTTACTTTTACTTTAAATCATGAGAAAGCTTTATGCTGTAGAACAATAAAAATAGTGAAAGAAACATGGATAACTTTCTTATATCACAGACAATATCACAGACATTCACTTCTCCATGTTCATGACAGGGACATATTAAAAATATTTCTAGCAAGAATTTAAATACAGTGGTACCTCAGATTAAGTACTTAAGTCGTTCCGGAGGTCCGTTCTTAACCTGAAACTGTTCTTAACTTGAAGCACCACTTTAGCTAATGGGGCCTCCTGCTGCTGCCGCACCGCCAGAGCACGATTTCTGTTCTTATCCTGAAGCAAAGTTCTTAACCTAAGGTAATATTTCTGGGTTAGCGGAGTGTGTAACCTGAAGCATATGTAACTCGAGGTACCACTGTATTGGTATCTCTCAATAACTAGTGCTGAGTTCTTAGTTTACTCTTACTTTAAATCACGAGAAAGCTTTATGCCATAGAACAATAAAAAGAGTGAAAGAAACATGGATAACTTTCTTATATCACTCCCCCACCCAAAGACTTACCTCCAGGAAAGTTGCATCCTATACCCACAATAGCTATTTCATTCTCAGACGCCATCTTTATTTTATTTTTCTACTTGTGTTGGTCACTGAATAAGGCAATCGTCCTGTGGAAAAGAAGGTAGAGTTGTAAATATTTATTAATTGGTGACTACTCCTTGAAATATAAGCAACCCTTTGTGATGACCGCAGAGTAATATTCTTCGATGAAGAGCAGACCAGTTCATAAATGTGTGTCTGTGTGTGTGCGCGTGTTTACGATATATCTATACAGTACCAATCTCTGAGGTACGTTGAGATTCAGATGTGATCCTATTGCAATAAACAAACAGAACAGCAGGCGGCAACCTACAGGTCACCTGGGCAACCAAGCACAGATGAAGGGAAAGTTCAAGGTCTATTGTGGAGGTCAAAGAAAGAGGACTGACATCCAAGTCCTGTGTAAGAAAAGTAGGCAGTTCCATAAAGATTGATACGCATACATGAGTTGGCTGCTGAAGAGGAAGTCAATGTTTCGAGACGTAAGACTCTCCTGAGGGGCAGACTGTGAGCACTGAGGGGAATTCCAAGGCCCCACCTTCCCCTTTACCTTTAAAGCAGAATCTTGCCCCATTGAACAGTCACAGCATCCCCCAAAGGGTCCTGTCAGTAGTGCTTGCCGAGAGACCCTTATTCCCCTCACGCCGCTACACTTCTCAGGGCGGCGAAACAATAAATCCCTCTTACCTCTTTTTAATAATAATAATTTTTATTTATACCCTGCCCTCCCCAGCCTAGGCCGGACTCAGAGCGGCTTACAAGCAATAATACAAACAAGTTGAATGATTACAACTTAAAAGCAAAATTAAAATACATTAAAATATTGAACATTAAAATATTAAAATGTAGCCTCATCGCAGGAGAAGGAAAGGAAAAAAGAAAGAAAGAGAGGGAGGGAGGGAATCAAACTGGCTCCAAGCCAAAGGCCAGGCAGAACAACTCTGTCTTACAGGCCCTGCAGAAAGAGATCAGATCCTGCAGGGCCCTGGTCTCATGAGGCAGAGCGTTCCACCAGGCCGGAGCCACAGCTGAAAAGGCCCTGGCTCTGGTTGAAGCCAATCTAACTTCCTTAGGGCCCGGGACCACTAGGGTGTTGCTATTTATGGACCTTGAGGCTCTCCGTGGGGCATACCGGGAAAGGCGGTCCCGTAGGTACGAGGGTCCTAGGCCGTGAAGGGCTTTAAAGGTCAAAAGCAGCACCTTAAATCTGACCCTGTACTCCACCGGGAGCCAGTGCAGCTTGAAAAGCACTGGGTGAATATGCTCCCATGGCAGAGACCCCGTGAGGAGCCTCGCTGCAGCATTCTGCACCCGCTGGAGTTTCTGGGACAGCTTCAAGGGCAGCCCCGCGTAGAGCGAATTACAGTAGTCAAGCCTGGAGGTGACCGTTGCATGGATCACTGTGGCCAGGTCGGGGCGGGAAAGGTAAGTTCAAGGTAATAGACCTTGAACTTTCCCTTCATCTGTGCTTGGTTGCCCAGGTGACCTGTAGGTTGCCGCCTGCTGTTCTGTTTGTTTATTGCAACAGGATCAAATCTGAATCTCAATGTACCTCAGAGATTGGTGCTGTATAGATATTAATAAGGAGTATACAGTGGTACCTCGGGTTACATACGCTTCAGGTTACAGACTCCGCTAACCCAGAAATAGTGGTTCAATTTAAGAACTTTGCTTCAGGAGAAGAACAGAAATTGTGCTCCGGCGGCGCAGCAGCAGGTTAAGAACAGTTTCAGGTTAAGAACGGACCTCCGGAACGAATTAAGTACTTAACCTGAGGTACCACTGTAATGGGGAAAGTGCTCTAGAGAGTGTGAGGTAACTTACACTTGACGTACTACAGGTACGCCAATTCTAGGGGGTGGAGGTGTCTTCAGCCTCCTCAATATTTGTTTGAAGGGGCCCAACGCCCCCCCCCCAAAAAAAATATTGAGGGAGACTGGTGCAACACACACTGACACACACACCCCAATCTTGGGGGGCAACCTGGCGCCTCTCACATAACATCTAACCTTTTAAAAATAAAATAAAATGTTTCTATTACAGTGGTACCTTAGTTCTCAAACGCCTTGGTTCCCAAATGCCGAAAAACCCGGAAGTAAGTGTTTTTGGGAAGCCGAACGTCCGATGTGGCTGTCGGCTGCTGTTTCTGGGGCGCCTTCACCTATCAGAAGCTGCGCCTTGGTTTTTGAACATTTGAGAAGTCATATGGACTTCTGGAACAGATTAAGTTTGGTACTTTTGTTTTTGCTATTTCTTTTGCATTTTTGTTTATGAGGCTTTTTTGGTTAATTTTGTGTGTGACTGTGTGGAACCCAGTTCAGCTACTGTTTGAGTGAGTGAGTGACTGCGGAAATGGATAACACACACACACACACCCATCCAAACAATGACAACCATCAGTGCAGGTAAGAAAAAATAATAATTTTAATTTTTCTCATCTACAAAACTTATTTATTTTATAGTACAGTTGATTATTGCTTTCATTTTATGGATTAGTTGTATTGTTAGTGAAATTCATGTTAAATTGCTGTTTTAGGGGTTGTTTTTAAAAGTCTGGAGCGGATTAATCCATTTTGCATTACTTTCTATGGGAAAACAAATCAAGATGGATTTTTAATAAACAGGAAGCCAGAGATGTCTAAGTCTTCACAGCAAAGGAGAATCCTGTTGTGGACAAAGGCTGTCATCAAGTGAGACGATGAAGTGGTCCTAATTATTTGAAGGGCAGAAAGCTACATTTGGGCAGGAATGTAGTCACCTAGTCTTTATGGGGTTAGATTTCATACTTCTTCTTATAAGACGGAGTAAGCCTCCAGCTTTTTGAGTTTTCTCCCCAATTCTTTTCAGCTTCTGTTTATAAACATCCTGTTTTGGCTGGCCTAGATATATAAATTGAGCAGCTGCACTCACTTTACTCCTTACAAAAGATGTTCCTGTGTAAAATGAGCTTTTCTCTTTTATTAGGAGCTATCGAAGAAAGTCCAATAAAAATAAAAATATCCCACTCACATCCCATCCCTCTGTGAAGTATTTCACACTTGCATTGTTTGCAACAAGCTGTTTATGTTAATGTTAAGCAATTGTTGTGTAAGCGCCTATACTTTGCCCTTTGCAGAAATTTCAACCTGGTCTATTTCTGCATTGTGCTATTGACATTTAAAACAACCATTTTAATTCCTTACTCCCCAGGACAATTTTTCTATAATGACAAATCATAATTGAGTATCAGTACATTAAGGCGTGAGATGATTATCGGAACCAGTTTGCAGAAACAGCTACCAACAGTTTAGGAATGCAGCAGTTCTGCTACGGCAAGAGCAGGGGACGGAGGCATCCTCCCTTTGAGATGGAATGCACAGAGTCTCTTCCTTTAACTGATGACTAACAATGTAGTCACAGTGTAATGAATCTGAGGATCCTCCCAGCTCCCACACAAATAAGATGTTTTCAGAAGAGCATGGAAGCTCTCCTGTTTGCACACCAGCATTTTGTTTCTGACAGTGGCTAACCAGATGCCTCTGGAAAGTTTTGTAAAATTGTACCAGGGGTTATTCCAGATCTGCTATTTCTGGATAGGCTTCAGTCACATACCAAAAAATTCAGGCTGCACAATTAAAGCTGATAGGGTGCTGTTGCACAACAAAAACACTCCCCCCCCACACCAGAAAAGGTAGAATTTTGGGATAAGGGGATTGGGGGGCGATTGCACTGGAAAGTGCGGAATAATTTATTTATTAAATGTATATATCTACTTATTGATTTATCGATTAAATGTATATACGTACAAGGATCACAGAGCAGTTTACAATATAAAAACACAAAAGTACATAATGTAATAAGAAACAAAGCAATACCCTCGCCCCTCACCTTTTCCGGATTGAGAGAGTCATCTGACCAGTGAGGGCGCCCAGCTCCTTAAAAAAAAGATCAGCCCCCCCCCCCCAGTGCCTTGGCCCCAAGGAGCTGGCGCTCTGGTCCCACACAGTTCAAAAGGCCTGGTTGAAGAGGGATGTTTTCACTTGGCACCTATAAATATGTAATGAAGGCACCAGGCTTTGAAATTCCCGAAGTAACATGCTTCAGCTAAGGGGTAATTCCGCTTCCTCTACTCATGTTCTCTGGGACACATCTGCCTGCAAATATGCATATTTATCCTAAGTATATCATATAGCATTAAGACCAGTGCTTTTATTAAAGAAAAAAAAGGTGTCGGTACTCAGTTTGGCTGGATCATGCCCAATATCCTTATGGAAACAATGAAACAATTGTTATGCCTCCCGATAAAACGAAAAGAAGATCTTATTATGGAAAAACTAATACTGAACCATCTTCAATAAAAGCATCCTGGGCACATTGGAAAAAAGCAGCTGAATAGCTTTGTAGGTGTAAATAAAGCACATTCTGTAAGTTTCTACAAGCAGTTAGAAACACACAAGTAAAATATTAACTGCTCAACGACTTTATGATTTCAGATAACTTCAGGTGTGCATGCATTAGAGATATATACACCGCCTATGTGTGACGGGGGCAAACTGGTCCTGGGTGCCCATTTCTCCAAAACATTGTCAATAAAAGTTATGTTTGAATTAATCAGCTACAGAACAGAATGTTATCTTTTCCAAGGAGAAAAGGCTGAATTGTTCAATCTACATTACACACACACACACACACACACACACACATATACATATACACACTAAACATTATATGCGGATACTCACATAAACAAAAAGCTTGAAAGACATACACATGATGTACAATAGTAGTACAGAGAACAACTTGAAGCATTCTGTTTACATATTTAAGATTTCCATACAATAAACACAATCACATATAAATAAAGCCCATCCTTTTTTTTTAATGCACTTCTCCATTTTCTTTGTTTCTGCAACAAATACTTCCTCTGTTTAATAACACCTACCTTAGGCATGGATTTCCCAGGTTCCATGTGATCTTTATAAGGATCAGTTATCAGTTACACTGTCAATGAATCCCCAGTCCTTAGTCTCTGTACAAAAGTCCTTAGTTGCTCTTCATATTTTCTAGACGCATTCAGGCTAGGCTGTCTGGTTATACCAGAACAGGCATCATGCTTAATTGGCAAGTAAACAGCACGTGGTTTAGTACACTGTCTTTCAACAGAGATCGCAGAAGCTAATGAAACATGAATAAGATTTAGAAAGATAAAATTGTCATGGCAGAAGCAACAGCCTCAGACCAAATGAATAATGAGATCCTAGGCAAGATAAATAAATCTTACTTTTTTAGCACAGTGGATAACACTATCATAATTATAAGTGTCCCATATTGTAATAGGAAGATTGGTTTTACTGGTCAGTTGCTGCAACTCATATATGTTAAGGGAGCTACAGAAAGAGAGCCAGCTGTCAGTACAGTGGTACCTCGGGTTAAGTACTTAATTCATTCCAGAGGTCTGTTCTTAACCTGAAACTGTTCTTAACCTGGAGCACCACTTTAGCTAATGGGGCCTCCTGCTGTTGCCGCGCTGCCAGAGCACGATTTCTGTTCTCATCCTGAAGCAAAGTTCTTAACCCGAGGTACTATTTCTGGGTTAGCGGAGTCTGTAGCCTGAAGCGTATGTAACCCGAGGTACCACTGTACATGCCATCTCCACCCTGACCAGTCCCCTTACCAACCAAAAGCATTCCTCAGTGTCAAACTAGATATGATGCTAAATGCATAATTGCCAGTCACGTCCCTGTGTGTTTTTAAAATAAGAAGTACCGGTAATCAACTTTTTGTGGGTTGAGGGCTGCATCCCTTGGGGCAAAGTAGTGGTGGTGGGCAGAGCTGTAGCTACAGGGGGGGCTAGCCAGGTTGTTTGCCCCAGGCGAAGCCTCCAGAGGGACAAAATTGAGGCTCGCGGCCTGTGTGTGTGTGTCTCTCTGTGCGTGTGCGCGCACAAAAGCACATGGGGCGGTGCAAAACTGGGTCTTTGACCTGGGTGAAATAAAGCCTAGTTTCGCCCCTGGTGGGGGGACTCACATAGCAGTCAGCAGCTATCCATTTCTATTTCCCTCCTCATGCTTGCTCTCAGCAGTGGAGCAAGCCGATTGGGCGCCTGGGGCAGCGCTCGTGACCGCAGGGTGGGGCCAGTCGCCCATGGGGGCGGTGACAGTCGCCTGCGGGGCCTCCAAGGAGTCTGCCTGCCTCCTCCCATTCAGCCACCCTACAGCTGAGGGGGAGGTGGCGGGCAGACCGTTTGGGGCAGCGCTGATTCTGTGGACGCCCAAGCCACCGCGTCACTCCCAGGAGAGACATGTAGTTCGGGTGCGCTGCAGGCCCTGCGCTGAGTGCCTCCCGACATTTTGTCACCCCCTCGGTGGTGACACCCGGGCCACCCGCACCCCCTTCCTCCGACCCTGCTTGTTCTCCCTCCCTCTCCCTGCCCCACCCTCCTCCCTGCGACTCCCAGCCTATTCATCCATTCTGCCCCACACCCCACAAACATCAATTCATACAAGCACAGAGAAACACACAGGCCACCTCCTTCCCCCCACCCCACCCAGCCACTTTTGTAGATTGGTCTGCTTTCCCTCAAACCAGCTTCCACCTAGTTAAAACGCCATATTCACTTCGCAGTTAAGCTGAGGTGTGCGCATTTGAGACGAACATTGCACATGTGCAAATGACAGCTTCATGATTAGAAGTGGTGAGGGGGAGGGGTTGCAGACATGGGGAGACCAAAGAGGTGATGCGCATTGAATAATAATAATAATAATAATAATAATAATAATAATAATAAATTTTATTTATATCCCGCCCTCCCCAGCCGAAGCCAGGCTCAGGGCGGCTAATAACACTAAAATAGTGCAACATTATAAAAACATCATAAGAATTAATTAAAATCAAAATTGATGGCAACCATAAACTAAAGTATTGTAAAGATTGCCAAAGGAGGGAGTCAGGCTGTGCCCTAACCAAAGGCCTGGTGGAACAGCTCTGTCTTGCAGGCCCTGTGGAAAGATGTCAAGTCCTGCAGGGCCCTTGTCTCTTGTGACAGAGCGTTCCACCAGGTTGGAGCCGCAGCCGAAAAAGCCCTGGCTCTAGTTGAGGCCAGCCTAACCTCTCTGTGGCCTGGGACCTTCAAGATGTTTTTATTTGAGGACCGTAAGTTCCTCTGTGGGGCATACCAGGAGAGGCGGTCCCGTAGATACGAGGGTCCTAGGCCGTATAGGTTAAAACCAGCACCTTAAACCTGATCCTGTACTCCACCGGGAGCCAGTGCAGCTGGTATAGCACCGGATGAATGTGATAAAGATAAAGACATCTCTGTCCTGTCTCTGGTGTGCACAGAAACATGCAACTGTGACTTGAAATGCAGCGGTGGTAGGGCAAACTTTTATGGCTGGGTGGCCATCTGTTATGGATGCTTGAGTTGAGATTCCGGCATTGCAGGGGGTTGGACTAGATGACCCTAAGAGCCCTTTCAGCTCTATAATTCTATGAGTCTAAGCCACTAATGTGTACATAGCCTCAGTCTCTTGGAACAGCACAAAGAAACCTATAGGTTCCATTTCAGTCTCTGCTTGTTGTCAGAATGAATGCTCCCCACATTAAATGGGGGGCGCCCTTTGCGTGGTCGTGCACAGCTCCCTGGACCCTATGCGGCACCATTAGCAACGGCTTGGCTTCGCCTTCCCCAGATGGGATACCTGGAGGTCTCCGCCTACCTCAGCCAGCTGCCCAATCCCGCCTGGGGAGGCGTTGCCAAGGTGATCAGGCCAGGTAGGGGGAGGGAACACCTGCCCACACAATAGAGGGAGGATCTTATCTGGGAACTGTCAGTTGGCTCCAGAGCTTCTCCCACCCTACCCACCCTCAGTTAAGACTTCTTTTGCCGGTTAACCTTTTCTCCACAGGTACGCGGGCGCTGCTATGGCAAGGTCACTGTTGAAGGGCTGGAAAGGAATTATCCTGCATAGGCAGGTTTGCCTTTCTTGTAGCAAAACGTCACAACTTTGGCGGTATCAGGCCTTGGGCGGAATCCTTTAGTCTACCTTCCCTAAATGGGGGAGGGCGTGTAACGGTGACCCACGCCCTTCTCTTTGCAGCGGCAATCCCAGGGTTCCTCGTTAAAGGGGTTGTTTTGAGAGGCGGCTTTGACTGTACGTCTAGATGCCATCATTGCTCTCCCCTGCTCTCTCTGCTTGAACATATGTTCTCCAGAGCCAGCCTATCCCACCACCACCACACTCTGGATAACCCTGATGTTCCCCAGATCCCCTGTGGGGGACTGGGAGGGATAAATGCCCAGTGCCTGAGCCAAGGTCTACGCTCATCTGAAACATAATAAAGTTGTGGCCAATTTTAATCCCATAGCACGTTGTCTTGAGTCGTTATTCTACACGGGGGGCCGCCCAGGGTTTGGGGGACTCCGCCTGTCCATGCAAATCTAAGTGTCAGGTTTGTATACAGGTATTTTCTGTTGGCCACAGTGCACCCCCCCCCTTCGTTGTTTCTGTGGTTGTATTCACCATTATTAATATGCATTTACTAGTTTTGTATAAAAGTACTTTTCTGAGAACTTGGGACTTTTTGGTTGCATAAGTACCATAAACCTATCAGTTTACAAATAGTACTGACAATTTAAAGTAATTCTTTACTCAGGGTGTCAGAAAATTAAGAAATTAATTAGAGCAATATGTGATGAGATTAGGGTTTAAAGCAAAAAAGGAGATAAACAACTTATATCCCCCACTCCACTCTTATAAATCTTCATACTACCACAAAAATTATGTAGCTGCACAGATCTCTCTGGTAACATCAAGAACAGAGTACATAGGCACTGCACATCCTCTGTCGTTTTTATTCAGTGTCTGGGGTGTTTTTATTCAGCATTTAGGGGTGAATTTCTGTGCACATAAAAGTTAACTAATAAGGCCAATGTTCACTAACATACCTCTCCTATGATGCTCAGTGGAACAAAAAATGTCAGTCCTATCCATAGCTGTCAACCTTCCCTTTTTTTGCGGGAAATTCCCTTATTCCAGCGCCATTTCCCGCTGCTTCCTGCTGCTATCCCGGATTCTTAGATAACCCGTAGTCTGTCCCCGGGACAGGTGAGGCTGCTGATCCCTTATTTTTGAGGTTGCTGATCCCTTCTCTTCAAATCTGAAAGTTGACAGCTATGGTCATATCAGAACAGTCTATCTGTATATTCATATTGTTTACATATTTTCAAGCCATTTTACAAGAAATGACTGGTTGGCTGGGCCTTAATTAGACATCTACAGGAACATGCCTTAGAAAACATTGATCTGGCCATGATCAAGTCATCTGTGTGCTGTAACTTATGCATGATTTATTGTAACATGCAGCTAAACACATTTTGTGCTGTGTAGAAGAAGAAAAAGAGGAAGAGTGTGAAATATTTTTTTGTGCAGTTGTGCACATGAGTGAACCAGAGAGAAATTGCCCCAAACCTGTATCTTGGCATCCAGTGAATTCTTCTTTTATGTACCTATCTTTTCCTTGCCACCAATGATTTCCTCAGCCTTGTAGTCTATTTCTTCCTTTATTTTGCTGATAATTTTCATTTGCCCACCCCTTCCTTTCCCTTCCTTTTGTTTACTAAAAGTTTGAGGAGGGGGAACTACTATTGCAGTGTGTGGGGGGGGGGGTGTAGTTTAGAATAAGCCCTGCTGCACTCTGTCCTCAGTTAGTAGGCCTTATTCCACCCACATTTGCGGTATCAGTGACACAATGTGACTTCTTCCATTTCTGGGCTGCCTTTCTCCATTATAAAGGAGGACCCAGGGCATGTTACAAACTTGGCAAACCATTATCAAATCCACTGTAATGGAACGGACATACTCACTGTTAAGAGGCTTCAGTGTATGAGCTACCCTCAGGAATGAGTACCCTGACTGAGATGCAGAAGGAGTCCCCACTAGGGCCATGGTCAGCTCCCAGGATGGGGAGCTGGTTCCCACCCTGGCATTGCTGGGCTTCAACTCCCATCAGCCCTGACCATTGACCCTGCTGGCTGGAGCAGATAAGAATTGGAGTCCAGCAATAGCGGAAGAGCTGCAGGTTTCCCATCCCTGTGCGGCACTAAACATAAATTTCTTCCTAGTACACTCACATGTATAAGAATCTATATGTATCAGCTGAAAAAAAATATATTTTGTAATGCAAGAATTCTTACTAAAGTAATATTAAATATACCTACAAAGAATCTTTAAAACATGCTGAGAGTCTTGTCCCCCTTCAACAAAAATCTGAAATAACACCCCCCTTTTTGTATTAAGAATAAACTTTCCATTTAATCACATAAAAGTACACCTTTATTAACTGATTGAAAACAAGTACATCTTTATTAGCTGATTAAAAACAATGTAATTTATTTGAGCACAAAGAGTAATAATGGTTATTTTTGATGCAAAGTAGTAATAAAGCAAAAAGACTTCGCTGTATAGCATAAAATTATAAAATATCCAAGTACAAAGTAGTAATGAAGGTAAAAACATCTTCCATATTAAAAACCGGGGGGGGGGGAATATGTACTTCACAATTTTAAACATGACATGCAAAGTTAACTAATATGGTACTTAACTAACCTCCAAAGTCTGCAAAATATAAAGTGTAATGTTAATTATACTGCATACAGACCTGGGAATGAAGGCAGCCAATGGCAGTGAGGACTGAACTCCAAATACAGCCCTCTGCTCAGTTCACTTTTTAAAAGACCCAGGAGAGGCAGAAGCAAAGCACTATGTCGTATCTCCCCTGGAAACTGTGAGATCACATTGAAAAATGCTATGTATTGTAATGGTTGTTTGAATTTCCTTGATCAGCTTTCAAAAGGGAGAAGATAAACATACAAAACATACTGTAGTGGAGCAAATCACTTGTAGATTAAAAAAAAATCAGAAGCACATTTTACATTCATTTTAAAATCCTGTGTTTAATGTTCAAACTCAAGCTCAGCCTCTGTGCCCTTTCATAAAGGGCAAGTGATCCCCGTAAACCACTTTACTTGTCTTAAGCATGCTAAAACATTAGGAAGGGCAAACCAAGAATGCCCCAAAATGGTTCAGAGTAAGCTGTTTCAGGAGCCTCTGGGCTTATCAACCTTTCCTCTGCTCTTTCCATGCTGTACTTTAAAGCTCCATGTCCCAGCACCCCTTTATTTTTTTGCTGTGGAGCTTTCCCCATGAAAACCTGCATTTTAGCAGTCAATCAGAGCAAACTTCAACCCACTGAAAGCCTGAATTGACATTTGCACCGACTGAGAGCTAAAGAGTGGATTTTTGCAGGGAAAGCTCCAGGGCAAAAACCACACATGCTTGGAGACAGAGCTTTAAAGCACGAACCTGTGTCTGGAAAGAGTGAGGCACAAGGTAAGTATGGATAAGTCCTCACATGAAAAGCTTAACTGTCAGCAGATTTAAATGATTGTGGTGAAATAGCAGCTGGCACTAACTAAGACTATAATGACATCTATTTAGTTAATCCAAATTATGGTTCTTGTTGATGGTCACTATTAATAGAAAAATTTGATTTTTTTTAAAATGACGCAAATAAAATCAACACTGAAGCTAGGAAAAGATATTTCAGGTTACTACTTCACAGTTCATTTTCCCCTCAGGAATCACTTACCGTATATACTCGAGTATAAACCAACTTTTTCAGCACATATTTTTATGCTGGAAAAGCCCCCCTCGGTTTATACTTGAGTGAGGCAATAGTGGCGGAGGGACGAGCGGCCCGAAAGGAGCCCTTTCTCGCCACTAGTCCTGCCATCGCCACCGCCCATGTCTCGCAAGGGCAGGCACAGGAGCTGTGCTGTGCCTCTCCCAACCGCGGCTCCTATGCCTGCTCTTGCGAGCGGCAAAGGCGGTAGCAGAAAGACGAGCGGCCCAGGAGGCTTTTATTGAAGATGGTTCAGTATTAGTTTTTCCATAATAAGATCTTCTTTTCATTTTATAGGGAGGCTCTTGGCAGCGGCGGCGGCGGAGGAACAAGCAGCCAGAAAGCAGCCCTTTCTTCTTCCGCTGCTGCCGCCGCCACCAGGTTTGTGGTGTGGTGAACCGGCTTATACTCAAGTCAATAAGTTTTCCCAGTTTTTTGTGCTAAAATTTGGTGCCTCGGCTTATATTCGGGTCAGCTTATACTCGAGTACATACAGTAGGTTCCCCGGGTTCCTTAGAACATTCTTTTAAAAGCAGTGCTAAACTAAGCACTGTGCTATGAGGATCAAGAATTTTCACAAGTGGTATATCAACCTTATGTTCTATATAAATGAGATTGCGCAGAGTCATGGCCAACATGGAATCTATGCCAAGGGACAAGAGGGGTGTATTCATTGCAATGTCACTTGGATCTGTACTAATGAGCTGACTCACCAATGATCTGATATAGTCTTCAATGTTTAGTGCAGCCAAATCCTTGGACATGACTTGTTCAAAAACCTCAGCCTGACTGCCAAAATGTTCTATCATAATTGTATGCAGGCGACTTCTGATTGCTGGAACTTGACGATAGTAAGTGTTGAGCATTGTTTTGAAGTTCAGCTTCACGACAGCTTGCTGAGCGTGGTTCAGAGTTAAGCTTGTTTTAAGATTCTCATAGATCTCATCCACTTGCAGAACTGATATACCCTTTGATTCCACCAATTTTTGAAGTTGATTTTTACCTTCCAGTAGTCCCAGATTCAAGGCACCCCAGTTGATGGATTGTCCTGACAGTCCACAGTTTCTTCTGAATTGGCAGAAAAGGTCCAGGAAGGAATTGGCAGCAGCATAGTTTGCTTGCAATGGATTTCCAATTAAGGAAGCAACAGATGAATAACATACAAAATAATCAAGAGCCTGTCCCTGAGTGGCGTGGTGCAGATTGATGGCACCAGCAACCTTTGGGCTTAAAACTTTCTCAAAGCTAGAAAGCGTCATATTTTCAATGCGCCCATCATGCAAAACCACAGCACCGTGGAAAACACCTTTGATTGGACACTTTGGAAAGATTTTGCTGATTGAACTGATTGTTTTCTCAACCTCAGGCCAAAAAGTCACATTGCACTGCAGACTGATGACCTTGCTCCACTTGTTCTGAATCTGCAAATCACTTATTTCCTTCTGCTTTTCAATGCTGGGCTTTCTCCTTGAAAGGATCACGATGCATCCTCCTCCATTTTGAGCAATAAATCTAACAGTTTCATAGCCAAGCCCAGTGAGTCCTCCTATGACTATGTAAACAGCATTCTCCTTAAACATCTTCCGCTTTGCTTCACGCACTGGTATGTCAGAAATACACCTGTTCTGCCCATTGCTTTTCAGCACAGCAAATGAGACAGCCTTACAGGTAAAGTAGGATGTTATCGTGTCTATGCTCTCACTGTTTTCTGTTGGCTGAAAAACGGAACAAGGCAAGTCCTTGAATTGCCTGCGTTGCATAGATTTCAACCACTCACTGAAAGGCTTGTGGGAATGTTTCAGCGATGATTTCTGAAAAATGGTTGCAAGACTGAGAATATGAATTTGAAAGTTTTCATGACCGCTTCCAATTAGACATCGCAAGTGTTCAGAATGGTGGTTGCCATCGATTACCACAACATCCTGAAGATGTGAAAGACGGGCTAAGACGTCTTTGGGTAATCTTTCTAGGAAGGGCAGAAAGACAAGGGCGTTGCATTGAGCTACTCTTTTTTCCAGGCTGCTGTCAAGTGCTGTACATAAGGTGTTCCAGCCCAGTTCCTGAGCTGACAAAGCAAGCACTTTACACAAAACCGACTGTGGTTCATCAGAAATAATGCCTAAAAATCTATTCTGTTTCATCTTTGGTAACATCTGGTGCAAAATTTCCCATCCTATTCTGAAGAAGGAGACACAGGGTACAGTTTGAAAACATGGAAATTTCTGGGTTTTGAAACACACTGCTTCTGGAATCCTGATTCTTGAAGATGCAGCCACTGGGAAGCATGAAACAATATGATCTCCCACTTTGATCTTTTTTACATCACTGCCTGTTGCAACCACCGTTCCACTGTAGTCCAGAGCCAAAAACCTGTATTTATCAATGGTCTGTGAATTCCAGTATAATGTGTTTCCAAAGTTACAGCTGGAAACACTAACAGGATAATAGTCTTCAGAATGGATACTTATTTTCTCAACTTGCACTTCAACATTGTGATTATCAAGAGAAATCTCAATGTGGTCAGCTGGCTCAGCAAATAGATTTCTTACTTCTTGAGGCTCAGAAGTGTAAAAAGTTGACAGCTCAGTTTCTTGAAGAGACTGAAAAGGCTCATTATAGGACCTATCATTAACCTGTGTACATCTAATTTCAGAAGTGTAAATTCTCCCCTGATTAATCCAGACTTCAGGATATTTATCTGCTTCATATTCTACTAAAACATCTGCTAAAACTGCTATGTCCATTGTACTTGTTGAACCCATATCAATAATCTGAAATGTGATTTCAGGAACTTCAAGAATGCAGGATCTTACCATCCCATACAAAGCCAAGCCAGGGTTAATGTGGTCTACAGTCCTGCCTGTTGCTCTATATGTAATTATCCTGATGGAACCCTGACTCTTCTTCTCTCTCAATGCAACGACAAGTTGCCGGAAAGCTTCACAACATTTGGATAAGCTTGCAACAACACTCTCAGGATTTTCTCCATTTGATCTTTGAATTCCCCACATAAACAAAACATCACTGTAGTCATGTACCTCTAGCCTAATTTTGTCCTGAGCAGCTGAATTTGCACTTCCTGACACCAGTAATTGCTCCCAGTCTTCATACATCAAAAACCTAGAATCTTTATGCAAATATTTTTTGAGCTGTTGAGAAACTCCAATTTTGTCAGCAAACACTGCAGCTCTGGGTGCATCTCCTGAGGTTTGGATAATCCGGGAAGGGGTTACCTCTTTCCACTGATTTTCAAAAAGGAAAGCATCATCACTATTGGACGCTCTCTTCAGAAGAGTGATCCCAACACGTTTAATCTCAACCAAAACAGAGCCTTGTTTATCTGTGAAGCATCCACAAAATTCTAAATAGTTCTCAGTAGACTTACTTGTTTTCAGATATATCATCATTTCCTCTTCCAAAGGTCGGACAATTACAAGGCTGCCTATGTTGGAAGGAAACCCTGTACAGTTGTTCCTGGTTTTTGTGGTCATCACACCAGTCATTTGCAGAAAGCAGTCTAATATCACTGGATGAATAAAATACTTGTGCAGTTCTTCCCTGGTTTGCTTGTTCACCTTAATGGTGGTTATGGCTTCCTTCAGCTCTTCAAAATAAAACACATCACTTAGCTGCTTGAATACCGAACCATACTGAAATCCAAAACGAGATAATGCTTCGTATATTTCATCCTTTCTGACCATTGATTTACAACGCTGAAAAACATGTCTATATGAAATGTTATTTTCTTCAAGAAAGGTTTCTTGGTTCCATGTGATCTGTCCAGATGCATATACTGCACCAGATGAGGACAGTATTTTGAAAGCTTTTGTTTCCTTTTGTGATACTACTGTTAGCTTCAAATCATGAGAATTTTCACTTAAAACACAAGGTGATTCAAACTTCATGCTCATCTGACACAAACTTAAGGGCTCCTTTCTTCCTGAGCTAGCCATCACAGCTGACAAAGCAAGTTCAACAAAAAAGGCACCAGGAACCAGAGCAACGCCATTGAGCTTGTGCTCGTACAAATAGGGAGTCACTGTCTGAGATATGGAATGCTTGAATTCTGAACTGCCGTTGCTGACATTATGAATTGACAGGTGGTTTGCCTTCAGCTTGGTTTGAGTTGGCTGCTGGAGCCTGTTTAAAAATGACATGAGCTTCTTATGATCAAATTGATACCTGGGGTAGGCTGCAGGTACACCCTGATATCCTGCATAGATGTGCTCCCAATCTGGATTGACTCCCAATTCAAAAAGGCCTTTAACAAGTGTGAGAAGTGTCATATATTCTTTGTCAAGGTGCAAGGAAGGAAAAACTTTAGCTTGTGTCCCTAATGCTTCAATTATATATCTTTTCAGTGCACGCTGGGGACCAATTTCCACAAATACAGGATCATCTCTGCTTTTTGCTGCAGCTGTTATAGCCTCTGCAAAAAAAACAGGATCCCGAACCTTTCTGGCCCAGTAGGTGCCTGTAACAAAATCACCATCTGAAAAGGCCTTCCCTGTTGCTGTCGAGATTAGGTCAATCTCTGGCTTCCCTTTCTTTAATTCTGATAGATTGTCTGCTATCTCAGTTAGTACTGGATCCATCATTTGGCTGTGATATGCAGCTGGCACATTTAAAACATGAAGAAATATGTTTCTTTTACTGAAGTGCTCAGCCAGATCTTTCTGAATGGAGTGGATAGACACTTCATCTCCTGATAGGGTGCAGGACAAAGGACTGTTAAATGCTGCAACGCAGACTTTCCCTGAATATGCTCCAAGGGCTGCTGACACTTCTGCAACGGGAATGTTGCCAACCACCAGCATTCTGCCTCCAGTGACTTTAGCCTGTAGCCTGCTTCTGTGGTAGATGACTTTGACAGCATCTTCCAGGGAAATCAAGCCAGCACAATGGGCAGCGGCTACTTCGCCAACTGAATGGCCAACAGCAGCAACTGGCTTAATGCCCCAGTGTTGCAGGAGTGTAACCAAGGCCACCTGCAGTGTAAAGAGTAAGGGCTGGGCAACTTCAGGCCTGGGCAAATCTTTGTATTCATTTTCTTTTGATTTTAGGATTCCTGTGGGAAGGTATTCTAGAAACAGCCTTTCTATTTCTTTGCATTTGTCTCTAAACACTGGCTCAGACCTTAGCAATATCTCAGGTATCCCTTTCAGATCCAGACCGTTACCAGAGAAGACAAAAATTAATTGTGGCGGTTTCTTCAGCGGAGCTGTTTCCAGTTCAACCGCAGGGGAAAGCTGTTGCTCTAGTTTCTGTAGTGAAGATGCCACAAATGCTTTTCTGTACTTGTAGTTTATATGGCTTCTTCTACAAGCAGATGTGTAGGCCAGATTTGGGAGTGTCACTGATTCACTGGTATTAAGGTACCTAGCTGTGTCTTCTATCGCCCGTTTGAGAGAATTTCCTGAAGCTGCCGAAATGACAAATAATTCGACAGGCCTTCGGACTGGAGAAATAACCTGGGTTTGTTTAAACTGTCTGACAACCACATGGGCATTGGTGCCCCCAAATCCAAAACAGTTGATCCCAGCAACTCTGCCATATTCACCAGGCTCCTCCCACTTCTCCACTGTTGTTGGGATGGAGAGATTCAGTTTCCCTGTATTTATGCTGCTGGTGCTCTCTGAAAAGTGCAAGGATGGGACTATCTTCCCATGGTGCATCATGAGAAGAACTTTGATTAAGCCTGCTGCCCCAGCAGCCGACTCTGTGTGCCCAATGTTCCCTTTAACGGAGCCAATCTGGAGAGGGGGCAGATTAGGAGACCTCTTTTGACCAATGACATTACCTAAGCTCTCTGCCTCAACAGGATCTCCTGCAGGTGTCCCTGTGCCATGTGCTTCAATATATTGCACAACAGATGGATCAACACGCTCTGGGTAGATGCTGAGCAGCAACTTCTCCTGTTCCTCTTGAGATGGTCTGGTGATTGGTGTGACGGATCTTCCATTCTGGTTGACTGCACTCACGTTGATGACACCCCATATTTTGCTGAAGTCTTCCTGCGCCTATTTTAAAGAAGATGAAAAGAGATAAAGCTTCTTAAAGTTGTGAAACATAGGGATGGCAAACACAGCCAGTGCAATATAACTCAGTTAACATTTTATGATATGCTCTCTCTCTTATAACAAAGATTATGAGACATGGTGAACATTCTACCAGCTATGACTATTTTATAAATAGAATTAGACATACCGTATTTTTTGCACCATAACACTCACTTTTATCCTCCTAGAAAGTAAGGGGAAATGTCTGTGCATGTTATGGAGCGAATGCCTACAGGTGGCAGGGGGATCTGCTGCAGTCGTGAGCAGAGGATCCATGGTTCCCCTTCCTTTCCTCCCTGTGGCTCACTTTGAAACAGCAAAGCGGGAGAAGGGCCGCTGAGTGGGGAGGAAAGAGGGACAGAGAGCCTGCTTGCTTTAAAGGAGCAAAGCGGGAGAGGAGAGGAGCCGCTTACACGAGTGTAAGCGGCTCCTGTCCGGTTGGCTCCTTTAAAGCAAGCAGGCTCTCTGTCCCTCTCTCCTCCCCACTCAGCTCGCTAAATAGCATTATTAGCAGCATCCTTCTCCACACACCCCATGCGTGCTCCTTGTCCCTTGAGTGCTTTTCCTTCCCTCCCCACTTAAAATGTGGTTACAAAGCACGGATCCACATGGATCCTCAGGATTTTTGCATTGGGCTACTCCAAACTCACTGTCAGATCACATGTCTGTGGCCACAGCATGAACCACAAAAATCATACATCCACTGTTTCATTTAGAATAATTTTTTTCTTGTTTTCCTCCTCTAAAAACTACGTGCGTGTTATGGTCTGGTGCGTGTTATAGAGCGAAAAATACGGTAATTCCTAGGTTTAATGAATTAAGAGTCAGGAGTCTGTGAATCCCATTTCTATACTCATACCTTCTTTAACGATTTCAGCAAAATAACTCCACAACCTTCTCCCCTTCCATAGCCATCGGCCTTTATAGAAAAGGGTTTGCTGACTCCTTCAGGGGATAGCATCTTTGCCTTACTAAGAGCGACGAAGACCTGTGGTTCCATTATGCAGCTCACTCCTCCACAAAGAGCAGCTTCACAGTCTCCTGTAGGGTAAAATAATGAATGCATTTCTGTTCAGCATAAGGCTCAGTATTTAGTCTTCTGAAAAGATTACATCGGTATACAAACATACACATTTACCTGCCCCTCCAAGCTTAAGGGCATTCCGTTAAAGGAATCCAGGGGTGTGAATCTTGTCCGAAGCCTGGGGCAGGGCTAGGGCCATGCCACGACCCCATCAGGAACCCTGGGTTACCTCGAGTTGGTTTGCATGGACGGGGTTCCCCCTATCCGTGGTTGACCCTTACCGGACTCCCTGTGTGATGAGCAGGAGTCAGATGTAGTCGGATCAATCCAATGCCTAAGCTAATAAAGCTCACATTCTGTAACCAATAAAGCTGTGGCCTAAATTTGCCCAATAACATCTAACCTAATACCTGTGCCCTTGTGTCTTATTCATCAATGAAGGGGTGGTTTCGGGGTCTCAACACGCAACAGTAAGTCTCTCATTGTTTGTGAGGGGAAATCTGTTGTTCTCTTTAAAATGTTCTAGTGTGAGTAAAGCAAATGTCTACGTCTTGTCACTAAATTAATATAAAATTATTTTCCTAACTTACGGTTAGCCACATCATTCCTATAAGCTCTTTTCTCTCTCACTTCCACTCAGTGCTTCCCTACTGGAGTTTATGGTCTGTGAGGCAACATACCTAAATTACAAAATGCACCCTGTGTGACATGACATAATATAACTGGTCCACAATATGCATAGTGTAAGGAAGACCAAGATAAATCCCAGAATTATACTTTGAAATATGTCAGTCTTATTCGTGAGTGCCTGTGGCCTTCAGAAGGCTGGGAGTTTTTTTGGGGGGGAGGC
Source organism: Podarcis vaucheri (assembly GCF_965113315.1). Classification (NCBI taxonomy): domain Eukaryota; kingdom Metazoa; phylum Chordata; class Lepidosauria; order Squamata; family Lacertidae; genus Podarcis; species Podarcis vaucheri. Next base: position 43,726,543 of record NC_138750.1, on the reverse strand, counting down.
TTTCACAACATACTAACTTCAGACCTTTCCAGAAACATATTCCAATATTTTACTGTGCCTTACAACTGATGCTGCTAAATAGGGAATAAGAGGCAATATAAGAGGCAATATCGCGTGCAGGGGGGACTTGTTTGCCACTTTGAGGTCCTTAGAGGAAAGGAAGAATATGAACGAGTGGAAAACTATTAGATCTCATTACCTTGTTTAATTGCATGCAAAGCAAAGTGCAAAGCATAAGAAAATGAGGAGCAAGCTGTGTCGATGGCAACCGATGGCCCAGTCAGATTAAATGTATATGAAATCCGGTTAGCAGCTATGCTCATTGCTGTCCCGGTGCCATCGTAGTGGCTTGCTTCAGTGGGGGTTCTGCCACTCATTAGCCTGTAGTCTTGATTCATCATACCTGTGAATACCAAAGATGTACTGTGTTACCAGCATAGTACATTGAGAGTACAGTATTCATTCTGAACAACTTGATTGCATTTATTGCTCTAGATCTGCCACACACAACATGATTCAATCTACACAACAAGATTAGGCTTTTCATTGAGTCATCTTCGTAAGGGAATGCTATGCAGCTATTCAGGTTTGTGAGTACTGATCAGCTAAGTGGATAGACTTTGAGTTGTGAGACTAGGGTTAAAAAAAAACAAATCCACCATAAATTGCATTTCCTAGCTCTCTGCTAATCTCTCCGCAGGTCTCCAGTATATAAAATCTGAATGCAGTTCACCTACCTAGCAGGGTGGTTGTACAAATGATCATGTTTTATATACATCACTAATAATATGAAAACCGTATTATTCCTCAAATTTGAACTGAATATTGGAAATACTGCATAAATGTTGCTTTATAGCATAGTATTATTTATGTGTTTTATTTACTATAAAATCCATATTTACATGTTCTATTCAAAGCAGCTGATAGTCACAGAAGTTCTTTTAATGATCATAAAGTCCATCAGCTCTTTTAATACACTAGACTTTATTTTTTAAAACTGCAAATCATGTAACTGATTAATCACCATCAACAGTGCTGTTCATGTAACCAATAGTTACATGTTTGTTTCTTGAGTTATATCAGTTTAAACTTTCTTTAGCTTGTAATGCTCTTAAGCACAGTTATATTTACTGTCTAGACAACTTCACATTTTCTTCAAAAATATTGTGTTGTCTGCAATAGATACTCTCAATTGTCTTTAACAGTGAGCTGAATTACATTAGCATGTGTTACCTGTTGACATTAATTAAAGTTCATTTGTTCAATAAGTATAGGTATGTTGAACCCATTTTTCAAATGTTCTGATGTATATTTGGGAGCTATTTCACCATTACCAATCACTTTTTTGGGGTTTTTAAGTGATCTGCAAATGAACCTTAAGTGTTCATAAGACTTCATTAACATACCACCACAATAGGAAAATTCTATTCATAACTGAGTAGGATCTAAGCTAATGGGATTTACTCCCAAGTAAGTACGTGGACGTGGGTGGTGCTGTGGGTCTAAACCACTGAGCCTAGGGTTGGGGGTTCGAATCCCCGTGACGGGGTGAGCTCCCATTGCTCAGTCCCTGCTCCTGCCAACCTAGCAGTTTGAAAGCACGTCAAAGTGCAAGTAGATAAATAGGTAACACTCCGGCAGGAAGGTAAACGGCATTTCCGTGCGCTGCTCTGGTTTCGCCAGAAGCGGCTTAGTCATGCTAGCCACCTGACCCAGAAAATCTGTCTGCAGACATGAGCGCTGCACCCCCAGAGTCGTTCACGACTGGACTTAACTGTCATGGGTCATTTACCTTTACCTTTTTAAGTGTGTATAGGATTGCAACCTAAGAGAATTATGTAGACCAGCCCTATATGTTCCAGTCTATGCTCCTAAATTAGTGCAACTGTTTTAAGCTTCAAATTATCATCTCACCAACAAAAACCCCTGTTTTTGAACCACTTATGTTTTCTCTAGGGACTCCTGCATCTTCCAGTGCTCTATATGTGCATTCCAGGAGTAATTTCTGCTGGGGATCCATACGCTCAGCTTCCACATCATTAATTCCAAAAAGTCTGTTGTCAAATGCATTAAACCTACAAAACAGAAGTCAGATAATAACATTGTAAGTAGGAGAAAATAATATGCAACCAACTCATGGCACATTCATTAATAAGACAATCAAATATTTTGACTTTTAGAAAATTATTTCCATTAATCATTTTAAAATAAAAGGCTTTAATAATTTGGTCATTTGTTCTTGGGGAAGGTAGAATGAAAATAGAAGAATATTTAGAGCCACTACTTAATAGTGGCTTAGGATAGTGGACATAAATATTGTAGAATTGGATCCAAAGTACCATGAGTAGAGGGAGAAAATGTAGGGGTGCTGTTCTGAACCTTTATACTAGCAAAAGGCTATATTAAACACATGGTAAATAAAGATACAGTGGTGCCTCGCAAGACGAAATTAATTCGTTCCGCAAGTTTTTTCTTCTTGCGAGTTTTTCGTCTTGCGAAGCACGGTTTCCCATAGGAATGCATTGAAAATCAATTAATGCGTTCCTAGGGAAACCGCCTTCAGACCAGGTCCGGGGACAGTCTGTCCCCAGACCTTTTCTGAAGGCTGGCGGGGGAAGAAGGAGTTCCCCGCAGGGCTCTCCAAGCTGCGGATAGCAGCCTGCTGCCCCGCACGAGGGGCGCTCTTTAGCAGAGCGTCCCTCGCGCGGGGCAGACATCTGCAGCTTGGGGAGCCCTGCAGGACTTCTCCGCAGGGCTCTGCAAGCTGCGCGGGGAGGTCCTGCAGGGCTCCCCAAGCTGTGAATGTCTGCCCCGCGCGAGGGGCGCTCTGTTCTGAATGTTGGCGGTGGGGAGGAAAAACCCTCCTCCCACCGCAAGCCCCGGGAAGGCTGCGCGCCTTCTCCTCTGTTCCCGGACCTCCCACCACAAGCCTTCAGGACAGGTCTGGGAACAGAGGAGAAGGTGCGCTGCGTTTCCCCGCTGTCCCAGGAGATTTCCCTATGGGCTTTCGTCTTGCGAAGCAAGCCCATAGGGAAATTCGTCTTGCGAAGCCTCTAAAAATCGGAAAACCCTTTCGTCTTGCGGGTTTTTCGTTTAGCGAGGCATTCGTCTTGCGGGGTACCACTGTACAAGCTTTAGAATACAGAGGGGCACTCAAAGGTTTTGAAAAGCACTAGTGCAAAGTCTTGTGCAAGAGTTCTTGCAAATGAAAGGACTTATTTAGAGTTAGGACTACTCTCTTTTGTTGAATCAGAAACAGGCCTTCCACAAAAGGAAGAGGCTTTCTTCTAGATTTTGGATCCTAGTCATAACGTTGCACGTGCCGGAATATTTCAGATTCCACACTAGTTTCAGCTGTTATCAAAACACTGAATAAAATGAAATTCAAATAAACAGATGGCAGGAAAGTCCACATATCCCTGGCAGCCGGCCTGGGAATTCCCCAATGGCCGACCACCTTGTTCAGGCGTTGCTCCCCAGGGATAGGAGCTTGCTGTGGCTGGCTTCCAAGCCACCCACCCTATGACTGGTTAAGCAGCCATTAGGATCAAGGCCTATCTAGTCCAGCATCCTATTTGCAATATTGGGCAGACAGATGTTTCTGAAAAGCTTTTGAGCAGGGTAGGAAGGCAAAAGTCCTCTTCTGCTACCTCACAAGTGGTATTCAGGTGTTCACTGCTTATAAGCTGTTATTTTCAAAATTGGATGATAACTTATGGACATTGTTTTATAAATTGAACTCTCTCAAGTGGGGAGAAAGCAGAGGAAGGCGGGCCCAAAAAGGAACCATAGAGGAGTTGTGCCAAAGTTTTGGCCTTGTATAATTTTAGAGCTGTGGGGACGAAGAAGCCCCCTTGTGCTCTGAAGAATTTAAGGATACAATTTGCGGTTTTTTCCACTGAACTCCCGATGGAGGTTATGTGTAGTTTGTTGGTTCCTGAGGCCTGTACCACCATTCCTAGATACTTGTAGTTTGTGGCTTGTTCTAGTTTATGGCCTTGGAGTTCCCAGCTTCTAAGCTTTGTTTTTTCCCCAAAAGCGAGTATCTTGGTCTTTTGATAGTTGTTTTTGAGACATTCAGTTTCACAGTATGTTGCGAGCTTTCTTAGTGCTCTTTTGAGTCCAATGGAGGTTCTAGATAGAATTATCGCATCATTGGCATATAGCAGGACCGAAATATGCCGATTTGCAATCTTCGGCGGGTGGAGTTCTGAGTCATTGAGTGCAGATACTAAGTTATTTAGATAGAAATTAAATAGTAGAGGGGCCAATAGGCACCCTTGCCTGACTCCTTTGAAGGTATTAATAGGGTCCGTTAGATGTCCTAGGCGGCTGCACCTGACTCTAAAAGCTGTGTTTGCGTGTTGGTTCTGGAGACTGTATCAAATGCTGCTTTTAGGTCGTGTTTAATCCAAATGTTTTATCCTATGCCTGTTTCCTTGTCCTCATTTGCTCTAACAATTATCGGTTAAAAAATCCTAACTGCTATTTTATCTATATGCTTTTTTAATTCTGGTCTGAGACCATAATAAAGTTCATTCATTCATTGTTTTATATATAAAACAAGTAGATGCAGCAAAACAAGTTGATAGCCCAGTTCAAATAGACACTTTAATTGCCAAAAAATGAGATAAAATGGGATTTGTCATATGGTTAAGGGAAATACAATAAAAACCTCCATGAGTAAACAGGTTTTATAAAAAATATTCTGGTTAAGATGTTCAAGAAACAACTCCACATCTATTAAAATACAAACTGAAACAGTTTAAATTTGTGGATTAAAAACAAAACAAAAAACTCATAGCTGTTCCATTTACCGTATTTCTTGCTCTATAAGACTTAATATTTCCCTCCTAAAATGTAAGGGGAAATGTGTGTGCGTCTTATGGAGTGAATGCAGGCTGCGCAGCTATCCCAGAAGCTAGAACAGCAAGAGGGATCTCTCTTGCTGTTCTGGCTTCTGGGATTCAGAATATTTTTTTTTCTTGTTTTCCTCCTCCAAAAACTAGGTGCGTCTTGTGGTCTGGTGCATCTTATAGAGCGAAAAATACGGTAGTTATCCTGAGTAATAGTCATTGATGGACAAATTTCTATGATCCGATTCTTTTTCAAAGCTACTTTTAAGCCAGTGTCCACCATCTCACGCACCCACATGCTGTAGCCACAGATTCTGAAAATAACTTACACACCGTGTAATTAAGATTAAGAAACAATTTGCAGTAAATTCTATTTCCAAATGAACTGACTTAAATAGTTATGTAGTTCAGGCTGCAATCCTCTACCCAGTTAACCTGGGAGCAAAGCCCATGGAACTCGTCTGGAATTGTACCGTCCATGGGACAATCATATTAAGCTAAAACAAAACTGCTTCAAGCCTGTAGCTCCAAAACCATTTTTGCTTACTATGAAAAAATGACTGGCATCACGCGTAGAAAAGTGTCTTTGAAATGTATTATCTATTTTGATAATTATCTATTATCTGTATTATCTATTTTCCTTAACATACACCAAATGTGTACGTTTAGGCAAATTACTTTACAATAAAAAATATTAAAAACAGTTTAGTGTTCTGCTTCCTTGGAGCTGATTCACAGTTTATTTTCCACCATCGTGTGATTAAGCATTAACACTTACTCTTCGGTAAAAGCGGCATGTCTTGTGCTCGTCTTTCCTGGTTTGTGACCGTCTGGATCATACCAGCTTTTGGTTTCAAATCTTTCCGGAGGTATTTCTACAACACAGTTTCTGCCTTCTACTAGAACTCGCCAGAAATTATCAATTCCTTCACCTGTTGAAAATATATTATTTTAGATAGCTGGAATTTACTTCCCAATAGTTTATTTATTAAAATAGAAACTTAAATTATTTTGGTGTGATTCGTTTGACAGAAACTACAATGGAACCCCGGTTGTCAAACGTAATCCGTTCTGGAAGAGCCGTTCGACTTCTGAGGCGCATTCGAAAACGGAAGCATTCACTTCCCGGTTTTTGGCATTTGGCTTCCACTGTATAAGACAATTAAAAAATTCTGAGTAAATAACTCAACATGATAGCTCAGCCAGTAGAGCATGAGACTCTTAATCTTAGGGTCATGGCTTTGAGCCCCATGTTTGGCAAAATGATTCCTGCGTTGCAGGGGGTTAAACTAGATGACCCTCTTGGCCCCTTCCAGTTCTGATATTATGATTCTATATTATTTTATCATAGAACTGTATATCACAAGTGTGCATCCATGATTCAGCCTTCCCACGTGAGCCGATACCGATTATGATCATTAAAAAGCTGCTATATGAATGCTGCTGTATCATTGCACTAGAAGTATAATCACATTCCCTGTTAGTTCTAATATAAAGATCTCTGGTAGCACCCACTACACATTGACTTATACTTAATATGTAATTTAAAGGGGCAGTGCTCACCTCCAGGAAAATTGCATCCGATCCCCACAATGGCAATTTCATCCTCAGTGTCCATCAGTTTTTTTTTACTTTTATTCTGAAAAGTATAAAATAATTAGTTCAATGAATCCACATCTAAAATTAAAATATGTTTCCCCAACAGGGTGAGCGCTGCATTGCAGGGGATTGGACTAGATGACCCTTGGGGTCCCTTCCAACTCTACAATGATACGATTCTATGATTTCTGTGTGGTCATTTGGGATTTTCCTTAGGGAACATAATGTCAATGACCAATCATTATTGGCTTAATTAATGGCAAGCACCAGCCAGAAAGTGGACATTTAGATGGAGCCAATATATTCTAGTTACCACTGGGGGCCAAAGTAGACATGATGTTAAATACATCTTCATCTGTCCCATCCCTTTTTAAATAACAGGTGGGAGTAGGGGCTCCTTAATTATTTCCTAGTGCTTCCGCCCCCGCCCCCCCCCCGTAAGAGAGCACAAGGGAGAAGCTATAACTGAGTGGTAATAGCACATATGCCTTCCATGCAAAAAGTCCCTGCTTCAAGCATCAGCATCTCAGGCCAAAACCATCAGAGGGTGATGGGAAAGACTGCGGAGTGCCGGCTGCCTGCTGCTAGCTAGTTAAAACATACTGGGCCAGATGTACAGACAGTCTGACCTGTCAGATGCTTTCCTGTCTTCCTAATGTAAAATATTAAGGCATCTACACTAGTGGCCAAAATTGTAGAAACCTTTTGGGAAAAGTGTATTTCCAAGGTCTGATAGCTCATAACACCACTCCCCCCCCACCCCGTAATACCAAAACAAGATGACACCTGATTGGCTCTCTAAACACTCATGCTCATTGGCTACATTCAAATGAAGGAAAGCTACTGCATATCAACCTAAGCAAGTTGTGCTTCCTTTTTCTGGTTATTTGGCTATAACTTTTTATAGAATACAAATAGTTGAATAAACTTTGTTGCATTGCATTCTTCATTAAATTATCTTTCCATTTATATATAATTTTATGGTATTACTCCAAAACAAAGTGGTGTTATCATTATGACCAAATAGTGTGTCAAAGCCCCAAGCCACCCCCATGAGAATAAAGACACAAGGACACAGAATTTTAGGTTAATGTTAATGGGCAAAATTTAGGCCACAACTTTATTGGTTACAGAATGTGAGCGGTAGTGGCTTAGGCATTGGCATCAACAGACTATATCCTGCCCACCTTGCAGGGAGTCTGGTATGGGTAAACCACCAGTAGGGGGAGCCCCACCGTTGTGGATCAACTTGAGCACCCCCTGGGTTCCCACTGGGGTCGTAGCATGGCCCTAGCCCCTCCCCGGGCTTCAGACGAGATCCACACCCCCAGATTCCTTTAACTGAATACCCTTGAGCACGGAGGGACAGGTGATGGCTCCCCCCCCCCACATTGCTATTCCAATGCCTAACCACCTAAAAGTTGTGACGATTGCTACGAAGTAGGCAGAAACCAAGTCAATTTGCCAAGTGGCAGTTTGCCAAGTGGAATAATTCCTACCAGGCCCCCCAACGGCGACCAACTGAAGTCCATAGCAAGGCCAATGACACAACCATAACATAGGGTGGGAAGGTGGGAGATCTGCAGCATGAGGCTGAAAAGGGGCGATTCAGCGCCGCACCGTTGTTTAAAGTGGCCCCCAAGCAGCCTGATTGGCCGCCTGGCTAACCGGCATGGCCAGGCCTCCCCAGCGTAAGGCGGGTCATGGTCCTGCCCCCACGCTGAGGGGGAAGGCTTGGTGGCTCGCCCACAACGTGTCCCCACTAAGAGGTGGAGCCAATTTCTTTTATCTGTTTAGGTGTTTAACATAGATGAGACCCAGTGCACCCTAGGAAAATGCAAGTAACCTCAGACAACCAATATATATTGGAATTTCTATATAATACTGCGTAATTGGTTAACAAACATAACATATAACAAGACAGGGAATATGCACTCAGTTCAGTAAGCTATGGGTGACCAGACAGCGGAATCCCATTTGCATCTGACACACAGACCCATCTGAAAAGTCCCATCTTATATACCGTATTTTTCACTCTATAAGACGCACTTTCCCCCTCCTAAAAATAAGGGGAAATGTGTGTGCATCTTATGGAGCGAATGCATGCTCCATGGCTTCAGCGAAAGCAACGCTAAGCCTCCGGAGCGCAGCGGGAGCTCCCGGAGGCTTTACGTTGCTTTCGCTGAAGCCAGGAGAGGAAGGGGGGTCATTGTACACCAACCCCTCTTGCTCTCCTGGCTTCAGGGATAGCCGCCCGAAGCCTCCGGGAGCTCCTGCTATGCTACAGAGGCTTCACGTTGCTTTCACTGAAGCCAGGAGAGCAAGAGGGATTGGTGCACACCGATCCCTTTTGTACTCCTGGCTTCGCTTCGCTGGAGAGGCGCTGCACAGCTTTCCCTCTCTGCGCAGCACCCCTTCAGCAAAGCGGGAGGAGAAATGGAAGGGGCTCCGTTTCTCCTACTGCTTCACTGAAGGGGCACTGCGCAGAGAGGGAGAGAATATTTTTTTTCTTGTTCTCCCCCTCGAAAACTAGATATATCTTATGGTCGGGTGAGTCCTATAGAGCGAAAAATACAGTAGTCTTCTTGGTGTTTATCTGAATCTTGGCATTTCTCCCTTTCTTTGGCATGTTCTTGGCAGTCCTTCATCCTTGGCATGTTTTTGGCATGTTACAACACTCATTGTTTGTAACTAGTGTAGTATAGCCAGTCTTTACGCTTCTTTGCGTGTACTGTTCACTTGGCCAGAACATGCACATACCATTAGCTTTTTGATCAACACAGTTCATTATTAGTTCATCAACAGCATCTGTTTTGTGGTGGTGGTCTTCAACCATTTTCGGTCCATTCAAACCATATCATTCATTACATTATGAGCCATCAAACCTCAGAAATACACTTTTTAAAAAAGGTTTCCACAATTTTGGCCACTAGTGTATATAAGGCTAAGTGGAATTATTACTGTTTTTGTAGCAGTAAAACAGCAGATAGCCTCTTCTATTGCAACCTCTATGGCCACATTTTGTAAAAAAAGAACTCAAACATCATTTGGTGCAAATTGCATGCCACATCGAGCACAACCAGGCCTTCTGCAAGGTATGAGGTATGGAAAGGACAGAATAGAGGAAGCTGTGCTGCTATTAGAATACAAAGGATTTCAAAATTCTACTCAGCATGCCCACAGCAAATAAACTATTTGGGTCCCAGATACTTGTAAACTGCAAACATTAAAATAAAAATGCAAAAAAATTGAAGGAACAGACTATATTCTTATGTAAAATAAACATGTACAACAATCAAAGTCATCAATACATACAAGAGTAGGCTATTCAGACTCACCTCCAGTTGTTTTAATGTACACAGCTTTTTGAAGTTTGCTGGTGAAATCTTCTGTGCTGTGTATACATTGAAGTTCGCTAAGAAGCTATAACCGTAGTGAGGGCAAGTCCTCATATACTAAGGTTCTACAAGTGCTAGAACTGCTGAGACTTCCTTGCATCTTTCATTTATAAAGGTTTCGAGTTGGCTAGCCCATCTTTTTTTCATGGAAACCTTTCCATTACAAAATACCACAACACACACGTAACTGGCTGTAAAATAACATAACATTATATATAATAAAACTGTAATCTAATCGTCATATCAAAAAAATGCAAAGCAGCTCCTGATGGCAATAACATATCATATAATATTACTGTTAATATGCTTTTATTGTCATAAAGTCCAACGATAGTGTTACGTACTGAGTTGAATAGGATCCAAAATGCAGCAGTCTGAGTCGTCCTAGAACAATAGGATCCAGAATGCAGTAGTCTGATTGGTCCACAGGAGCCACCCAATCCAGCTCCCCATCCCCTCCACAAAAGGGTCCTCACAGCCCTACACAAAACACACCCAGGGGTAGTGAGAATGAAGGCCCTCTCCAGGAGTTATGTGTGGTGGCCAGGGATTGACAGAGAGATAGAGGCCTGGGTAAAACACTGCCAGGCCTGCCAAGAATGCACGTGGACTTTGCTGGCCCCTTTCAGGAGAAAACATTCTTCATAGTGGTGGACTCCTACACCAAATGGCTGGAAGTCGCACTGGTACCGTCCACTTCTACGTCCGCAGCCATCCGGTCACTGGCCCCGTGTCGTACAAGGTGTTAACGGATGGGGGGCAATGCTGGCACCGCCACTGCGACCAGCTACGGCAACAATTCCCAGGAGAAAACCAGGAGGAGGACAGGCCAAAGGAGTCCGACGGGAACAGTGGGGTAGTGAGGCCTGTAGAGAAGGAGGGGCCAGCAGGGGAGGCAGAATCAGTAAATACAGAGAGGACCCACGAGGCCTAAAGGACACTGGAAACAGAGCCATGACTGAGTGAGCCGGTTGCACCAGACCAAATGGCCCCATTGCAGCCAGCATCCTTGGAACACGAGCCAGAACCCGAACCCCTGACGAGGGAACACCCCAGGCCGTAACGTACACGTAGGCAGCTGACGTACCTTGAGGACTATGAATGCAACATCCCTGGCAGGACTGGAACTTAGAGGGGAGGGGTGTTATGTACTGAGCTGAATAAGATCCAAAATACAGCAGTACCCAATCCAGCTCCAAGTGGAAGTGAATCTGCAACCTGATTGGCCTACAGGTGAATCCCGGAATTAGCTGGGCCTTTCTGGGTCACCTTCAAAGGTAGCCCACGTGGAGGGCATTGCAGTAGTCCAAGCGGGAGATAACCAGAGCATGCATCACTCTGGCGAGACAGTCCGCGGGCAGGTAGGGTCTCAGCCTGCATACCAGATGGAGCTGGTAGACAGCTGCCCTGGATGCGGAATTGACCTGCACCTCCATGGACAGCTGTGAGTCCAAAATGACTCCCAGACTGTGCACCTGGTCCTTCACAGACACAGTTACCCTATTCACGACTAGCGAGTCCTCCACACCAGCCCGTCCCTGTCCCCCAAGAACAGTACTTCTGTCTTGTCAGGATTCAACCTCAATCTGTTAGCCGCCATCCATCCTCCAACCGCCTCCAGGCACTCACACAGGACCTTCACTGCCTTCACTGGTTACAATTTAAAAGAGAGGTAGAGCTGGGTATCATCCACATATTGATGAACACCCAGCCCAAACCCCCCCGATGATCTCTCCCAGCGGCTTTTCTTTAAAAAAAAAATTCATAAACTTTATTCGCACTAGCCAACGGCCACAGCAACATAAAACAAGCAATATATACAATTAAAAAGACAACAATGGGTAAAAAGATTATCATTCAGATAGTGGCCCTTAATCTCACTGCACCCTCAATAAACCTAGCAACCTTTGCTGTTGTCTGATCATTTTGATCTGATTAAAGAAAGAACAATGTGGCCGCATTTGGGCGGCCTGGGATGGTAAGTAAAAGTGGGGTGATGATCTCATTCCTCAAGTCTTTATAAAGGGGACAGGACAGGAGAACATGAGCCACTGTTTCCAGATTGCCATCTCCACAGGGGCAGAGTTGTTTCTCAGTTGGAATCTTTTGGTATCTGCCTTCAAGTACGGCAGAGGGCATCACATCCAATCTGGCCAGTGTGAAGGCACGTCTGTATTTTGGGATAGTTAATTTACACAAATATGGTGCCAGGGAATCAAACTGAGATGGGGGGAAAATGCATACCAAGGACAGAGTTTCTTTATAATGGCCAGATTGTTCTGTTGCTCTAAGTCCTTCAAACGCTGTCCAATTAGCTTTTTTGCTTTAATAAAGCCCATCGTGAGAAGCTGATGTGGGTGGAGTCCGCAGGAGAGGAATTTTTGGTGCACAATTTTAGACCACACACTTTTATGGGGGTCTTGTGTCACTAAGGGCAGTAGATGGATTTAGATTTAGATGGAGCCAAAAATTAAGTTATTTGCTAGAACCGAACTTCTACAGAGGGAAGACTTGCCTCCAGTCTTAATGCTGCATTTGGGACACAAGGTGGTACAGAAAAAAATCTGCCTTAAACATTTGGATTGGACAGTTTCAAGAATGCCACAATGATTACCCGTCCAAATTTGGGCCCCATAAAGTATCTGAACCAAAGATTTGGCTTGAAAAACTTCTAGGGCTGCTGGGATGTATTTCCCGCCCTTCGTATGGAAAAAATGGGACAGCATCTTAACACTTTGGGCTGCTTTTTCTTTAATACATTTTTGGTGTATATCCCATGACCCCAGTGACTGGAAGACTATGGCCAGGTATTTAAAGGCTTTAACCTGCTCAATTGGGTGATTGTCCATGCTCCAGCTATGTGATCTATGTTTCCTTGCAAAAACCATGACTTTGGTTTTCTGATAGTTTACCACCAGCTGTTCTCTTCTGCAGTATGCTGAGAATTCTGCTATCAACCTTTTTAGGCCTATTTTTATTCGGGATAGGAGGACCGCATCATCAGCATATAAGAGCACTGAGATTGGTTTTGTGGCCAATTTAGGAGCATGGAACTCCGGAGATGTTAAGCTTTTAACCATGTCATTGATATATAGGTTAAATAAATGGTAATAATTGATAAATAATAAATAATTGATATATAGGTTTATTACTTAATGTTTTGGTCATTTTTGCGAGTTCCAAGTACTCGCTTAACTCTACTTCCCATTCTTCTCTAGTAGGGATCTGTTCACTTTTCCAGTACATGGCTACCAGTACCCCAGCTGCCGTCACTATGTATAGAAATAATATTGTTCTTTCTTTTGGGATATCCTTGGTTAAAATCCCAGGAAGGAATGCTTCTGGTTTTCTGGGAAATGTGAATGTTAATAGTTTTTCCATTTCTTTGTAGATCGTGCCCCAGAATTTTTTAATTCCTGGGCACAACCACCACATATGAAAGAAGGTTCCCACTTGTGATTTACATCTCCAACATTTGTTATTGTGGCTTTTGTTGATTCGCCAGTTTTACCAGGGTTAAATACCACATGAACTGCATTTCCATGAAGTTTTCTTTAATTTGGTAACATGCCGTGAATTTTAATTTTATCTTCCATAGCTTCCCGTTTTTCGAATTTTATCGGATAACCTAGGTCCACTTTTTCATTACATCTTTTATTTCTTTGTCTTTTAAATTCCAATTTAAGAGTAGCCTATACATTTTTGAAAGTTTTTGTTATTATTTTGTAATCATTCTTTCTCTAAATTTGAGGTTTTGTTATTGAATCCTTTCATTTTTTGTCTTTTTCTAGGGCTGCATATAGCTGGTGGTATTCTAGCCAGGTTATTCCTAACTTTTTTAACTCTTCATGTTTCTTCAATTTAGGGCAGTTGTTTTGTTCTTCTACTAAGTCCCTTTAAACTGGCCAGTTATTCCTTGTGTGTTTTTGTTTGTGTGCGTATTGCTGTTGCTTCGATAGGTGAGAGCCACCATGGGGTTTTCAGTTCAGTAGTGGTAGATATCTTTCCCATACAGTGTACAGGGCTTTCCTCACTATATGATTTAGGAATCCTCTATGGTTCCTAACTTTGTCATGTCCTAAATAACCATGCCAACCATAGACATTGTCCCAGCCCTCTGTGTCTGATATTTCCGTATTTTTTTAACAATATCTAATCTTTGATCCAGGACCACAAAGCCTCCTCTATCCATAGTCTTCATTAATAGTTTGAATTAAGTTCTTAACCCGAGGTACCACTGTAATTCGTTCTGGAGGTCCGTTCTTAACCTGAAGCACCACTTTAGCTAATGGGGCCTCCTGCTGCCGCTTGCGCCGCTGGAGTATGATTTCTGTTCTCATCCTGAAGCAAAGTTCTTAACCCGAGGTACTATTTCTGGGTTAGCGGAGTCTGTAACTTGAAGCGTATGTAACCTGAAGTGTACATAACCCGAGGTACCACTGTACTATCAAAACAACAGATGCAGTAGCAAGCGCCTTAACAATCAGGTCACATGCATAAGAAGTAAATCTGAAAGTAAAATACAATCTTTTTTATATTTGGGGTGTGTTCACATTCCTGCATCCTGGCAAGAGAGAGACAAATTAGGAATGGCTTCTTAAGGACTCCAATCAGCAGTATTTTATAATGGAGTACAAAACACATAACATGTCATGGAATCATGTCGTGGGAACATGAATTAAAAACTCTGCACTGGAAATGCGGCGAGTGTACAGTAAACAGAAGTGTGAACACAGTCTTTGAAAGATACACCAGCTTGAATAGTAAAATTCTTGGAAGGACTGAAAGAGTAACCCAAATTTCTTCCTGATCCAGCATTTCATTAGGTTGGAGCTCATCCAAATGATGATGAGCTTAGAAAATCAAGGGAATCTGGCTAGTACTGTGATTGTGCAAACACAAAACACGCAAATGCATTACTTGGCGCAGAATTTGGAGCCTATATATTTTCAGCTTCTTTTTTCCCTGGAAATGTTCCAGTTGTTAGGGTTGCAAAGACAGGCTTGAAAATGTGTGGATGATGTCTGGTGATGCTTCTAATGCCACAGGACTCTGAAGGATGTGTATAGGTAGCAGGATTTCAAAGTCCTGAATAAGTACTTGCTCCTTCTTGTAAGCAGGAAAGCTTATGTGAAGTGAGGAAAAATAAATTAACCTGTTCACACTGATCTGGAGTTGGGGGTTAACAGGGAGGTGACCATGTTTGCTGAGGATAACAAATGGTTCTGCTTTGTATCAATCTATAGTATATATGCATCTGTTTTTCTAAACACAACCTAGATTAACTGTGGGGAACCAGTGGCCCTCCAGATGTTAGGACTCCCTCTCCAGAACGGCCAGTCATCAAGCACATCTGGAGAGCCGCAGGTCGCCCACCCTTGCGGAAAAAGGACTGTCGACTAGAAGGAAATTCCCAGTTAAACGGGCTACTGGTTAAAAGATCACTTTCATTGCATCTTGGCTTAAAAAGGCACTGCGCCCTCTCATTGATTCTGGATTTTCTCGGGAGTTTACCTCAGACATAGCAGCCAGATTGAAGCCAAGAAACCGATGCCTTCGCTGAACGGAGTTTCCCTCAGCATCGCCTCGCTCCCTCCCCTCCAACAAACTTCTGAGGCGGTTAGCGGGTGGGCGTTTCCCGAAGGGCGAACCTCCGCCCAGCGGCCATTTTTACCATCTTTTCCCGCTCAGTTCCCCTTTTCGAGATGTTTTATAAACTCGTGCTAAGTGGGGCCGGGCTGCCCGACGCCTGGTTTACTCGGATAACGGTCTGAACTCCTGCTTTCTTCGCCGCTGGGAGGAGGAGAAAGAGAAAAGGCGATGGCGCCCCTCGACTGCCACACGGACTGCGTGGAGATGCCCCTGTCGCGCGCGCTGCGGGCCCTGGGCGCCCAGGTGGGCGCGCACCCGTGGCCCTTCCTGCTCGTGCCCGTGGCGCTCTCGGCCGCTTTGGGCGCCGGCTTCGCGTCCCTGAGCAGCCTGGAGGACAACGACATCGAGGGCCAGTTCACGCCGCTCGGGGGCCCCGCCAAGAGCGAGCGGCGCTTCGTGCAGGCGCACTTCCCCACCGACGACGCGCGGCGCTTCTCGGCCGAGAGGCTGAGCACCGAGGGCTCCTTCGCCTCCCTCCTGGCCGTGGCCCGCGGCGGAGGCTCGCTCCTCACCCGGGAGGCCTTCGCCGAGCTGCTGGCGCTGGACCAGGCGGTGCGGGGGCTCCGCAGCCCCGACGGCCCCGCGCTCCCCTTCGCCCGGCTCTGCGCGCGGAGCAGCCCCGGCCACAACTGCAGCAGCGCCAACCCGCTGCTCAGCTTGGTGCAAGGCGACCCGGCCGGGATACAGGCGCTGCTGCCCGACCTCACCTTCCCGCTCTACGTCCCTCCGCTCACTGCCAACCCCCTTTACCTGCCCCCCTTTCTGGGAGGCCTCGACTTGGGCCCCGGGGATGGGCCGGCGCGCCCCGTCCGGGCAGCCAAAGCGCTGCGCCTCTTCTACTACTTGCAGGAGGACGAGGCTTCTCGCAGAAACGACAGCGCGCTCTGGCTCCGGATGTTTCTGGAGCGCATCCCGGGCGTGGTGAAATCCTTGAACCTTACAACCATCCAGGTAAGCGTCTCCTGGCACGATGGAGCCGCGATATGACTCTCTGTGTCTGCCTGACGCATGCTGCCATGCTTACTGGAGCGAACAGGATCTGAAATCAAATTACTAGGGTCAGAGGTTCCCCATGCCTAACGCACCTGCATCAGCAAGCGGAGGCATTCAGTGGCGGCCAAACATTTAATTTTAGTAAGTAATTAGAAAACAAGCTATTGCAGCATCTCTGGCAACGCAAGAATGCCAAGGAGCGCCTCTTTCAAAATGATGCAAATTATGACTACTGGAGCCAGTAACACTGTTCAGTGTAAGGCTATTAATATGCCTCTTTGCATCCAGAAGGGAAGCAAAGGAACTGCTCCAGACAGGTAAGTTTTATTCCATTTGGGTTAGTCTGTTGTAGCTTTTCATTAATTAGCATGTGTTTTCCCTCTCACCCTATTAAACAGAACTCATTGCTTGGAACTTACGCCTTCTGCTGTAGCATCCAACCAGACATCAATGCCTGACATTTTATTGAAAGGCTATCTTTGTTTTAAAGTTAATTATCCTGCCTCCTTTGGACAATTTTTTTTTTATATAAATATCAGGTGGGGTATAATATGCACATTTAAACAATATATGGAAGATGTATCTTTCAGCAGAAATGGGATTTCTCCCTCACAATCCTCAACATTTGGTTAGTTTTACTGGCAGGCCTAACAGGAAGACTAACGGCTTCTGTTCCCTGCCCTGCCCACCCCCAGATAAAGGGGGAAATAAAGAGACAATTGTTCAGTTCCATGCTGCTTCCCGCAGAATTCTTTTTTCCTCTTCCTGGTTCTCAGTGCTACTAGTTTCTGTACAACTCGAGACTAGTCCTAAAATAAGTGGATCCAAGGCCTTCAGTTGGTGAGCACAATAATTTCAGAGCTCTGCTGGATTAGACCAAAGCATCCTTTTCACCCATAATGGTCAAGCAGATACTTATGGGAAACCCACAAACAAGACATGAGGATTGTATCCCTCTTTTGCTCTTGTTTCTCAGCAATTAGTACTCTGATATTGGACATGGAATAGCATCATGACTGGTTGCCATCGGTATTATTATCCTCTGTGGATTTGTCTGATCCCATTTTAAAAGTTATGTAAACTCGTGGCTGTCTCTAGAAGTTGGAAGCCAGACAGTGGTGCTAACCTGCGGCCTCTGCCAGTCATAAGGCTGTGCACACATTGGTGACTTGAGGCATTAGAGACTTTGTTCAGCGAACCCAACCAAGCAGCTTAATGAAGACTGAGAATTGCTGGGCGGCCTCAGAATGTTGAGTGTCCAATGGGATGCGGAGTGAAATGAATCATTCTGAAAGAGGGCAGGGCTGGCTAACTTGAACCCTTGGTATATGAAGTCTTGCACTGTTTAGGAAGGGCTATTTGAAAGAGCACCTCACCCCTTATATGGCAAGTCAAGTCACTGAGGGCCTCCAGCAGATACCACCTGATCAGGAGGTCTGTTCCGCACAATGTAGGACTTGGGCCTTTAGTGCTGTGACACCTGTCCTTTGGAATTACTCCCCACTGCTTGAATATTACACAGACGCTGTATCGGCTGTCTTTTAAGTGCCTCCTGAAGAACCTTGCTCTTAGCAAGTAGAGATCTTTCCCAGTCTACATCAGTATTGGAATTGTTTTAAGGATGTTTTTATTGTTTGCTATCCTGGGCCCCTGTACAGGAACACTCCATGCTGCAAAATGTATTTCAGGTCCCACTTATGTTCTGCTAATTGCACCCTGTCTTTATACTCTTGTGAGCATCTAGATTTATATATTAAGAGAGAGAAAATATTTAACATGTGATCTTCTCTCCCCCACTCTCTATGGCAGGTGGCTTATTTTACTTCATTGTCCAGACAAGAAGAGTTTGAAAAAAATACTAAGGAAGTGGTCCCTTTGTTTTCCATCACGTATACCTTAACAATATTCTTCTCAATTATGTCATGCTCAAGGTAATTGCTGGGGAAAGGGAAATAATTTTTATCTTTTCATTTTGTGAGAGTGTATCCCCCCCCCGCCATTACTTAAATTTGCAAGAAGAAGCCCACTTCTGACTTTTTGTTTATAAAAATAATTTATGCATAAGGCATTTAGCTGCATCAGAAAAAATGTTATTACGTTTAATATTTATTGTTATAAATTTGTTTAACAATTTCCTTCTTATTTGTAATCCGCCTTTCCTCCAAAGACCTCAGTGCTCCCGCTCCTCATTTTTTCATCACAACCCAGTGACCTTCATGGTGAGTGGGGAGTTGAACCCCCGTTTCTCTGGTCACAGACCAACTGTTACACTATATTGGCCTCCCTCATATGTAGCTCAAGATGCAATGTTTTCACTGCCTAGAGTGGCAGGATCAGTTTCTGACAGCTTCTGGTTTCTAAAAAATCATGGCCACTTACCTGGTACAGAGGTGGGTGGCGGTTGTAACCTGGCAGGGCGCTTTCCCCTCCTTCTGAAGCCACGCCCTATTGGCCCCAACTGTTGACTCCTCCCCCCTGGCCGCCGTAGTGACTTCTGGGTTCCTGCCAAACCCAGTTTGAAATTTCTGGCCAATCCGCGGCAGCTTTGGAGGTAGGGCAGTTGGAGCAGACCGCAAAAGGGGCCAGCGCTGCTCTTGGCAGCTCAGTCGGCCCCAGATCATCACCCACCCAGCCCTCTCTCTAATATTGTTTTCTTGCAGACTAACCTGTTTTCTTCCCAGGTATGCGGGCGTTGCTATGGTCGTAGGATGGTTGCTATGGTTGTAGGACAGTTCGCCTTCCCCACAGGAATTGTCACAACTTCGGCGGTTTAGGCCTTGGGCAGAATCCTTTACTCAAACACCTGGTGAAGGGGTGACTCCCCCGCTTCATGCAGCAGTGATTACAGGGTACCCCATCAGAGGGGTCATGAGGGTAGTCTCTGTTCACAAGCGCATGGCGGAGGGGCCATAGAACCACCCTCACCGATTTGGGGAGGGACCAGCTGCGCAAATTCCTGTATTGCGTTGGTCCCATCTTTTTCCTAACTGACGCTGTCATGCCTCAGACCCCCTGCAAGGGGCTGAGTGGGATATATGCCCAATGCCTGCCAAGGTTTACCTACATCTGAATTCAATAAAGTTGTGGCCATTTTGATCCCAAATATATGTTGTTGTGTCTTATCCTTTCACCTTGAGAGCCAGTGTGGTGTAGTGGTTAAGAGCGGTAGTCACGTAATCTGGGGAACCGGGTTCGCGTCTCCGCTCCTCCACATGCAGCTGCTGGGTGACCTTGGGCTAGTCACACTTCTGTGAAGTCTCTCAGCCCCACTCACCTCACAGAGTGTTTGTTGTGGGGGAGGAAGGGAAAGGAGAATGTTAGCCGCTTTGAGACTCCTGAAGGGGAGTGAAAGGCGGGATATCAAATCCAAACTCTTCTTCTTCTCTTCTTCAGGCCTGGCTCCTGGGGGTGGGGATGCTGCGTCTGGGTACACTACTGTCTTTCTCTTTCTCTTGATTGTGGATACCCAGCCTCTAACATAAAAAGTATATGTTGACCCATAAAAGATATTCCACAGTGTTACAAATTCGTATTCCAGCTTTCTCATCCACCAGTCCTCTTCATCAGCTAGATTGTAAAGCAAAGGGAAGTAAAAAAAAAAAAAAAAAAAAAAAAAAAAGTTGACTGGTGGCAAAGCCATTACGTATGCATCTTTGTAAGAAAGTTTGAATGTGAGACTGTTACCTTTGAAGCACATTTCCTCGTCTCAAGGAATTCTAGGCACTGTAGTTTGTTAAGGGTTGTTAGGAATTGTAACTCTGAGAGGTAAAATACCATGCCCAGTATCCTTTGAAGGAAAGCATGTGCTTCAAATATGCTTTGGTGCAACTCGACTTCTCTGTGACCCTTCCCCTCTGCAGGGAGGTGGGACCAATTTGAATGGTCCACCCCCACCACTTAATGGATCCAAATGGTTTCCAAAGAGTGGTAGGGGATGCTTTATCCCATGTTGAAGGCCTTTCAGCCAATTGCCTGGTGGCCCGCTGGAATGCGGAGTTAACCAGGGCTATCGACTGTCTAGCCCGGACAGGTCCGTGGTTTTCCCCGGAGCTGAGGGCAATGAAACAATCGCTGAGAGGGCTAGAGGGCTGGTGATGGAAAACTCATTCTGAATCGGACCAGACACAGGTTAGAGCTCAACGTCGAGCCTACCAAGTGGTGATGGCGACGTCGAAGAGGACTTTCTTCACCACCTCTATTGCATCTGCAGAAAATAGCAGCAGGAGACTCTTTCAGCTGGTGAAATCTTTGAACCTCGCAACCATCCAGGTAAGCGTCTCCAGGCACAATGGAGCCGCTTCCGACGTTACGGAATGTGACCGATATGACTCTCTGTGTCTACCTGATGCATGGCTTTATTTGTTCCAGTTGTGGCAGGTTTCTGCCACTGCTTCTTACAGGTGTGGTGAGTTATCCTGGACATCCTTAAATTTTTAATGTTTTTGCTTTTCTTCTTCTTGGGCTCTGATTTCTTCCCCCATGGTTTGTTGGTATGTAATGTGTGATTTATAGCATCTGGACCAGAGGAATTGTTCATTTTGTGGTCTGATGCTCTTTCCCGTTGCTTGAAATTGTCCACTAGCGTCAAGAGGAGCTCATTTGTTATTGCTAAAAAAATTTTTATATTGAGGAGGTCCGTGCATATCTGATGTATCTGATCCTTCAGGTACTCGCCCCACACTTCTATTTTCTTTAGAAGTGAGCCACTGGCTATGATGGTTTTTTTCCGGGATCCGAGGATGGCCTTTGAGGCTTAACATCCATTGTATTAATTGTTTTTTTCTTCGGGACATTTTCTGCTAAGGCTATTTCTTGAGCCAAGCTTGTTGAATGCTTTGTACTCTTGTGGTCTATTCGTAGTTCTTTGAGCTGTATTGACCAGCACAGTGGGAGGCTGGGGGATAACCTCGTCTAGGGAGCTCTCATTCTGAACTCTCTTGCTCACTTCTTTTTGGGGAAAATAACTGGTGATTTTGCTTTGCCTCCTTCGTGGCTCCGTAGAGCTATGAGGTAAGGTTAGCGTGATTCCCAGGTCCTTACAGTTCTTCCTGTTAAGGACCATAATAGATATAGGGCATGGAGTAGTTGAATATCAGCAGTTCTCTGATGACCCTCTGCTCCGGGGGAGTTTAACCTTGCCTTGGCAAATGCCAAAGTCCAGGTGCTAACACTTCCAGAGAATCACTAGCGAGGGCAAGGATTTATAGTAGTTGCCACTGAAACTTACTGATATCTCCAAGAGACGATAAGATAATAGCTGATGCCAAATAGAAATTATTGAGCCAAACTTCCTTTTAGTTTCTTAGGTAATCAGCCGGTTCTAGTTTCTAGATAAACTGGGGCCAAGAGATAGAGTAGGAGCGTAAATATTCATGTAGATGTTAAAAAGCATGGGGGAGAGGACGGAACCCTGAGCCACCCCACAAGGGAGGGCCCAGGGGTTTGAACATTCATCTCCCCCCACCACTTTCTGGACACGGCCCAGAAGGAAGGAGTGGAACCACTGTATAACAGTGCCCCCAGCTCCCAGCTCCTTTAGACGGTCCAGAAGGATGTTATGGTCGAGTGTATCAAAGGCTGCTGAGAGATCCAGCAGAACTAAGAAACAGCTTTCACCTTTGTCCCTAGCCCTCCGGAGATCATCAACCAGCGCGACCAAGGCAGTTTCAGTCCCATGATGAGGCCTGAATCCCGATTGGAAGGGATCCAAATGGTCCGAATCCTCCAGATGTGCCTGGAGTTGTTCAGCAACTACCTGCTGAATCATCTTGCCCAAGAATGGAAGATTTTAGGCTGGGCAATAGTTGGCCAGATGTTTTTTTTAAGAAGCAGTTTAATGACCATCTCTTTCAGCAGGTCTAGGAATGCTCCCTCACAGAGTGAAGCATTCACCACCCCGCAGGGCCCATCGCCCAGCCCTTCCCAGCCTGCTTTTATTAGCCAGGTTGGGCAAGGATCAAGGAGACAGGTGGTCGGTTTCACTCGTCCAAGCAGCCTGTCCACATCCTCAGATGTAACAGACTGAAATTGATTCCAAGCAACTTGACCAGACCAGGCTCTAGCACTTTCCCACCCTGGCTACAGCACAACGATGAACAAATGTGAGTGATCCAGGAGCACCACCCAGAAACTTATTATTTGTTCACCGTTGTGCTGTAGCCATGATTCTTTGCAATATACCATAACACACACGTAACTGGCTGTAAAGTAACATAACATTATATATAATAAAACTGTAATCTAATCGTCTTATCAAAAAAATGCAAATACAAAAAATGCAAATGCAAAAATGGAAATGCAAAAATGGAAATGCAAAGCACAGCTCCTGGTGGCAATAACATATCATATAAGATTACTGTTAATATGTTTTATTGTCATAAAGTCCAAGTATAGTCAAGTCCAAAGGTTGTCATGTCCGCTGATTACAACGTACAGTTCCTGTTGGCAATGCCATTTCATACTGATATCTTCAATGCTAGGTTAATGATTCATAAGACCACAGCCATCCATGACTTGATAGTGGATTGAGGACTTGACCTGGCATGTGTAACAGAGGCTTGGTTGGATGAAGCAGATGGGCCTGTCTTAGCTGCTGCTTGTTCACCAGGTTTGTCTTATGCTCAGCAATCCAGGTCATGTGGGTGGGGAGGAGGGTTGCAGTGATTTTTAGGAAGTCACTAGCTTGCACCAGGCATCCTACTGGGAAGACCCAGTTCTCTGAGTGCATGTTCTGGAAGTTGGGCAATAGGGCCAGTACAGGATTCCGTCTGGTGTACCAACCTCCCCACTGCGCCAAGGATTCCCTGCCCAAGCTGCTTCAGGTCGTGGTGGATGTTCTCCTGGAGACCCCTAGTTTGGTTGTCCTAGGGGATTTTAACATTCATGCCGACATGACCTTACAAGGGGCTGCTATGGACTTGGTGGAAAGCATGGCCTCCATGGGGCTGTCCCTGAATCTTCCATTCTTGCGCAAGGTGATTGAGCAGGCAAGCACACTTAGAGGATATGGACCATTTGGATCCCTTCTAATCAGGATTCAGGCCTCATCATGGGACTGAAACTGCCTCAGTCGCTCTTGTCAATGATCTCCGGAGGGCTATGGATAATAATAATAATAATAATAATAATAATAATAATAATAATAATTTATTTATACCCCGCCCATCTGGCTGGGTTTCCCCAGGGACAAAGATGAAAGCTTTTTCCTTGTCCTGCTGGATCTCTCAGCGGCCTTTGACATCATCAACCATAACATCCTTCTGGACCGTCTCGAGCAGGGGTAGGCAACCTAAGGTCCGCGGGCCAGATGCGGCCCAATTACCTTCTTAATCTGGCCCATGGATGGTCCGGGAATCAGTGTGTTTTTACAAGAGTAGAATGTGTTCTTTTATTTAAAATGCATCTCTGGGTTATTTGTGGCGCATAGGAATTTGTTCATTCCCCCCCCCCAAAAAAAAATAGTCTGGCCCACCACATGGTCTGAAGGACAGTGGACCACCCACGACTGAAAAAGGTTGCTAACCCCTGGGCTAAGGGAGCTGGGGGCACTGTTATACAGTGGTTCCGCTCCTTCCTCCTGGGCCGTGTCCAGAAAGTGGTGATGGGGGATGAGTGTTCAGATCCCTGGGCTCTCACTTGTGGGGTGCCTCAGGATTCTGACGTCTCCCCCATGCTTTTTAACATCTACGTGAAGCCGCTGGGAGAGATCATTCGGGGGTTTGGGCTGGGTGTTAGTATGCAGATGATACCAGCTCTTCCTCTCTTTCAAATCGGAACCAGTGAAGGCGGTGAAGGTCCTGTGTGAGTGCCTGGAGGCAGTGGGAGGATGGATGGAGGCTAACGGGTTGAGGGTGAATCCTGACAAGACAGAAGTACTGTTTTTGGGGGACAGGGGCTGGGCGGGTATGGGGGACTCCCTGGTCTTGAATGGGGCAACTGTGCCCCTGAAGGAGCAGGTGCGCAGCCTGGGAGTCATTTTGGACTCACAGCTAACCATGGAGGTGCAGGTCAATTCTGTATCCAGGACAGCTGTCTACCAGCTCCATCTGGTACGCAGGCTGAGACCCTACCTGCCCACAGACTGTCTCGCCAGAGTGGTGCATGCTCTAGTTCTCTCCCGCTTAGACTACTGCAACACGTTCTACGTGGGGCTACCTTTGAAGGTGACCCGGAAACTACAACTAATCCAGAATGCGGCAACTAGACTGCTGACTGGGAGCAACCGCCAAGACCACATAACACTGGTCTTGAAAGACCTCCATTAGCTCCCAGTACATTTCTGAGCACAATTCAAAGTGTTGGTGTTGACCTTTAAAGTCCTAAACGGCCTTGGTCCAGTATATCTGAAGGAGTGTCTCCACCCCCATCGCTCTGCCCGGACACTGAGGTCCAGCGCCGAGGGCCTTCTGGAAGTACCCTCCCTGCAAGAAGCGAAGTTACAGGGAACCAGGCAGAGGGCCATCTCAGTAGTGGCGCCTGCCCTGTGGAACGCCCTCCCATCAGATGTCAAAGAAATAAACAACTATTTGACATTTAGAAGCCATCTGAAAGCAGCCCTGTTTAGGGGAAACCCAGCCAGATGGGCAGGGTAGAAATAATACATGATGATGATGATGATGATGATGATGATGATGATGTATCATGTGTATGCAGGCTTAAGAGGAGGTAGTAGATCTACCAAGCTTCATCTGAATGTCGGCCATCTTTCCCACATTCCATCTTAAGAATGCAGACTCAATGGCCTTACCAACAGCCAACTTTGTTCTCGCCTCCTCGGTTTGTTTACTGTCTAGCTGATGAAGCATTCTGGGGAGTTTGGAAGCTTGCATCCTTTTTTAAGATATTTTGTGCAACTAGGGCTCCAAAGCAAAGCTTCACACAGCTTCAGTGCATGCATAGCCGATCCATGTGGTGCTAACGGGTTTAGCTTGGTTCAGTGGGAGGGGGGATTAGTACATGGACTGTGATACTCTGAATCAAATTAGAATCTTCTTAATCTGTTTTCCAGGCTGGACTGTGTACGGACAAAAGTGTGGGTTGCAGCTTTTGGGGTGCTGTCAACAGGCTTATCTGTCGTCAGCAGCTTTGGATTGCTGCTCTTTTGTGGGGTGCCGTTTGTTGTCACAGTTGCAAATTCGCCATTTCTTATCCTTGGTAAGTGAGCAAATGTACACATTCCTCCTGACTTCTCCATTGGGCTTTTCATTAATATATTTAAGAATCATGATGGGTGAAAATTCTCTTACATATCTATGGGTTTGCGGCGTTAAGGAGCCGTTTTTTTGGGGAGCCAGGCCATTCAAGTATCAAGGTACCACTGTATTTCTCTTCTCGCATGACATATAGGAACTAATATGTTATATATTTGCCGTTCTTCAGGGGTTGGTGTTGATGACATGTTCATCCTGGTGTCTTGCTGGCAGAAGACTAAAGTGAAGGACAGTGTCAGAGATCGAATGGCTGACACCTACAGAGAAGCAGCTGTGTCCATTACCATCACGACCCTCACGGACGTTTTAGCCTTCTACATTGGAATTGCAACTTCATTCCAGTCCATTCAGGCATTTTGCATCTATACAGGAACAGCCTTTGTGTTCTGCTACTTATACAACCTGACATTCTTGGGGGCCATTCTTGCTTTAAATGGGAGACGAGAAGAAAGCAACAGACACTGGCTCACATTCATGAAAGTGAACAATGAGCCTCAGGACTCTCAGGGCTGCACATATAACATGTGCTGTGTAGGAGGGTCTTTTGATGAGTCCACTGGAGCAGAGACCGAACACCCCATGAATGGATTCTTTAGAAAGTATTACGGTCCCTTCCTTATGCACAGCTGGACCAAGGTGCTTGTGGTAGTCCTTTATCTCATGTACTTGGGTAGTAGTATTTTTGGCTGCACTCAAGTCAAAGAAGGTATAGATCTTCGAAATCTAGCTAGTGATAATTCTTATGTCATCCAGTATTATGAATGGGAAGAGGAATATTTTTCAGAATACGGCCCAAGGGTTATGGTGGTTGTTACTGAAAGCGAAGCTTATTGGAATTCATCTGTCCGTGCAGATGTTGAAAACTGTATGAATGCACTAGAAAGCTCATCCTACGTCAACAAGAATTTATCAGTGTCCTGGTTGAGAACTTACCAAGATGTCGCTAAACTTATGTCTTTCAATATAGATGACCGTAGGCTTTTCATTGACAATTTATCCATCCTCTTTAGAATTAATCCAGACTTCAAGTGGGATGTTAATGTTAGTGGTACAGAAATATTAGCGTCACGTTTTTTCATACAGACAGTCAATGTTACTACTGCAGTGGATGAGAGGAGTCTTTTAAATGAACTGAGAGGCCTTGCTAAGGACTGCAAGGTACCATTAATGGTTTATCATCCAGCTTTTATATACTTTGATCAATATCTTGTGATCGTTCAGAACACAGTTCAAAATGTTGTGATTGCTGCTGGAGCCATGCTACTCATTTCCTTACTACTCATTCCCAATCCTCTTTGTTCTTTGTGGGTAACCTTTGCTGTTGCCTCTGTTATTGTCGGTATAGCTGGTTTCATGTCCTTCTGGAATGTGAATCTTGATTCCATATCCATGATCAACCTTGTAATTTGCATAGGGTTTTCAGTAGACTTCTCTGCTCATATTTCCTATGCTTTTGTTGCCAGTGAGAAACACAAAGTGAATGACAAGGCTGTGGATGCCTTGTACCACCTTGGCTACCCTGTTACGCAGGGAGCTATTTCCACTATCTTGGGAGTTATTGTACTCTCCATGGCATCCTCTTACATCTTCAGAACCTTTTTTAAGATAATGTTTCTGGTGATCTTGTTTGGGGCTGTTCACGGTCTCATTTTTATTCCTGTGTTCTTAACTTTCTTCGGCTTTTGTAGTAAAATGCCAAATAGACAGCTTCCAGTCAGTGCCCAGAGCTCCAGTGCTGGAGGAGTTCCTCTCTAAGATACAAATTCTGTATTAGGAAACCGCCTAATGTAAACATGACAATATTTCAATGAGAGCAGTTTGATAATGGAACTAATTACCTAGAGGGCAGGAGTGGGCTCTTTCTGGTGAGCATTTAAGGTCCCCATCCCTACCTTGCAGGCTGCCATCTGATTGGATTTTACTTTGATTCTGACTTGATTTTAGGAGGTAGGATGTATTTTAATTGATTGCTTGATTTTATGGTAATATGTCATATATTTGATGTTAGCCACTTTGATCCCAGTTTTGGCTGGGGAGGGCGAGGTGTAAATGAAATTTATTATTATTATTATTATTCCTCAGTGTTCTCTCTCCCATGTCTGTACAGGGGGAGAGAAAGAGTTAATAGGTAGACCAATAGAAAAGCCAGAGGCGGAGTCTACCTGTTTATAAAACGACTTAGCCCGAGGTTTGGGTTGGTTTTAGTGGGTTGGTTGGTTGGGAAAGGGAGTTGGGAAAGCAGTTGGCAGACAGATGGAAATAGAGAAACGATTAGTGCAGTTGGTTCTTGTGTGAGGGGTGGTAGAAGAGTTAGGGACAGAATAAAATAAGACTAAATAGGTAAAGAGTAACACTGTTTTGAATGCAGTTAAAGAGTTTATTTAGACAAATTAGGATATGTTTTGCATAAAGACCCATTATAAATCTTCATGCAAATTAATTATCTATACTAAAGTTACAATTAATACATTTCCCATATAATTCATTATTCAACCTAGCAATGAACAGTAAAAAAAAAAAGAATCAATTGTACTTACCGGTAAATCACTGGTCAACAACAAATTTGTTTGCGTTTTTTCAGTTGATTTAGGATGAATCTGATGCGCTGAATCTAAAAATCACATTGGTTTTGCTCAATCAGGTCAAGTTTTTGAGCTATGACCACATGTCGTTTTTTTACGTTTTTGTTCACATGTACGCTTGTGTGTAGAAGAAGAAGTTGGTGGGGGTAAAATGCCATGTCGAATAATTGTTTTGATTGGAAATGATTATTTTAATGACAAGAAGGATATACGTCCGATAGTTCTGGGTGATTATGTCAAAAAGGGATCAATTTGAAGTCATAAAACCTCTGTTTTTTCTCGGAAGAGAAGGACTTGGTGTACTGTGCAGATATTGCGCAGCTTCTGCTCAAGCTTGGAGTGCCACAGTACGAACCCAAAGATTGGAGACTGTTCATTGACAGCAGCAAGCGATCACTGAAATGTGTTCTGCTACACAACGGCAACCAGTTTGCCTTTATACCCCTGGCTCACTTGAGTACACTGAAGGAGAACTATGAAGCGGTGAAGTATGTGCTGGAGAAAATTGGTTATGATCAGCATAAGTGGTTTATTTGTGTTGACCTGAAGATGGTGAACTTTTTGTTGGGACAACAGTCTGGCTTCACCAAGTACCCATGTTTTCTGTGCATGTGGGATAGTAGGGACCGTGCTCAGCATTACATGAAGAAGGACTGGCCTGTGCGGGAGGAATTGATGCCTTGCAAAAAAAGGAACGTCATCAACGACCCTCTGGTGGACAGAGACAGAATACTCTTCTCACCGCTGCACATCAAGCTCGGCTTAATCAAGCAGTTCACCAAGGCTCTGGACAAGGATGGTGACTGCTTCACTTACTTGTGCCAGGCTTTTCCAGGATTGACCATGGAGAAGTTGAAAGCTGGCATCTTTGACGGTCCTCACATCCGTCAGCTCATCAGAGATCCAGAGTTTGGAAAGTCAGTGAACGAAGTGGAACTGAAAGCATGGAAGGCATTTTTCTGGTAGTGAAGAACTTTCTTGGCAACAATAAGACCAGAAACTACACAGAACTTGTCAACAACATGCTGACTGCTTTCAGAAACCTGGGCTGCAACATGAGCGTCAAGATGTACTACCTATTTTCACATATGGACCGGTTTCCTGAGAACCTGGGTTCAATGAGTGACGAGCAGGGGGAGAGATTCCATCAGGACATGAAATAGATGGAGATCAGGTATCAGGGTCGCTGGGACGCAGTCATGATGGCTGACTACTGATGGACTCTGAAGAGAGACCTCCCTGCCGCTGAGCATTCCTGGAGTTGCAAGAAACGGAAGTTTAAGCCCTGAAGTTTGAAAAATGGTGAAGCAACATGCAATTTACGTGTACTTACCTTTATCAATGCCCACCATTCAGTTTACAGTAAACCTGACCTGATGGAGAGAAATGGATGCCATTTCCTGATTCAGCAGTGCAAAAATACCCTAAATCAGTTGTAGAAATTTAGACAACATTCAAAAAGTAAAAAAATGTTGCCCAGTGAATTGAATGGTAGAAATTGAAGGCTGCAATCATATTCATGCCTCCAGAGCAACACTCTACATGCCTACTAAAAAATAAACACAATTTTTTTCAACTGAGGTTTATCCCAGGTAGGTCTGTGTTGGCCTGCAGTGTTACATACAGATACATCTAACTGTTTTGCACAATCAGAAATTTGTAGCTAAACAGAAATTCTGTATTGTGCACCGAACTGAAAAGACATTGGACTTGCTCCATTTGTCATATGCATTTATATCTTCTACCACAAGCCACCTACTGTGCCTACGTCTTACCCGTCAGACTGTGGTGATAGGCATGGCCAGAACGTGTCCTGTATAGAGAGAGGTTTCCATATTGGGGACTAGTAGTGCCATGGCAATCAAGGGGTTTTGAGGTCTGAACTGAACTGCAAAAAACAAACCCTGAACATTAAGCCATTACTGATAATTAATTTAGTATAATGCCTGGAAATGCATTTCTACAACCAGCTTCCAACATTGGTACTGTTATGTACTGAAGTTCTCACCCTGGCCAGCAGGGGGATACTGTAGATAGTTTTCACTCAGGTCCACATATGCAATAAGGGATTGAAAGTGACGTTCAGTGATTGGATAGTTACAGAAAGTTGTTACAGTTGCGTGGTACTGGAGCTCTATATAAGCAGGCTGGCTGAACCCTTCAGTTCAGTTCTGTTCTGGCCTGTGAATAAACAAGAGCTGTTTGAAGAATCGCTGTGTCATCTGACATGTTCACCCACAACATGAGAATCGGTTGTGTCAGAATTTTCTTTCAAGTATAAGATTAAAGTTGACACAGTGGACTGAGGATTAAGTAGTTTCGTGAGAGGTATTTCCACTCTCCTTTCCGTAAAGATACGATTCTGTAGAGTAAAGGCTAATGTTAGAGTCTACACCCAATAATGAAAGTGGCGTATGCATTGAAAGATCAACAGGGATTGTTTTAGCCAGGCTTTTCAAAAGTGTGATTGCATAATCTACAGGCTCATTTAGAGAGTGGTTTTTGAATCCAGCTTCACCAGCAAGCTCAGGATTACTACCTGCCTCTTCAGAAACAAGTTCATAAAAATGACACTTCAGCAACAAATTTTGAGATAAAACATGATCAGCTAAAGTTTGAAAATTGAATTTTAACACAGCATTCTGCCTCGAGTGACTTTAGCCTGCAGCCTGCTCCTGTGGTAGATGACTTTGACAGCATCTTCCAGGGAAATCAAGCCAGCACAATGGGCAGCAGCTACTTCGCCAACTGAATAGCCAACAGCACCAATTGGCTTAACGCCCCAGTGTTGCAGGAGTGTAACCAAGGCCACCTGCAGAGTAAAGAGTAAGGGCTGGGCAACTTCAGGCCTGGGCAAATCATTGTGCTCACTTTCTGTTAAATTCAAAATTCCAGTGGGTGAAAGCTGCTGAAATAATTGCTTGGTTTCAATACATTTGTCTCTGAAGACGGGCTCAGATTTCAGCAGGATTCTACATATCCCTTTGAAATTCAAACCATTACCGGAGAACACAAAGATCAATTCTGCAGGCTTTTTCCGTGAAACAGTTTCCATTTCAATTGAATTAAGCTGTTGCTGTAAGTGCTGGAGAGAGGATGCCACAAACGCTTTCCTGTATTTGTGGTTTATATGACTTCTTCTACAAGCAGATGTGTAGGCCAGATTTGGGAGTGTCGCTGATTCACTGGTATTAAGGTACCTAGCTGTGTCTTCTATCACCCGTTTGAGAGAACTCCTTAAAGCTGCCGAAATGACAAATAATTCAACGGGCCTTTGGGCTGGAAGGGTAACCTGGGCCTGTTTAAATTGTTTGACAACCACATGGGCATTGGTCCCACCAAATCCAAAACAACTGATCCCAGCAACTCTGCCATATTCACCAGGCTCCTCCCACTTCTCCACTGTTGTTGGGATGGAGAGATTCAGTTTCCCTGTATTTATGCTGCTGGTGCTCTCTGAAAAGTGCAAGGATGGGACTATCTTCCCATGGTGCATCATGAGAAGAACTTTGATTAAGCCTGCTGCCCCAGCAGCTGACTCTGTGTGCCCAATGTTCCCTTTAACGGAGCCAATCTTGAGAGGGGACAAATCGGGAGGATCAATATATGTTGGATAAATGTTAAGTAACAACTCTTGTGCTGCTTGAGATGATCGCGTGCCTGGAGCAACAGAACTTCCATTCTGGTTGATTGCTGTGATGCTGATGATGCCCCATATTTTGTTGAATTCTTCCTGTGCCTATTTGTGGACAAAAGATTCGAGGAATACACAATGTTATCAAACATTAAGTAACTGTTGCAGCATGATTATATTTAGATTTGTTTTAACAGCGACAGCACTGATCGATTTTGTTTGAGAGCAGTGTTTGGACCTTTCAGTAACACTGAATCTTCTCCTCATCTGTAACTTCCCGTGAGGTTGCTTTGGTGATATAATTACCAAAGTCCATGATCCTAAACTACCTACTGCAGGCCAGTAGGATATACAAGTTTATCCTGAATTCACTTTTTTTCTGAGCCATGGTATTACTTTTTTTCTGCACCATTCTTGCTCTCTTAATCATTACTTACAGTACAAGAGCAGCAAGATATTCCAGCCATTTATTTCGAGGGATATTGGGGAAATTTGTAATTATTATGTGGCAGTTACGCATTTTTTAGTGGCCAACTATTTCTTGTTGGACTGTTTTCTGGTTAATAGTTTGGAATACTTCAATAGTGAGTAAATTAAGGGGTCAGTCTGGTGTAATCAGAATGTCAGACTAGTACTGGGAAGATCAAGTTTCAAATCTGCTTTCAGTCATTAATCGTGTGGCTTTAGATCAATGACCATCTTTCAGTCATTGGATAACAGGGTAGAGCACAATGTATGCCACCTTGAGTTCCTTTGAAGAAAGACAGGATATAAATATAATAAATAAATAGTATCTGTTTAGAAGAGAGTCTCATGATAATTGGGAATCTCTCCAATATCTTCTAATTTAGATACCAATCAGAATTTGGAGGTTAAAACCTCTAGTTCAGGGGATCATGCCAAGAAACAGCAGCCAAAGGTAGATGGCCATTTTGAAGGCTTAGTGACATAGGCAGAGAATCTTTCTGGAACTGTTTTTGGAGATTTGAGACAGAGTAGCATCAGTGCTACCTTGAAGGAATGCCTGTTTGCCTCCACTTAGGTTCTGCTTGGGCATATTTTTTAAAAAAGCAAATATTACAAAGACAGCAAGTCTCTGGTGTTCTCCTTTCCAAAGCACACTAGACCCAATGAACATCCCTGGGACATTTGGGAAATTGAGAGTTCAGTATAAACACCCTACCTTTACCAGTGGCTTTAATAAAAGAACGCCACATCCTTCTCCTCTTCCATAGCCACCTGCATGTTTAGAGAAGGGTTTACTAATTCCGTCAAGTGATAAAAGGTTTGCTTTACTCAGAGATACAAACTTCCAAGGCTCTATGATGCAATTTACTCCTCCGCAGATAGCAGATTCGCAGTCTCCTATATCAAAGGTACAGAAAAACAAAACGAGACTGAAATCATGAAAGGGGGAAAACGAATATTTCATTCACGTAGCCACGAGGTGTTGATACCATCTGTGTCATCATGGTGATTTCTCTTGCAGAATCCTTTGTTGGGCATATCTTTGTCTCTCATCTCCATGTTTTAAACTAGCCTCTCCTGGATCAGGCAGGGCATAAGCAGTGGAACGTTGGTTGCCGAACGTAATCCGTTCTGGAAGACCATTTGACTTCCAAAACGTTTGACAACTGAGGCGCAATTGCCGGTCGGCAAAATCCACTGAAAAAATGGAGAAATGCACCTCAGAAGCCATTCGACTTCCGAGGCGCGTTCAAAAATGGAAGCATTCACTTCCGGGTTGTCAGCGTTTGAAATCCGCAACGTTCAACTTCCGAAGTGTTTGACAACCGAGGTTCCATGCACCACCTAGCACAGTGCATTACAGTTGATATAATACACAGAAAAATCATTTAGTGATCCACTAAGACCCTCAGCAATTTTCAAGTGATCTATGGGGGGGGGGAGTTTGAGAATCACGGTTAATGGTATGCATAAGAAACCTAGTAACCAAGAATACCTTGTTTAATGGCTTTGTAACCAAGGTCCAAAGCAGAGAGAAAAGATGAACAAGCTGTATCAATGGCAATTGATGGTCCAGTCAAATTAAAACTGTATGAAATCCGATGAGCAGCTGTACTCATTGCTGCCCCTGTGGCATCATAATGGTTTATTTCAGCAACTGCCCTGCTGATTATAGATTCATAGTCTCGATTCATCAGGCCTGTAAATACAGAACATTTGTTTTTAAGGTCAATTTACACTCAAATCTACATCTAGTACTGGTTTTTATTCTTCACCTCCTATCCTACAATTATTTATTATTTCACTTTTATTCTGTGCTTCTTCTAAGGCACTTAAGCAGCATGTGTTTCCTCATCTCAGTTTCCCTTCACAGTAAATCTGTAAATCAACGACTTGGATGATGGACTCAAGGGCATCTTGATCAAATTTGCAGATGACACCAAATTGGGAGGGGTGGCTAACACCCCAGAGGACAGGATCACACTTCAAAACGACCTTGACAGATTAGAGAACTGGGCAAAAACAAACAAGATGAATTTTAACAGGGAGAAATGTAAAGTATTGCACTTGGGCAAAAAAAATGAGAGGCACAAATACAAGATGGGGGACACCTGGCTTGAGAGCAGTACATGTGAAAAGGATCTAGGAGTCTTGGTTGACCACAAACTTGACATGAGCCAACAGTGTGACGCGGCAGCTAAAAAAGCCAATGCAATTCTGGGCTGCATCAATAGGAGTATAGCATCTAGATCAAGGGAAGTAATAGTGCCACTGTATTCTGCTCTGGTCAGACCTCACCTGGAGTACTGTGTCCACTTCTGGGCACCACAGTTCAAGAAGGACACTGACAAACTGGAACGTGTCCAGAGGAGGGCAACCAAAATGGTCAAAGGCCTGGAAACGATGCCTTATGAGGAACGGCTAAGGGAGCTGGGCATGTTTAGCCTGGAGAAGAGGAGGTTAAGGGGTGATATGATAGCCATGTTCAAATATATAAAAGGATGTCACATGGAGGAGGGAGAAAGGTTGTTTTCTGCTGCTCCAGAGAAGCGGACACGGAGCAATGGATCCAAACTACAAGAAAGAAGATTCCACCTAAACATTAGGAAGAACTTCCTGACAGTAAGAGCTGTTCGACAGTGGAATTTGCTGCCAAGGAGTGTGGTGGAGTCTCCTACTTTGGAGGTCTTTAAGCAGAGGCTTGACAACCATATGTCAGGAGTGCTCTGATGGTGTTTCCTGCTTGGCAGGGGGTTGGACTCGATGGCCCTTGTGGTCTCTTCCAACTCTATGATTCTATGATAACCAGCCTCGCACACAACCAACATGCTTAAGTTTAATTAATGCCTGAAGGGATTAAAAACACAGAGTGAGCTCTCCTGCCAAGCTTAGCTATGTCACGTCCCCTGACCTTGGGATGAGATAGGTAATCAGGCTTATGGTCCCATCTACTTGAGAAACTCAGTGTGTGAGGAGGTTTGAGCTGCTTGTTTCAGCTCAGCCACATGGCTCTCACCAGCCACCCTTGTGTTCGTATTCCAATAAATCTAGGAACTTTTACCACTTTGTAACTAAGCTAAGTTTTCCTGCCTGTGCAATGTTTTCTGATGAACGTATGGAAAAGCACATGAAGCTGACATTTGATGAGTTTGTAAGTAAACCAATTTTTAAATTACCAAACTTGTGGCCTTTTCCTATGCTGGGGAAGAGAGGAATTTAGGAACTCACTTGGAAAGACATATTTTAAAGGCCTAACAATATTATCCAATATTGTCAATTCTGACAAAGCAATTATCTAGCGTCTTCCAACATCATTTTATTTGGAATTGCCAGGTGTAAACGCCCATATAGATGTAGTGTTACCAATCGTCGTGTGGCCCCCTCTAAAGCAGATATATGGTATGCAATGTAAATATACAAAATCTTCTGCATCATAACTATTATCTTACCAACAAAAACCCCTGTTTTGGTACCACTAATGTTTTCAGGAGTGACTCCTGCATCTTCCAGTGCTCTGTAGGTACATTCCATGAGTAACTTTTGCTGAGGATCCATACGCTCAGCTTCCTCATTGCTGATGCCAAACAGCTTGTTATCGAATGCATTCAATCTAAAAAAAATAAATGGAGGTATGACATGATATATGGTGTGATTCATATACTGCTTAATCCAACATGCTCTGATAAGATATACTTAAAATTCATTGAAGCCTAATACTACATGTTGTACCAGCACATAAATTGTCAAGACAGGACACAGCAGATAGGACACTGTGCCCATGTCATTTCATAGTGCAGTGGTACCTTGGTTTATGAACTTAATCTGTTCCGGAAGTCCGTTCTTAAACCAAGGCGTGCTTTCCCATAGCAGCGGGGACTCAGTTTACAAATGAAACACACTCAACGGGAAGCGGAACATGTTCTGCTTCCAAGGCAAAGTTCACAAACCAAAACACCTTCCAGGTTTGCAGCATTCTAAATCCAAGTTGTTCATAAACTAAGCTGTTCTTAAACCAAGGTACCACTGTATGAAGCTGGTGGAAATACCAGTGAAACACCATGGCTTGAAACTATTGCACCAGGAAAAGCTGCACTGCAGTATAATCAGGGCTCCCCCTCCCCCACCAGAACTCGCTGGAACTCAGTTTGGCATCTCTCTCTCTCTCTCTTTTTTTTTTTGCATTTTAAAATTTTATTGGTATCCAACCAAATATACATTTTATCCGTATCACAACAAATCTTATCCAATATAGACTTCCCTCAACGTTGTTGACAATCATTCGTAGTTATACCTATTCATACACATTCCATTCTTACATATTGTCATTTATTCCTCCCTTCCTTCATTATTTCTAATAGACAATACTTATTAATTCTTTACAGTGCCTCTTTGAACCCCACTAGCGTTATATTTACAGCACAGTTGTTTTCCAGATAACCCACAAATTTTCCCCAGTCTTGAATAAACTTTTGATCTTTAGTATATCTGATTTTCCCTGTTAATTTGTCCAATTCTGCGTATTCTGTCAATTTTTCTCTCCACTCTTCTACCGTTGGGGTTTCCTCCTGCTTCCACTTCTGAGCCAACACGATTCTGGCAGCCGTTACCGCATATTGGAAGAGTTTGCAATCCTTTCTTCCAATATCCTTTCCTACAATACCCAATAAGAAGGCTTCTGGTCTTTTAGTAAAAGTGTATCTTAACATCTTTTTCATTTCATTGTAGATCTCCTCCCAAAAGCTTTTAACTTTTTTACATTCCCACCACTGATGGTAAAATGTCCCTTCTTTCTGTCCACATTTCCAGCATTTGTTGTCTACCTTATACATCTTTGCCAGTTTTACTGGTGTCATGTACCACCTATAAAGCATTTTCATCATATTTTCCTTCAATAGTGTACATGCCGTAAATTTTATATTCACTTTCCACAACCTTTCCCAGTCCTCTAATTGGATATTGTAGCCAAAGTCCCTTGCCCACTGAACCATCACCGATTTCACTTCTTCATCCATCGTGTTCCACTCCAACAGTATTTTATACATTTTTGACAAATTTTTGTGTTCACTATTTATTATATCTTTTTGATATCTAGATTCTTTTTCCTTATAACCCCTTTCCTTCACCTCTTTTTTAAACATTTCGTTAATCTGATAGTAGTGCAGCCAGTCATATGTGAAAACTTTGACCTGGTCATATGATTTTACTTTCCACTTCCCTCCTTCATTGGTCACCATTTCTTCATACTTTCCCCATTTTCCTCTCATGTTAATTTTCTTCACACACATTATCTCCAACGGGGAAAGCCAATGGGGTGTTTTTGGTTCCAGTATGTTTTTATATCTATCCCAGACCTCTATTAATGAACCTCTGAAAACATGGTTGCCAAACCCCTTATGCACCCTCTTTTTATCGCACCATAGGTACGCGTGCCACCCAAATTTGTTATTAAACCCTTCTAAATCCAGAAGTTCTTTATTTTCCAACTTTATGGAAAGTTTGGCATCAGGTGGGCACCATTGCCATTATAAGAGGACAAAGGAGGTGTTCATAGTGAGTTCCACCACCTCTTTTTCTAGAAAAAGAGCGCTGGGAATAAGGATAACTCTCATGTAGGAGACAACAGTGCTAAAATGGGTTATAGCTGCCTTAGTCCCAGGGTATGATCTGAAGCAAGAATGAGGCATTTGTTGGGCACACTGGCTGTGATTTATGGGACATTTGGAGGAGCATAGAGACAACATCTGGTCTGAAGGCACTTAGGGACATCTCCTTACTGAAGCTGAGCAGGTCCAGATGTACCTGGGTTGGTGAATGCCTGGAACTTGGATTCCATGATGGAAGGTGGGGAATAAAGTGTAAGGAAATAATAATGATAATGATGAATTTATTATTGTTGTGGCGATTATTAACTAGTCACTTTTTCAGAAAAAAAGAACTCAAAGAGGCTTAAAATGTGCCTCTGTTCATGCTGCTCACCAAACCACCTCAGCACAGGTCCTGCCCTCAAGGCCTTCCGATCATGTAGTTGGAAAAGAGATTAATACCCACACTCAAAATTGTAGCTGATGAGCAGAATGTGGAGGGACATTAGTATTATGATGGCATTACCCTTTTTTGTGAAGTTCATATAGTGTACAATTTCAGCATAAGATTTGCACCCAAAGCAGCTCCCGTAGTGTGGAAATGCATTCATTATAACGCAGCACTTTGAGATTGCTCGTTAGTTTTAAGAGATATTTTGAAAGGTTCATATAATAACACATATTACATCAGCGAGTCATTTCAAGGGGGAAATCTGCAAGTTTAGAAAGTCTGAAGGATTTATTAGCAAAATATATGACTTACTCATCAAGAAGAGCAGCACGAGTTGTACGTATTTTACCTGGTTTGTCGTCACCTGGATCATACCACTCTCTAATGTTAAATCTTTCTGGAGGTATTTCTGTAGTGCAGTTTCTGCCATTCTCTAACACTTTCCAGAAACTGTCAATTCCTTCACCTGTTGCATGAAGATTTAAATATACATTTTTAGATGTATTAAAATATACTGTTTCTGTTTTCAAAATGTCAAACCTGTCTTGTTCAGTTTATTTGAACTTACATGAGAAATCCAACTTTCAAAATGCGATACAAATTAAATTTGCATTTCAAGTGCTACAAAATGTCAAATTTCTTAGAAAATTGGACCTTTTCCTAAATCACATAATCTCACCATACTGTCTGTAATTTTTCTGCATGATGTTCCTATGAAAATTGCATTCAGCTGCTACCATATTTGTTTGGATGGCATCTCTCAGATGAGAGCCATCTAGTTGTGAAGGCATAAGGTTAGCATAGGTTAGCATATTCCAAGTTCAGGAAGGCAAAATACATAATTAAACTGATATGTGCTATGCTGCTTGTTGTGAAAGTTAGATCATACATTTAAAGAGTATTGCTGAGATTCAAAATTCCAAGATTTGTCATGTAAAAAACCTGAATTTGCAGTGGACTTCACAATATCACAGACATTCACTTCTCCATGTTCATGACAGGGACATATTAAAAATATTTCTAGCAAGAATTTAAATACACTGGTACCTCAGGTTAAGTAATTAATTCGTTCCGGAGGTCTGTTCTTAACCTGAAACTGTTCTTAACCTGAAGCACCACTTTAGCTAATGGGGCCTCCTCCTGCTGCTGTGCTGCCGCAGCACGATTTCTGTTCTTATCCTGAAGCAAAGTTCTTAACCTGAAGCACTATTTCTGGGTTAGCGGAGTGTGTAACCTGAAGCGTATGTAACCTGAAGCGTATGTAACCTGAGGTACCACTGTATTGGTATCTCTCAATAACTAGTGCTGAATTCTTAGTTTACTTTTACTTTAAATCACGAGAAAGCTTTATGCCATAGAACAATAAAAAGAGTGAAAGAAACATGGATAACTTTCTTATATCACTCCCCCACCCAAAGACTTACCTCCAGGAAAGTTGCATCCTATACCCACAATAGCTATTTCATTCTCAGACGCCATCTTTATTTTATTTTTCTACTTGTGTTGGTCACTGAATAAGGCAATCGTCCTGTGGAAAAGAAGGTAGAGTTGTAAATATTTATTAATTGGTGACTACTCCTTGAAATATAAGCAACCCTTTGTGATGACCGCAGAGTAATATTCTTCGATGAAGAGCAGACCAGTTCATAAATGTGTGTCTGTGTGTGTGCGCGTGTTTACGATATATCTATACAGTACCAATCTCTGAGGTACGTTGAGATTCAGATGTGATCCTGTTGCAATAAACAAACAGAACAGCAGGTGGCAACCTACAGGTCACCTGGGCAACCAAGCACAGATGAAGGGAAAGTTCAAGGTCTATTGTGGAGGTCAAAGAAAGAGGACTGACATCCAAGTCCTGTGTAAGAAAAGTAGGCAGTTCCATAAAGATTGATACGCATACATGAGTTGGCTGCTGAAGAGGAAGTCAATGTTTCGAGACGTAAGACTCTCCTGAGGGGCAGACTGTGAGCACTGAGGGGAATTCCAAGGCCCCACCTTCCCCTTTACCTTTAAAGCAGAATCTTGCC
Source organism: Podarcis vaucheri (assembly GCF_965113315.1). Taxonomy (NCBI): domain Eukaryota; kingdom Metazoa; phylum Chordata; class Lepidosauria; order Squamata; family Lacertidae; genus Podarcis; species Podarcis vaucheri. The sequence goes on along the minus strand of NC_138750.1, from coordinate 43,686,089 downwards.
CCATTGAACAGTCACAGCATCCCCCAAAGGGTCCTGTCAGTAGTGCTTGCCGAGAGACCCTTATTCCCCTCACGCCGCTACACTTCTCAGGGCGGCGAAACAATAAATCCCTCTTACCTCTTTTTAATAATAATAATTTTTATTTATACCCTGCCCTCCCCAGCCTAGGCCGGACTCAGAGCGGCTTACAAGCAATAATACAAACAAGTTGAATGATTACAACTTAAAAGCAAAATTAAAATACATTAAAATATTGAACATTAAAATATTAAAATGTAGCCTCATCGCAGGAGAAGGAAAGGAAAAAAGAAAGAAAGAGAGGGGGAGGGAATCAAACTGGCTCCAAGCCAAAGGCCAGGCAGAACAACTCTGTCTTACAGGCCCTGCGGAAAGAGATCAGATCCTGCAGGGCCCTGGTCTCATGAGGCAGAGCGTTCCACCAGGCCGGAGCCACAGCTGAAAAGGCCCTGGCTCTGGTTGAAGCCAATCTAACTTCCTTAGGGCCCGGGACCACTAGGGTGTTGCTATTTATGGACCTTGAGGCTCTCCGTGGGGCATACCGGGAAAGGCGGTCCCGTAGGTACGAGGGTCCTAGGCCGTGAAGGGCTTTAAAGGTCAAAAGCAGCACCTTAAATCTGACCCTGTACTCCACCGGGAGCCAGTGCAGCTTGAAAAGCACTGGGTGAATATGCTCCCATGGCAGAGACCCCGTGAGGAGCCTCGCTGCAGCATTCTGCACCCGCTGGAGTTTCTGGGACAGCTTCAAGGGCAGCCCCGCGTAGAGCGAATTACAGTAGTCAAGCCTGGAGGTGACCGTTGCATGGATCACTGTGGCCAGGTCGGGGCGGGAAAGGTAAGTTCAAGGTAATAGACCTTGAACTTTCCCTTCATCTGTGCTTGGTTGCCCAGGTGACCTGTAGGTTGCCGCCTGCTGTTCTGTTTGTTTATTGCAACAGGATCAAATCTGAATCTCAGTGTACCTCAGAGATTGGTGCTGTATAGATATTAATAAGGAGTATACAGTGGTACCTCGGGTTACATACGCTTCAGGTTACAGACTCCGCTAACCCAGAAATAGTGGTTCAATTTAAGAACTTTGCTTCAGGAGAAGAACAGAAATTGTGCTCCGGCGGCGCAGCAGCAGGTTAAGAACAGTTTCAGGTTAAGAACGGACCTCCGGAACGAATTAAGTACTTAACCTGAGGTACCACTGTAATGGGGAAAGTGCTCTAGAGAGTGTGAGGTAACTTACACTTGACGTACTACAGGTACGCCAATTCTAGGGGGTGGAGGTGTCTTCAGCCTCCTCAATATTTGTTTGAAGGGGCCCAACGCCCCCCCCAAAAAAAAAATATTGAGGGAGACTGGTGCAACACACACTGACACACACACCCCAATCTTGGGGGGCAACCTGGCGCCTCTCACATAACATCTAACCTTTTAAAAATAAAATAAAATGTTTCTATTACAGTGGTACCTTAGTTCTCAAACGCCTTGGTTCCCAAATGCCGAAAAACCTGGAAGTAAGTGTTTTTGGGAAGCCGAACGTCCGATGTGGCTGTCGGCTGCTGTTTCTGGGGCGCCTTCACCTATCAGAAGCTGCGCCTTGGTTTTTGAACATTTGAGAAGTCATATGGACTTCTGGAACAGATTAAGTTTGGTACTTTTGTTTTTGCTATTTCTTTTGCGTTTTTGTTTATGAGGCTTTTTTGGTTAATTTTTTTTGTGACTGTGTGGAACCCAGTTCAGCTACTGTTTGAGTGAGTGAGTGACTGCGGAAATGGATAACACACACACACACACACCCATCCAAACAATGACAACCATCAGTGCAGGTAAGAAAAAATAATAATTTTAATTTTTCTCATCTACAAAACTTATTTATTTTATAGTACAGTTGATTATTGCTTTCATTTTATGGATTAGTTGTATTGTTAGTGAAATTCATGTTAAATTGCTGTTTTAGGGGTTGTTTTTAAAAGTCTGGAGCGGATTAATCCATTTTGCATTACTTTCTATGGGAAAACAAATCAAGATGGATTTTTAATAAACAGGAAGCCAGAGATGTCTAAGTCTTCACAGCAAAGGAGAATCCTGTTGTGGACAAAGGCTGTCATCAAGTGAGACGATGAAGTGGTCCCAATTATTTGAAGGGCAGAAAGCTACATTTGGGCAGGAATGTAGTCACCTAGTCTTTATGGGGTTAGATTTCATACTTCTTCTTATAAGACGGAGTAAGCCTCCAGCTTTTTGAGTTTTCTCCCCAATTCTTTTCAGCTTCTGTTTATAAACATCCTGTTTTGGCTGGCCTAGATATATAAATTGAGCAGCTGCACTCACTTTACTCCTTACAAAAGATGTTCCTGTGTAAAATGAGCTTTTCTCTTTTATTAGGAGCTATCGAAGAAAGTCCAATAAAAATAAAAATATCCCACTCACATCCCATCCCTCTGTGAAGTATTTCACACTTGCATTGTTTGCAACAGGCTGTTTATGTTAATGTTAAGCAATTGTTGTGTAAGCGCCTATACTTTGCCCTTTGCAGAAATTTCAACCTGGTCTATTTCTGCATTGTGCTATTGACATTTAAAACAACCATTTTAATTCCTTACTCCCCAGGACAATTTTTCTATAATGACAAATCATAATTGAGTATCAGTACATTAAGGCGTGAGATGATTATCGGAACCAGTTTGCAGAAACAGCTACCAACAGTTTAGGAATGCAGCAGTTCTGCTACGGCAAGAGCAGGGGACGGAGGCATCCTCCCTTTGAGATGGAATGCACAGAGTCTCTTCCTTTAACTGATGACTAACAATGTAGTCACAGTGTAATGAATCTGAGGATCCTCCCAGCTCCCACACAAATAAGATGTTTTCAGAAGAGCATGGAAGCTCTCCTGTTTGCACACCAGCATTTTGTTTCTGACAGTGGCTAACCAGATGCCTCTGGAAAGTTTTGTAAAATTGTACCAGGGGTTATTCCAGATCTGCTATTTCTGGATAGGCTTCAGTCACATACCAAAAAATTCAGGCTGCACAATTAAAGCTGATAGGGTGCTGTTGCACAACAAAAACACTCCCCCCCCCACCAGAAAAGGTAGAATTTTGGGATAAGGGGATTGGGGGGCGATTGCACTGGAAAGTGCGGAATAATTTATTTATTAAATGTATATATCTACTTATTGATTTATCGATTAAATGTATATACGTACAAGGATCACAGAGCAGTTTACAATATAAAAACACAAAAGTACATAATGTAATAAGAAACAAAGCAATACCCTCGCCCCTCACCTTTTCCGGATTGAGAGAGTCATCTGACCAGTGAGGGCGCCCAGCTCCTTAAAAAAAAGATCAGCCCCCCCCCCCCCAGTGCCTTGGCCCCAAGGAGCTGGCGCTCTGGCCCCACACAGTTCAAAAGGCCTGGTTGAAGAGGGATGTTTTCACTTGGCACCTATAAATATGTAATGAAGGCACCAGGCTTTGAAATTCCCGAAGTAACATGCTTCAGCTAAGGGGTAATTCCGCTTCCTCTACTCATGTTCTCTGGGACACATCTGCCTGCAAATATGCATATTTATCCTAAGTATATCATATAGCATTAAGACCAGTGCTTTTATTAAAGAAAAAAAAGGTGTCGGTACTCAGTTTGGCTGGATCATGCCCAATATCCTTATGGAAACAATGAAACAATTGTTATGCCTCCCGATAAAACGAAAAGAAGATCTTATTATGGAAAAACTAATACTGAACCATCTTCAATAAAAGCATCCTGGGCACATTGGAAAAAAGCAGCTGAATAGCTTTGTAGGTGTAAATAAAGCACATTCTGTAAGTTTCTACAAGCAGTTAGAAACACACAAGCAAAATATTAACTGCTCAACGACTTTATGATTTCAGATAACTTCAGGTGTGCATGCATTAGAGATATATACACCGCCTATGTGTGACGGGGGCAAACTGGTCCTGGGTGCCCATTTCTCCAAAACATTGTCAATAAAAGTTATGTTTGAATTAATCAGCTACAGAACAGAATGTTATCTTTTCCAAGGAGAAAAGGCTGAATTGTTCAATCTACATTACACACACACACACACACACACACACACACACATACACACTAAACATTATATGCGGATACTCACATAAACAAAAAGCTTGAAAGACATACACATGATGTACAATAGTAGTACAGAGAACAACTTGAAGCATTCTGTTTACATATTTAAGATTTCCATACAATAAACACAATCACATATAAATAAAGCCCATCCTTTTTTTTTAATGCACTTCTCCATTTTGTTTGTTTCTGCAACCAATACTTCCTCTGTTTAATAACACCTACCTTAGGCATGGATTTCCCAGGTTCCATGTGCTCTTTCTAAGGATCAGTTATCAGTTACACTGTCAATGAATCCCCAGTCCTTAGTCTCTGTACAAAAGTCCTTAGTTGCTCTTCATATTTTCTAGACGCATTCAGGCTAGGCTGTCTGGTTATACCAGAACAGGCATCATGCTTAATTGGCAAGTAAACAGCACGTGGTTTAGTACACTGTCTTTCAACAGAGATCGCAGAAGCTAATGAAACATGAATAAGATTTAGAAAGATAAAATTGTCATGGCAGAAGCAACAGCCTCAGACCAAATGAATAATGAGATCCTAGGCAAGATAAATAAATCTTACTTTTTTAGCACAGTGGATAACACTATCATAATTATAAGTGTCCCATATTGTAATAGGAAGATTGGTTTTACTGGTCAGTTGCTGCAACTCATATATGTTAAGGGAGCTACAGAAAGAGAGCCAGCTGTCAGTACAGTGGTACCTCGGGTTAAGTACTTAATTCATTCCAGAGGTCTGTTCTTAACCTGAAACTGTTCTTAACCTGGAGCACCACTTTAGCTAATGGGGCCTCCTGCTGTTGCCGCGCTGCCAGAGCACGATTTCTGTTCTCATCCTGAAGCAAAGTTCTTAACCCGAGGTACTATTTCTGGGTTAGCGGAGTCTGTAGCCTGAAGCGTATGTAACCCGAGGTACCACTGTACATGCCATCTCCACCCTGACCAGTCCCCTTACCAACCAAAAGCATTCCTCAGTGTCAAACTAGATATGATGCTAAATGCATAATTGCCAGTCACGTCCCTGTGTGTTTTTAAAATAAGAAGTACCGGTAATCAACTTTTTGTGGGTTGAGGGCTGCATCCCTTGGGGCAAAGTAGTGGTGGTGGGCAGAGCTGTAGCTACAGGGGGGGCTAGCCAGGTTGTTTGCCCCAGACGAAGCCTCCAGAGGGACAAAATTGAGGCTCGTGGCCTGTGTGTGTGTGTGTGTGTGTGCGCACACACAAAAGCACATGGGGGCGGTGCAAAACTGGGTCTTTGACCTGGGTGAAATAAAGCCTAGTTTCGCCCCTGGTGGGGGGACTCACATAGCAGTCAGCAGCTATCCATTTCTATTTCCCTCCTCATGCTTGCTCTCAGCAGTGGAGCAAGCCGATTGGGCGCCTGGGGCAGCGCTCGTGACCGCAGGGTGGGGCCAGTCGCCCATGGGGGCGGTGACAGTCGCCTGCGGGGCCTCCAAGGAGTCTGCCTGCCTCCTCCCATTCAGCCACCCTACAGCTGAGGGGGAGGTGGCGGGCAGACCGTTTGGGGCAGCGCTGATTCTGTGGACGCCCAAGCCACCGCGTCACTCCCAGGAGAGACATGTAGTTCGGGTGCGCTGCAGGCCCTGCGCTGAGTGCCTCCCGACATTTTGTCACCCCCTCGGTGGTGACACCCGGGCCACCCGCACCCCCTTCCTCCGACCCTGCTTGTTCTCCCTCCCTCTCCCTGCCCCACCCTCCTCCCTGCGACTCCCAGCCTATTCATCCATTCTGCCCCACACCCCACAAACATCAATTCATACAAGCACAGAGAAACACACAGGCCACCTCCTTCCCCCCACCCCACCCAGCCACTTTTGTAGATTGGTCTGCTTTCCCTCAAACCAGCTTCCACCTAGTTAAAACGCCATATTCACTTCGCAGTTAAGCTGAGGTGTGCGCATTTGAGACGAACATTGCACATGTGCAAATGACAGCTTCATGATTAGAAGTGGTGAGGGGGAGGGGTTGCAGACATGGGGAGACCAAAGAGGTGATGCGCATTGGATAAAGACATCTCTGTCCTGTCTCTGGTGTGCACAGAAACATGCAACTGTGACTTGAAATGCAGTGGTGGTAGGGCAAACTTTTATGGCTGGGTGGCCATCTGTTATGGATGCTTTAGTTGAGCTTCCGGCATTGCAGGGGGTTGGGCTAGATGACCCTAAGAGCCCTTTCAGCTCTATAATTCTATGAGTCTAAGCCACTAATGTGTACATAGCCTCAGTCTCTTGGAACAGCACAAAGAAACCTATAGGTTCCATTTCAGTCTCTGCTTGTTGTCAGAATGAATGCTCCCCACATTAAATGGGGGGCGCCCTTTGCATGGTCGTGCACAGCTCCCTGGGCCCTATGTGGCACCACTAGAACAGGCTTGGCTTCGCCTTCCCCAGATGGGATACCTTGAGTTCTCCGCCTACCTCAGCCAGCTGCCCAATCCCGCCTGGGGAGGCGTTGCCAAGGTGATCAGGCCAGGTAGGGGGAGGGAACACCTGCCCACACAATAGAGGGAGGATCTTATCTGGGAACTGTCAGCTGGCTCCAGAGCTTCTCCCACCCTACCCACCCTCAGTTAATACTTCTTTTGCAGGTTAACCTTTTCTCCACAGGTACGTGGGCGCTGCTACGGCAAGGTCGCTGTTGAAGGGCTGGAAAGGAATTATCCTGCATTGGTGGTATCAGGCCTTGGGCGGAATCCTTTAGTCTACCTTCCCTAAATGGGGATGGGCGTGTAACGGTGACCCACGGCCCCCTTCTCTTTGCGGCGGTGATCCCAGGGTTCCCCGTTAAAGGGGTTGTTTTGAGGGGAGGCTTTGGCTGTACGCCTAGATGTCGTCATTGCTCTCCCCTGCAACGGCGGCGTAACGGGGGTGGGGTTCTCTCTGCTTGAACATATGTTCTTCAGAGCTAGCCCACCCACCCCCCCACTCACACACTCTGGATAACCCTGATGTTCCCCAGATCCCCGGTGGGGGACTAGGAGGGTTAAACACCCAGTGCCTGAGCCAAGGTCTACCCTCATCTGAAACATAATAAAGTTGTGGCCAATTTTAATCCCATAGCACATTGTCTTAAGTTGTTATTCCACACAGGGGCCGCCCAGGGTTTGGGGGACTCCGCCTGTCCATGCAAATCTAAGTGTCAGGTTTGTATACAGGTATTTTCTGTTGGACACAGTGCACCCCCCCTTTCGTTGTTTCTGTTGTTGCATTCACCATTATTAATATGCATTTACTAGCTTTGTATAAAAGTACTTTTCTGAGAACTTGGGACTTTTTGGTTGCATAAGTACCATAAACCTATCAGTTTACAAATAGTACTGACACTTTAAAGTAATTCTTTACTCAGGGTGTCAGTAAATTAAGAAATTAATTAGAGCAATATGTGATGAGATATGGGTTTATAGCAAAAAAAGGAGATAAACAACTTATATCCCCCACTCCACTCTTATAAATCTTCATACAACCACAAAAATTATGCAGCTGCACAGATCTCTCTGGTAATATCAAGAACAGAGTACATAGGCACTGCACATCCTCTGTTGTTTTTATTCAGTGTCTGGGGTGTTTTTATTCAGCATTTAGGGGTGAATTTCTGTGCACATAAAAGTTAACTAATAAGGCCAATGTTCACTAACATATCTCTCCTATGATGCTCAGTGGAACAAAAAATGTCAGTCCTATCCATAGCTGTCAACCTTCCCTTTTTTTGCGGGAAATTCCCTTATTCCAGCGCCATTTCCCGCTGCTTCCTGCTGCTATCCCGGATTCTTAGATAACCCGTAGTCTGTCCCCGGGACAGGTGAGGCTGCTGATCCCTTATTTTTGAGGTTGCTGATCCCTTATTTTCAAATCTGAAAGTTGACAGCTATGGTCATATCAGAACAGTCTATCTGTATATTCATATTGTTTACATGTTTTCAAGCCATTTTACTAGAAATGACTGGTTGGCTGGGCCTTAATTAGACATCTACAGGAACATGTCTGGCCTTGATGAAGTCATCTGTGTGCTGTAACTTATGCATGATTTATTGTAACATGCAGCTAAACACATTTTGTGCTGTGTAGAAGAAGAAAAAGAGGAAGAGTGTGAAATATTTTTTGTGCAGTTGTGCACATGAGTGAACCAAAGAGAAATTGCCCCAAACCTGTATCTTGGCATCCAGTGAATTCTTCTTTTATGTACCTATCTTTTCCTTGCCACCAATGATTTCCTCAGCCTTGTAGTCTATTTCTTCCTTTATTTTGCTGATAATTTTCATTTGCCCACCCCTTCCTTTTGTTTACTAAAAGTTTGAGGAGGGGGAACTACTATTGCAGTGGGGGGGGGGTAGTTTAGAATAAGCCCTGCTGCACTCTGTCCTCAGTAAGTAGGCCTTATTCCACCCACATTTGTGGTGTCAGTGACACAATGTGACTTCTTCCATTTCTAGGCTGCCTTTCTCCATTATAACGGAGGACCCAGGGCATGTTACAAACTTGGCAAACCATTATCAAATCCACTGTAATGGAACGGACATACTCACTGTTAAGAGGCTTCAGTGTATGAGCTACCCTCAGGAATGAGTACCCTGACTGAGATGCAGAAGGAGTCCCCACTAGGGCCATGGTCAGCTCCCAAGTCCTGCAGCAAGGATGGGAGCTGGTTCCCACCCTGGCACTGCTGAGCTTCAACTCCCATCAGCTCTGACCATTGACCCTGCTGGCTGGAGCAGATAAGAACTGGAGTCCAGCAATAGCGGAAGAGCTGCAGGTTTCCCATCCCTGTGCGGCACTAAACATAAATTTCTTCCTTGTACACTCACATGTATAAGAATCTATATGTATCAGCTGGGGGAAAAAATATTTTGTAATGCAAGAATTCTTACTAAAGTAATATTAAATATACCTACAAAGAATCTTTAAAACATGCTGAGAGTCTTGTCCCCCTTCAACAAAAATCTGAAATAACACCCCCCTTTTTGTATTAAGAATAAACTTTCCATTTAATCACATAAAAGTACACCTTTATTAACTGATTGAAAACAAGTACATCTTTATTAACTGATTAAAACAATGTAATTTATTTGAACACAAAGAGTAATAATGGTTATTTTTGATGCAAAGTAGTAATAAAGCAAAAAGACTTCGCTGTATAGCATAAAATTATAAAATATGCAAGTACAAAGTAGTAATGAAGGTAAAAACATCTTCCATATTAAAAATCGGGGGGGGGGGAGAATATGTATTTCACAATTTTAAACATGATATGCAAAGTTAACTAATATGGTACTTAACTAACCTCCAAAGTCTGCAAAATATAAAGCGTAATGTTAATTATACTGCATACAGACCTGGGAATGAAGGCAGCTAATGGCAGTGAGGACTGAACTCCAAATACAGCCCTTTGCTCAGTTCACTTTTTAAAAGACCCAGGAGAGGCAGAAGCAAAGCACTATGTCGTGTCTCCCTTGGAAACTGTGAGATCGCAGTGAAAAATGCTATGTATTGTAATGGTTGTTTGAATTTCCTTGATCAGTTTTCAAAAGGGAGAAGATAAACACACAAAACATACTGTAGTGGAGCAAATGACTTGTAGATAAAAAAAAAAATCAGAAACACATTTTACATTCATTTTAAAATCCTGTGTTTAATGTTCAAACTCAAGCTCAGCCTCTCCACCCTCTCATAAAGGGCAAGTGATCCCCGTAAACCACTTTACTTGTCTTAAGCATGCTAAAACATTAGGAAGGGCAAACCAAGAATGCCCCAAAATGGTTCAGAGTAAGCTGTTTCAGGAGCCTCTGGGCTTATCAACCTTTCCTCTGCTCTTTCCATGCTGTACTTTAAAGCTCCATGTCCCAGCACCCCTTTATTTTTTTGCTGTGGAGCTTTCCCCATGAAAACCTGCATTTTAGCAGTCAATCAGAGCAAACTTCAACCCACTGAAAGCCTGAATTGACATTTGCACCGACTGAGAGCTAAAGAGTGGATTTTTGCAGGGAAAGCTCCAGGGCAAAAACCACACATGCTTGGAGACAAAGCTTTAAAGCACGAACCTGTGTCTGGAAAGAGTGGGGCACAAGGTAAGTATGGATAAGTCCTCACATGAAAAGCTTAACTGTCAGCAGATTTAAATGATTGTGGTGAAATAGCAGCTGGCACTAACTAAGACTATAATTACATCTATTTAGTTAATCCAAATTATGGTTCTTGTTGAGGGTCACTATTAATAGAAAAATTAGATATTTTTTTTAATGACGCAAATAAAATCAACACTAAAGCTAGGAAAAGATATTTCAGGTTACTACTTCACAGTTCATTTTCCCCTCAGGAATCACTTACCGTATATACTCGAGTATAAGCCAACTTTTTCAGCACATATTTTTATGCTGGAAAAGCCCCCCTCGGTTTATACTTGAGTGAGGCAGTAGTGGCGGAGGGACGAGCAGCCCAAAAGGAGCCCTTTCTCGCCGCCAGTCCTGCCGCCGCCGCCGCCCATGTCTCGCAAGGGCAGGCACAGGAGCTGTGCTGTGCCTCTCCCAACCGCGGCTCCTATGCCTGCTCTTGCGAGCGGCAAAGGCGGTGGCAGAAGGACGAGCGGCCCAGGATGCTTTTATTGAAGATGGTTCAGTATTAGTTTTTCCATAATAAGATCTTCTTTTCATTTTATAAGGAGGCTCTTGGCAGCGGCGGCGGCGGAGGAACAAGCAGCCAGAAAGCAGCCCTTTCTTCTTCCGCTGCTGCCGCCGCCACCAGGTTTGTGGTGTGGTGAACCGGCTTATACTCAAGTCAATAAGTTTTCCCAGTTTTTTGTGCTAAAATTTGGTGCCTCGGCTTATATTCGGGTCAGCTTATACTCGAGTACATACAGTAGGTTCCCCAGGTTCCTTAGAACAGTCTTCTAAAAGCAGTGCTAAACTAAGCACTGTGCTATGAGGATCAAGAATTTTCACAAGTGGTATATCAACCTTTTGTTCTAGACAAATGAGATTGCGCAGAGTCATGGCCAACATGGAATCTATGCCAAGGGACAAAAGGGGTGTATTCGTTGTAATGTCACTTGGATCTGTACTAGTGAGCTGACTCACCAATGATATGATATAGTCTTCAGATTTTAGTGCAGCAAAATCCTTGGACATGGCTTGTTCAAAATGCTCAGCCTGACTGCCAAAATGTTCTATCATAATTGTATGCAGGCGACTTCTGATTGCTGGAATTTGACGATAGTAATGGTTGAGCATTGTTTTGAAGTTCAGCTTCACGACAGCTTGCTGAGCGTGGTTCAGAGTTAAGCTTGTTTTAAGATTCTCATAGATCTCATCCACTTGCAGAATTGATATACCCTTTGATTCCACCAATTTTTGAAGTTGATTTTGACCTTCCAGTAGTCCCAGATTCAAGGCACCCCAGTTGATGGATTGTCCTGACAGTCCACAGTTTCTTCTGAATTGGCAGAAAAGGTCCAGGAAGGAATTGGCGGCAGCATAGTTTGCTTGCAATGAACTTCCAATGAAGGAAGCAACAGATGAATAACATACAAAATAATCAAGAGCCTGTCCCTGAGTGGCGTGGTGCAGATTGATGGCACCAGCAACCTTCGGGCTTAAAACTTTCTCAAAGCTAGAGAGCGTCATATTTTCAATGCGCCCATCATGCAAAACCACAGCACTGTGGAAAACACCTTTGATTGGACACTTTGGAAAGATTTTGCTGATTGAACTGATTGCTTTCTCAACCTCAGGCCAAAAAGTCACATTGCACTGCAGACTGATGACCTTGCTCCACTTGTTCTGAATCTGCAAATCACTTATTTCCTTCTGCTTTTCAATGCTGGGCTTTCTCCTTGAAAGGATCACGATGCATCCTCCTCCATTTTGAGCAATAAATCTAACAGTTTCATAGCCAAGCCCAGTGAGTCCTCCTGTGACTATGTAAACAGCATTCTGCTTAAACATCTTCCGCTTTGCTTCACACACTGGTATGTCAGAAATACACCTGTTCTGCCCATTGCTTTTCAGCACAGCAAATGAGACAGCCTTACAGGTAAAGTAGGATGTTATTGTGTCTATGCTCTCACTGTTTTCTGTCGGCTGAAAAACGGAACAAGGCAAGTCCTTGAATTGCCTGCGTTGCATTGATTTCAACCAGTCACTGAAAGGCTTGTGGGAATGTTTCAGCGATGATTTCTGAAAAATGGTTGCAAGACTGAGAATATGAATTTGAAAGTTTTCATGACCGCTTCCAATTAGAGATCGCAAGTGTTCAGAATGGTGGTTGCCATCGATTACCACAACATCCTCAAGATGTGAAAGACGGGCTAAGACGTCTTTGGGTAATCTTTCTAGGAAGGGCAGAAAGACAAGGGCGTTGCATTGAGCTACTCTTTTTTCCAGGTTGCTGTCAAGTGCTGTACATAAGGTGTTCCAGCCCTGTTCCTGAGCTGACAAAGCAAGCACTTTACACAAAACCGACTGTGGTTCATCAGAAATAATGCCTAAAAATCTATTCCGTTTCATCTTTGGTAACATCTGGTGCAAAATTTCCCATCCTATCCTGAAGAAGGAGACACAGGGTACAATTTGAAAACATGGAAATTTCTGGGTTTTGAAACACACTGCTTCTGGAATCCTGATTCTTGAAGATGCAGCCACTGGGTAGCATGAAACAATATGATCTCCCACTTTGATCTTTTTTACATCACTGCCTGTTGCAACCACCGTCCCACTGTAGTCCAGAGCCAAGAACCTGTATTTATCAATGGTCTGTGAATTCCAGTATAATGTGTTTCCAAAGTTACAGCTGGAAACACTAACAGGATAATAGTCTTCAGAATGGATACTTATTTTCTCAACTTGCACTTCAACATTGTGATTATCAAGAGAAATCTCAATGTGGTCAGCTGGCTCGGCAAATAGATTTCTTACTTCATGAGGCTCAGAAGTGTAAAAAGTTGACAGCTCAGATTCTTGAAGAGACTGAAAAGGCTCATTATAGGACCAGTCATCAACCTGTGTACATCTAATTTCAGAAGTGTAAATTCTCCCCTGATTAATCCAGACTTCAGCATATTTATCTGCTTCATATTCTACTAAAACATCTGCTAAAACTGCTATGTCCATTGTACTTGTTGAACCGATATCAATAATCTGAAATGTGATTTCAGTAACTTCAAGAATGCAGGATCTTACCATCCCATACAAGGCCAAGCCAGGGTTAATGTGGTCTACAGTCCTGCCTGTTGCTCTATATGTAATTATCTTGATGGAACCATGACTGTTCTTCTCTCTCAATGCAACGACAAGTTGCCGGAAAGCTTCACAACATTTGGATAAGCTTGCAACAACACTCTCAGGATTTTCTCCATTTGATCTTTGAATTCCCCACATAAACAAAACATCACTGTAGTCATGTACCTCTAGCCTAATTTTGTCCTGAGCAGCTGAATTTGCACTTCCTGACACCAGTAATTGCTCCCAGTCTTCATACATCAAAAACCTAGAATCTTTATGCAAATATTTTTTGAGCTGTTGAGAAACTCCAATTTTGTCAGCAAACACTGCAGCTCTGGGTGCATCTCCTGAGGTTTGGATAATCCGAGAAGGGGTTACCTCTTTCCACTGATTTTCAAAAAGGAAAGCATCATCACTATTGGACGCTCTCTTCAGAAGAGTGATCCCAACACGTTTAATCTCAACCAAAACAGAGCCTTGTTTATCTGTGAAGCATCCACAAAATTCTAAATAGTTCTCAGTAGACTTACTTGTTTTCAGATATATCATCATTTCCTCTTCCAAAGGTCGGACAATTACAAGGCTGCCTATGTTGGAAGGAAACCCTGTACAGTTGTTCCTGGTTTTTGTGGTCATCACACCAGTCATTTGCAGAAAGCAGTCTAATATCACTGGATGAATAAAATGCTTGTGCAGTTCTTCCCTGGTTTGCTTGTTCACCTTAAGGATGGTTATGGCTTCCTTCAGCTCTTCAAAATAAAACACATCACTCAGCTGCTTGAATACTGAACCATACTGAAATCCAAAACGAGATAATGCTTTGTATATTTCATCCTTTCTGACCATTGATTTACAACGCTGAAAAACATGTCTATATGAAATGTTATTTTCTTCAAGAAAGGTTTCTTGGTTCCATGTGATCTGTCCAGATACATATACTGCACCAGATGAGGACAGTATTTTGAAATCTTTTTTTTCCTTTTGTGATACTACTGTTAGCTTCAAATCATGAGAATTTTCACTTAAAACACAAGGTGATTCAAACTTCATGCTCATCTGACACAAACTTAAGGGCTCCTTTCTTCCTGAGCTAGCCATCACAGCTGACAAAGCAAGTTCAACAAAAAAGGCACCAGGAACCAGAGCAACACCATTGAGCTTGTGCTCGTACAAATAGGGAGTCGCTGTCTGAGATATGGAATGCTTGAATTCTGAACTGCCGTTGCTGACATTATGAATTGACAGGTGGTTTGCGTTCAGCTTGGTTTGAGTTGGCTGCTGGAGCCTGTTTAAAAATGACATGAGCTTCTTATGATCAAATTGATACCTGGGGTAGGCTGCAGGTACACCCTGATATCCTGCATAGATGTGCTCCCAATCTGGATTGACTCCCAATTCAAAAAGGCCTTTAACAAGTGTGAGAAGTGTCATATATTCTTTGTCAAGGTGCAAGGAAGGAAAAACTTTAGCTTGTGTCCCTAATGCTTCAATTATATATCTTTTCAGTGCACGCTGGGGACCAATTTCCACAAATACAGGATCATCTCTGCTTTTTGCTGCAGTTGTTATAGCCTCTGCAAAAAAAACAGGATCCCGAACCTGTCTGGCCCAGTAGGTGCCTGTAACAAAATCACCATCTGAAAAGGCCTTCCCTGTTGCTGTCGAAATTAGGTCAATCTCTGGCTTCCCTTTCTTTAATTCTGATAGATTGTCTGCTATCTCAGTTAGTACTGGATCCATCATTTGGCTGTGATATGCAGCTGGCACATTTAAAACATGAAGAAATATGTTTCTTTTACTGAAGTGCTCAGCCAGATCTTTCTGAATGGCATGGATAGACGTTTCATCTCCTGATAAGGTGCAAGACAAAGGACTGTTAAATGCTGCAACACAGACTTTCCCGGAATATGCTCCAATGGCTGCTGACACTTCTGCAACGGGAATGTTGCCAACCACCAGCATTCTGCCTCCAGTGACTTTAGCCTGTAGCCTGCTTCTGTGGTAGATGACTTTGACAGCATCTTCCAGGGAAATCAAGCCAGCACAATGGGCAGCAGCTACTTCGCCAACTGAATGGCCAACAGCAGCAATTGGCTTAATGCCCCAGTGTTGCAGGAGTGTAACCAAGGCCACCTGCAGAGTAAAGAGTAAGGGCTGGGCAACTTCAGGCCTGGAGAAATCTTTGTATTCATTTTCTTTTGATTTTAGGATTCCTGTGGGAAGATGTTCTAGAAACAGCCTTTCTATTTCTTTGCATTTGTCTCTAAACACTGGCTCAGACCTTAGCAATATCTCAGGTATCCCTTTCAGATCCAGACCGTTACCAGAGAATACAAAAATTAATTGTGGTGGTTTCTTCAGCGGAGCTGTTTCCAGTTCAGCCACAGGGGAAAGCTGTTGCTCTAGTTTCTGTAGTGAAGATGCCACAAATGCTTTTCTGTACTTGTAGTTTATATGGCTTCTTCTACAAGCAGATGTGTAGGCCAGATTTGGGAGTGTCGCTGAGTCACTTGTATTAAGGTACCTAGCTGTGTCTTCTATCGCCCGTTTGAGAGAATTTCCTGAAGCTGCCGAAATGACAAATAATTCGACAGGCCTTCGAACTGGAGAAATAACCTGGGTTTGTTTAAACTGTCTGACAACCACATGGGCATTGGTGCCCCCAAATCCAAAACAGTTGATCCCAGCAACTCTGCCGTATTCACCAGGCTCCTCCCACTTCTCCACTGTTGTTGGGATGGAGAGATTCAGTTTCCCTGTATTTATGCTGCTGGTGCTCTCTGAAAAGTGCAAGGATGGGACTATCTTCCCATGGTGCATCATGAGAAGAACTTTGATTAAGCCTGCTGCCCCAGCAGCCGACTCTGTGTGCCCAATGTTCCCTTTAACGGAGCCAATCTGGAGAGGGGGCAGATTAGGAGACCTCTTTTGACCAATGACATTACCTAAGCTCTCTGCCTCAACAGGATCTCCTGCAGGTGTCCCTGTGCCATGTGCTTCAATATATTGCACAACAGATGGATCAACATGCTCTGGGTAGATGCTGAGCAGCAACTTCTCCTGTTCCTCCTGAGATGGTCTGGTGATTGGTGTGACGGATCTTCCATTCTGGTTGACTGCACTCACGCTGATGACACCCCATATCTTGCTGAAGTCTTCCTGCGCCTATTTTAAAGAAGATGAAAAGAGATAAAGCTTCTTAAAGTTGTGAAACATAGGGATGGCAAACACAGCCAGTGCAATATAACTCAGTTAACATTTTATGATATGCTCTCTCTCTTATAACAAAGATTATGAGACATGGTGAGCATTCTACCAGCTATGACTATTTTATAAATAGAATTAGACATAATTCCTAGGTTTAATGAATTAAGAGTCAGGAGTTTGTGAATCCCGTGTCTATACTCATACCTTCTTTAACGATTTCAGCAAAATAACTCCACAACCTTCTCCCCTTCCATAGCCATCGGCCTTTATAGAAAATGGTTTGCTGACTCCTTCAGGGGATAGCATCTTTGCCTTACTAAGAGCGACGAAGACCTGTGGTTCCATTATGCAGTTCACTCCTCCACAAAGAGCAGCTTCACAGTCTCCTGTAGGGTAAAATAATGAATGCATTTCTGTTCAGCATAAGGCTCAGTATTTAGTCTTCTGAAAAGATTACATCAGTATATACAAACATACACATTTACCTGCCCCTCCAAGCTTAAGGGCATTCCGTTAAAGGAATCCAGGGGTGTGAATCTTGTCCGAAGCCTGGGGCAGGGCTAGGGCCATGCCACGACCCCATCAGGAACCCTGGGTTACCTCGAGTTGGTTTGCATGGACGGGGTTCCCCCTATCCGTTGTTGACCCTTACTGGACTCCCTGTGTGACGAGCAGGAGTCAGATGTAGTCGGGTCAATCCAATGCCTAAGCCAATAAAGCTCACATTCTGTAACCAATAAAGCTGTGGCCTAAATTTGCCCAATAACATTTAACCTAATACCTGTGCCCTTGTGTCTTATTCATCAATGAAGGGGTGGTTTCGGGGTCTCAACACGCAACAGTAAGTCTCTCATTGTTTGTTAGGGGAAATCTGTTGTTCTCTTTAAAATGTTCTAGTGTGAGTAAAGCAAATGTCTACATCTTGTCACTAAATTAATATAAAATTATTTTCCTAACTTACGGTTAGCTACATCATTCCTATAAGCTCTTTTCTCTCTCACTTCCATTCAGTGCTTGCCTACTGGAGTTTATGGTCTGTGAGGCAACATACCTAAATTACAAAATGCACCCTGTGTGACATGACATAATATAACTGGTCCGCAATGAGCATAGTATAAGGAAGACCAAGATAAATCCCAGAATTATACTTTGAAATATGTCAGTCTTATTTGTGAGTGCCTGTGGCCTTCAGAAGGCTGGGGGTTTTCGGGGGGGGGGGAAGGCTTTCACAACATACAAACTTCAGACCTTTCCAGAAACATATTCCAATATTTTACTGTGCCTTGCAACTGATGCTGCTAAATAGGGAATAAGAGGCAATATAAGAGGCAATATCGCGTGCAGTGGGGACTTGTTTGCCACTTTGAGGTCCTTAGAGGAAAGGAAGAATATGAACGAGTGGAAAACTATTAGATCTCATTACCTTGTTTAATTGCATGCAAAGCAAAGTGCAAAGCATAAGAAAATGAGGAGCAAGCCGTGTCGATGGCAACCGATGGCCCAGTCAGATTAAATGTATATGAAATCCGGTTAGCAGCTATGCTCATTGCTGTCCCGGTGCCATCGTAGTGGCTTGCTTCAGTGGGGGTTCTGCCACTCATTAGCCTGTAGTCTTGATTCATCATACCTGTGAATACCAAAGATGTACTGTGTTACCAGCATAGTACATTGAGAGTACAGTATTCATTCTGAACAATTTGATTGCATTTATTGCTCTAGATCTGCCACACACAACATGCTTCAATCTACACAACAAGATTAGGCTTTTCATTGAGTCATCTTCGTAAGGGAATGCTATGCAGCTATTCAGGTTTGTGAGTACTGATCAGCTAAGTGGATAGATTTTGAGTTGTGAGACTAGGGTTAAAAAAAAAACAAATCCACCATAAATTGCATTTCCTAGCTCTCTGCTAATCTCTCCGCAGGTCTCCAGTATATAAAATCTGAATGCAGTTCACCTACCTAACAGGGTTGCTGTACAAATGATCCATCTCACCCGGGATATAGTTTGTTTGCACTACTGCCTTCTGGCAGGAGGTATAGAAACATCAAGTCTAGGACAAATAGACTGAAAAACAGTTTCTATCCAAGAGCTGTGGCCTTTTTGAATGCTGTAACTCGATAGTGAGACCGGGGAGTTTGATGGGTGTGGGTGTGGGTGTGGTTGGAAGGTGGTTTGTTGGTTGTTGCTGTTGTTTTGTTTTTGTTGTTTTTAAGGGTTGGCATCCAATTTCGTTGCACTTGTGCAATGCTGCACTAGTGTAATGACAATAAAGAATCTATCTATCTATCTATCTATCTATCTATCATCTATCTATGATCATGTTTTACAAGAATGTTTTACATACATCACTAATAATATGAAAACCGTATTATTCCTCAAATTTGAACTGAATATTGGAAATACTGCATAAATGTTGCTTTATAGCATAGTATTATTTATGTGTTTTATTTACTATAAAATCCATATTTACATGTTCTATTCAAAGCAGCTGATAGTCACAGAAGTTCTTTTAATGATCATAAAGTCCAACAGCTCTCTTAATACACTAGACTTTATTTTTTAAAACTGCAAATCATGTAACTGATTAATCACCATCAACAGTGCTGTTCATGTAACCAATAGTTACATGTTTGTTTCTTGAGTTATATCAGTTTAAACTTTCTTTAGCTTGTAATGCTCTTAAGCACGGTTATATTTACTGTCTAGACAACTTCACATTTTCTTCAAAAATATTGTGTAGTCAGCAATAGATACTCTCAATTGTCTTTAACAGTGGCTGAATTACATTAGCATGTGTTACCTGTTGACATCAATTAAAGTTCATTTGTTCAATAAATATAGGTATGTTGAACCCATTTTTCAAATGTTCTGATGTATATTTGGGAGCTATTTCACCATTACCAATCACTTTTTTGGGGTTTTTAAGTGATCTGCAAATGAACCTTAAGTGTTCATAAGACTTCATTAACACACCACCACAATAGGAAAATTCTATTCATAACTGAGTAGGATCTAAGCTAATGGGATTTACTCCCAAGTAAGTACGTGGACGTGGGTGGTGCTGTGGTCTAAACCACTGAGCCTAGGGTTGGGGGTTCGAATCCCCGTGACGGGGTGAGCTCCCATTGCTCAGTCCCTGCTCCTGCCAACCTAGCAGTTTGAAAGCACGTCAAAGTGCAAGTAGATAAATAGGTAACACTCCGGCGGGAAGGTAAACGGCATTTCCGTGCGCTGCTCTGGTTTCGCCAGAAGTGGCTTAGTCATGCTAGCCACCTGACCCAGAAAAACTGTCTGCAGACATGAGCGCTGCACCCCCAGAGTCGTTCGCGACTGGACTTAACTGCCATGGGTCCTTTACCTTTACCTTTTTAAGTGTGTATAGGATTGCAACCTAAGAGAATTATGTAGACCAGCCCTATATGTTCCAGTCTATGCTCCTAAATTAGTGCAACTGTTTTAAGCTTCAAATTATCATCTCACCAACAAAAACCCCTGTTTTTGAACCACTTATGTTTTCTCTAGGGACTCCTGCATCTTCCAGTGCTCTGTATGTGCATTCCAGGAGTAATTTCTGCTGGGGATCCATACGCTCAGCTTCCACATCATTAATTCCAAAAAGTCTGTTGTCAAATGCATTAAACCTACAAAACAGAAGTCAGATAATAACATTGTAAGTAGGAGAAAATAATATGCAACCAACTCATGGCACATTCATTAATATGACAATCAAATATTTTGACTTCTAGAAAATTATTTCCATTAATCATTTTAAAATAAAAGGCTTTAATAATTTGGTCATTTGTTCTTGGGGAAGGTAGAATGAAAATAGAAGAATATTTAGAGCCACTACTTAATAGTGGCTTAGGATAGTGGACACAAATATTTGTAGAATTGGATCCAAAGTACCATGAGTAGAGGGAGAAAATGTAGGGGTGCTGTTCTGAACCTTTATACTAGCAAAAGGCTATATTAAACACATGGTAAATAAAGATACAAGCTTTAGAATACAGAGGGGCACTCAAAGGTTTTGAAAAGCTCTAGTGCAAAGTCTTGTGCAAGAATTCTTGCAAATGAAAGGACTTATTTAGAGTTAGGACTACTCTCTTTTGTTGAATCAGAAACAGGCCTTCCACAAAAGGAAGAGGCTTTCTTCTAGATTTTGGATCCTAGTCATAACGTTGCATGTGCCTGAATATTTCAGATTCCACACTAGTTTCAGCTCTTATCAAAACACTGAATAAAATGAAATTCAAATAAACAGATGGCAGGAAAGCCCATATATCCCTGGCAGCCAGCCTGGGAATTCCCCAATAGCCGACCACCTTGCTCAGGCGTTGCTCCCCAGGGATAGGAGCTTGCTGTGGCTGGCTTCCAAGCCACCCACCCTATGACTGGTTAAGCAGCCATTAGGATCAAGGCCTATCTAGTCCAGCATCCTATTTGCAATATTGGGCAGACAGATGTTTCTGAAAAGCTTTTGAGCAGGGTAGGAAGGCAAAAGTCCTCTTCTGCTACCTCACAAGTGGTATTCAGGTGTTCACTGCTTATAAGCAGTTATTTTCAAAATTGGATGATAACTTATGGACATTGTTTTATAAATTGAACTCTCTCAAGTGGGGAGAAAGCAGAGGAAGGCGGGCCCAAAAAGGAACCATAGAGGAGTTGTGCCAAAGTTTTGGCCTTGTATAATTTTAGAGCTGTGGGGACCAAGAAGCCCCCTTGTGCTCTGAAGAATTTAAGGATACAATTTGCGGTTTTTTCCGCTGAACTCCCGATGGAGGTTATGTGTAGTTTGTTGGTTCCTGAGGCCTGTACCACCATTCCTAGATACTTGTAGTTTGTGGCTTGTTCTAGTTTATGGCCTTGGCGTTCCCAGCTTCTAAGCTTTGGTTTTTCCCCAAAAGCGAGTATTTTGGTCTTTTGATAGTTGTTTTTGAGACATTCAGTTTCACAGTATGTTGCGAGCTATCTTAGTGCTCTTTTGAGTCCAATGGAGGTTCTAGATAGAATTACCGCATCATCGGCATATAGCAGGACCGAAATATGCCGATTTGCAATCTTCGGCGGGTGGAGTTCTGAGTCATTGAGTGCAGATACTAAGTTATGTGAGATTAGGAAACAGAGGAGAGACTGGTACGGAGAGTGTCTCAAACTCAGGAGAAAGAGCCTTTTATGAGTCCAAATGCCATGTCTCCAAGATAACGGCAGGATGGAATGCGTATACCTATATTTAGTAACAGTTAAACGGCTAGTGTAGATTGAACAATGTATTAGGGATGTGTTGAACTCTGATAGGTAGAATGTAAGCCAAGCCTCCTAAAGAGGGGCGGCAGCTGTAGGGATAATAAAACCACTGTGCCTACGCTGGATAAGCGCTCTTCGTATCTACGGGTACGGAGGGTCCGCCTTTGCAAACGCGAACAATAAAAGGGTTATCCTTATATATTGAAGTCCTCAGTCTATTTGTCTCCACGAATAACTTCTAACAATTCTTGGCGCTCAACGTGGGGCCTTTGACGCGCTGCCTGAGCGAAATTCGGACCCCGGGTAGGCGCCCCTCCGTTATTGCGGAGTGACTCGGACCGAGTCCCGCCCGGGACGGCGCACAAGGGCTAGAGACAGGACTCAATATATGGGAGGAAAGTATTGAGCTCTTTTTGGCGGTCGGGGACCGCGAGAACCCAGCGGGGACGCCCGCCTGTTCACTAGTCGCGAGAAGCGGCGCTGGACTGTATTGGGTGAGTAGACGAGGGAGAGGTATTAAAAGGGAAAGGGGGCGAGAGAATCGTCTCTTGAGTGAAAGAGAGGCTCCAAACGGACGCGTGAGTGTGGATCAGGGTTCGGCCCTGACGGGAGGATTAGCTTGCGGTTCCGTCTCTCCCGTGAGGGAAGCGGCCAGGCGATTCCGTGCAATTGTGAGAGAACGTGAATTTGGAGACATTGTGAATAATGGGCAAAATCAATAGTCCATTGGGACAGGTATTGTTGCAGTGGAATGAGGAGTATTTAAGGCAATATACTGTCGGCCTGTCAAAGGTCACTATGATTAATTTCTGCAGGGTGGTTTGGCCAAAGTATCCCATAGGGCCAGACGGGATGTAAAATTGGAATCCGGAAGGGGAAACGGAGAAATATTGGATGACCCAATTAAAGAAATATTTTATAGAAAATAAGAGGAACAAGGAGAAACCGTACCTAGAGGTATGGTTTCATGCCCAATTTTTTTTTTGGACCTGACCCCCCGGCCGCTCGCCACGCAGATCATCCGCCACGCGAAACCCCCGCGTGGCATGTAAGCTCCCTCGGGAACAGCCAGCAGCTCAAATGCTGGGCGAGTGGGTGGGTGGAAGGCAGAGAAACCTCTCCCGGCTTGCTAAACTTTGCCCGATCCTCAAGAAAGACTGTTGCACTGGTATTGATTTGACTGGCCTTCGGGTCCCCCTTAAAAAGAAATAAAGTGCGCAAGGTGGGATTGCAGCAAGTGCTCAAGCCATACTTAATACTTAACGCGAAGGACATTTTTATGGGGATTCCAGAGGACTTTCTTTACCAGCGAGTGTGCCCAGACTTGTGGGTGTAAAGTGACCTGGGACTGGAAGTCTGTTTGGGGTTGGGGTGTACACATTGTCTCCTGTTTTGCAGCTCTTATTTCTCCCATGGAAAGAAGTTAGTGTGGATTTGTGGAGCGGGAGAGGGGTTTCTTTAGGAATCCTACTTCTCTTAGGGGTGGGGGTGGGGGAATAACCTCCAAAGAAGGCTTGCAAGTCTCTGGCTAAAAGCAGGAGCCATCTGGATCCTGTTATTGGAGCAAGCTTTTCTCTTCTTTCTTCCCTTTTGCTCCAGCATTCTTTGCTATGTGTGTGACCATTTCTACTTGTTAGGTATTTAGGACCACCTGGGGACAAGTGGCGTGTTGGAAGATCCTTTTGAAAAGTGTAAGCTAAAGTTGTGATTTATTGTAGCATCTTGGGGGGGGGGAATCTTAAGTGGGAGAAGTGTTTGGATACAGTTCTGGTAGCCTGAAAAGCCGCCTTCTCTTAGACTCAAGGTGTGAGGGATTTCTTCCATGAGGTGGTGTGTGTTTGTGTGTTGACGATACCCTGTAAAAGACTTTGGATTTTTGCTTTGTAATTAATAATAGGCTCTTATAAATCTGGTGGTGGTGGGTTTTGGGCACAATTGCTTTGGCAAACCGATCTTCATCTTGGGCTTCAGGTGTATGTTGTTTATCTTCCCCTTAAGAACATGTTCTTAGAGCATTCTGCAGAACAAATGTTCTGTTGTTTGGTTTCTTCAGACACTCTGATTCCCTCCCTTTTGTTGCCTATCACTAAAAGAGGTGCCATTTCACATTATTCTGCACAAATTGTTTGGTCGAAGCTGATCATTTTTATATCAGCTTAGTTACATGGTAATTCATTGCTTCCTATAGCATTATTTTTATTTTTTTAGTGGTAACTGCTGAAGTTCTCTCTCTCTCTCTCTATTACTCACCCCCACACCCCCCACACACATTCCTTAACAAGTACTAAAAGATAAGTGACAACCTGATGCACTTAAAACTATCAGCTGAGGTTTTTTTTTTAAGGAAAAACATTGTTGATTAGACTCTGGAATTATAGTGCAGGCAAGGTTGTGGCTCATTATCTTAAACGGAGCATTTTATGGGTCAAAGAAGCAATATATAATTTGCATGTGCTATTATTTTTCCTCCCTTGTGGTATTTGTCAGGCGTTAAATGCTTCCAACTGTACAGAAGCCTGTTATTTTCCGCCCTAAATTTTATTCAGAAAGGCACACTAGTCAAGAACATTGTAGTCTTGACTAAAGGTAAGCACAGAGTCTGACACCTGCAGATAAAAGTGCAGCCTGCTGCAAAATAAATAAAATGAATGCTATTGATTGCTTTGGCAGCACAAGCCAAACTTAAATACAATTTGTTTAATTACAACAAAAATGAAGTTTTATGAAGTAGTATACTTCATCTTTATAGAAGATTTTATGTGTTGTGTGCTGGTAAGTAAAATCCCACCACGCTTGTATAATTTTGCTCAATTATCAGAGAAGCTGAGAGGGGAAGTCAGCCCCAAGGACAAAACAGGACAAATGAGGAGACAGGGATTTTAGAATTACAACCCCCAAGAAATAAGACAGACGTGAGGAGGATGTTGGGATTATTGGGATATTGTAGGCTGTGGACAGACCAGTACGCAAAGTTGGTTCAATTCCTGAATCAGAAACTCGTTGGAGGGGGAAGAGTAACATGGGAACAGGAAGATGCGCTGAAGTGGGAGGAAATAAAAAGGACATTAATTGGGGCTCCGGTTTTGGCACTACCTAACCTCCAACAACCATTTCACTTGTATGTAACAATCAGTTCCCAGACTGCTGTGGGAGTTCTGGCCCAAAAGAGAGGGGGGCGTTATCAGCCCATTGCCTATCTTAGCAAGACTCTGGAACCAGTGGTAAAGGCATGGCCCACGTGTATCCAGGCGGTGGCTGCGGCGGCGGAATTAGTGGTGGAAAGTAGTTCATAGTCCCCACCAAATATCTACTATAATGACTGGGGCGGCCTCCGCCTGGATGACCGATGGTCGCTTAGTAAAATATGAAAGTATTTTGAGAACAAGCCCCAATATCACTCTGGGAACTGATCGAAATCTAAACCCAGCTGAATTCTTGATTGGGGAAAGGAAGGAGTGGGAACCGGATGAACATGACTGTGTGGATACTATAAAGTTGATGTCGAAAGTCAGGGAGGATTTAATGGAAACGCCGTTGGCAACAGGGGAAAGATGGTACACTGATGGTTCAAGTTATGTTGAAGAAGGGAGAAGGAAATCTGGGTATGCTGTAGTTAGAGAAGATGGGGAAATTCTCGAAAGTGGGGCTTTGCCGGCAACCTGGTCGGCTCAGAAATGTGAAATCATGGCCCTGACGCGGGCTCTTGAATTGGGAAGGGGTTTAGAGGTAACAATATGGACAGATTCCCGCTATGCATGGGGGGGGGTACATACCTTTGGTAGAACCTGGCGGGATCGGGGGTACATTAAGGCAGATGGAAAACAAATAGAGCACATGGCATTGTTAGAAAGGTTATTGGATGCTCTTACTGGACCAGAGAAGGTTGCAGTGGTTCATATTTCAGCCCATACCAGAGGAACAAGTCCCGAAGAGGTGGGAAACAGGTGGGCTGATTTGAGGGCAAAAGAAGCGGCCAGGGGCATTCCTAGTGAAGCTGCGGTTCGACAGTACACCTTAAAGGTACCGGTCTTAACCAAGGCTGACACAGAAAACCTAGTCTTCACTCCTCAGGAGACGGAATATATGATTAAAGAAAACTGGGAAAAAGGGAACGAGGGATGGAAAACTCCAGAGGGACAGGTGGTGTTGCCAAAAACCCTAATGATGGGAGTTTTAGAAAAGGTACATGAAAGCGGGCATTTTGGGACCGAGGCTATGGTCAATATGGTAAAATCCTTATATTGGAGTAAGGACATGTGGCCTATGGCACATTCCATAGCTTGGAAGTGTTTAAAATGTCAAAAGGTAAACAAGACTAGAGCCAAAAAGACCGAGAAAGGAGGGAGACCGTTAGCAGTATGGCCCTTTCAGAGGGTACAGGCAGATTTCACGGAACTGCCTGAAAGGGGAGGACAAAAATACCTGCTGGTGTTCAAAGATCATCTCACGGGGTGGGTGGAGGCTTTTCCAGGTAGGAGAGCAACAGCACAAGTGGTTACCAAGGCTATTTTAGAACATATAATTCCCTGGTTCGGTATAATCGAGGCTATAGATTCAGACAGGGGCACACACTTTACCCAAAAGATATTACAGGATGTAATGGCAACCCTGGGAATTAAATGGGACCTCCACACCCCTTGGCACCCTGAAAGCAGTGGAAAGGTAGAAAGGGCGAATGCTGAAATTAAAAAAAAACATTTGACTAAATTATATATATCTGGCCCAGCTGGGTCAACCTCTGGTAGAATTTAAGGATCTGTTTTTAAGGAAATATTTGCAGTCACTCCCCCAGTCTTTGTTATCTCTCCATAGGCGTGGAGTACTAGTTCAGCGTCCTCCATTGTTGGAGCATCAGCACTCATTTCAGCCTGGTGACCGGGTCCTGATAAAAGCGTGGAAGGCGGAGAAGCTTCACCCTGCTTGGGAAGGTCCATTTCAAGTGCTGCTTACCACGGAATCGGCAGTAAGGACCAGAGAGCACGGGTGGACTCACTATCACAGAGTCAAAAAGGCTCCACAGGGTTGGACGATAAGCACGGACCCGAACAATCCGCTGAAGGTGACGCTTACCAATCAGGGAACCAGGAACCAGGAGAAACCCGGACGCTGACGAGACATTCCCAATGTGTTTGCTCTGCACTTGCAAATGTTTTTATGAGTGTTGCTGTTGCGCCCATTGCGAATGCTGTGTGTTATGTGTGCACTGCATGGAACAGTGTAACATAGTTTTTATAGAGGACATTGTACTCCGATATTGTGTTATCACCCTGGGAGGGGAGGTCCGTTGTAGCCTAACAAGAACCCCCACGGTAGTACAAGCCCTAGAACAATTGAGACGAAAATCAGAATGAGAGGGACTATAGTAAGAGTTAGTTTATTGGCCATAGGAATAATTACAAGCGTAGCGAAAGATCAAAATTGTAGCCAGTGCATTCAAATCACCAAAACTGGAAATAGGGTTACCCGAACCTTAATGTATTATAATGTTGCTCCGGAGCGCGTAGAAAAATTAGACCCCTGCGTATTACCTATATTTGTCAGGGCAATTAACAACTCCCTCTCCTTGTTGGCTCAGAAACATGTTACTACTCAAATGATGGCAATGAGGTATGAACCAGTACCGACTGATGAAAACGAAGGGAACCATTGGGATTTGCTACGTGAGTTTGAGACAAAGTATCGAAAAGAGGGGGGATTGTGAGATTAGGAAACAGAGGAGAGACTGGTACGGAGAGTGTCTCAAACTCAGGAGAAAGAGCCTTTTATGAGTCCAAATGCCATGTCTGCAAGATAACGGCAGGATGGAATGTGTATACCTATATTTAGTAACAGTTAAACGGCTAGTGTAGATTGAACAATGTATTAGGGATGTGTTGAACTCTGATAGGTAGAATGTAAGCCAAGCCTCCTAAAGAGGGGCGGCAGCTGTAGGGATAATAAAACCACTGTGCCTACGCTGGATAAGCGCTCTTCGTATCTACGGGTACGGAGGGTCCGCCTTTGCAAACGCGAACAATAAAAGGGTTATCCTTATATATTGAAGTCCTCAGTCTATTTGTCTCCCCGAATAACTTCTAACAGTTATTTAGATAGAAATTAAATAGTAGAGGGGCCAATAGGCACCCTTGCCTGACTCCTTTTGAAGGAAAGTGAGGACAGGTGACCTCACCTAGGCCCGAAGTCACCCCCCACCAAAGCAGGCTCAAAGCTTCTCAAAACTTTTCAAAATCATTTTCTCAGCAGCTAAGCATCAGAAACATTCCGCTCTGCTGTAACAAAGGTAGAGAACAGTCCATTGTTTCTCAGGCCTTTCTCATGTCTTCTGGCCTTGCTAAAGAACCACATTGCAACTTACTTTCTGTCCGGGAACCATGCCAGAACAAGAGATTGAAACATATCTGAACATGCTGAAAACCCCTTGGCTTCTCACCCCCCCTTTTCCTGGGAAGGGTGCCAAGAGTCCACAATAGTCCCAAAACAGCTTTCTGTTCATGCTCAGAGGAACTCCTGAGGGAGGAGAAAGGGGGAGGGAACTGGAAAGGGCTATATATGCTTGTGTACATGATTGTGAACTCATGCATGCTTTTTGTGACTTATCACACTTGCTCCTTCTACCAGTTCATGGATGGTAGAAATAAAAGCCTTTTCTCCGAAACTATTCCTTGAGTGTCTGTTGACTCCCACTTCCCTTTCCCAGGCGCAATATTTTTCCCACCCGAGGGCAAAGCCTCATAAGGCTACACTTTGAAGGTATTAATAGGGTCTGTTAGATGTCCTAGGTGGCTGCACCTGACTCTAAGAGCTGTGTTTGCGTGTTGGTTCTGGAGACTGTATCAAATGCTGCTTTTAGGTCGTGTTTAATCCAAATGTTTTATCCTATGCCTGTTTCCTTGTCCTCATTTGCTCTAACAATTATTGGTTAAAAAATCCTAACTGCTATTTTATCTATATGCTTTTTTAATTCTGGTCTGAGACCGTAATAAAGTTCATTCATTCATTCATTGTTTTATATATAAAACAAGTAGATGCAGCAAAACAAGTTGATAGCCCAGTTCAAATAGACACTTTAATTGCCAAAAAATGAGATAAAATGGGATTTGTCATATGGTTAAGGGAAATACAATAAAAACCTCCATGAGTAAACAGGTTATATAAAAAATATTCTGGTTAAGATGTTCAAGAAACAACTGCACATCTATTAAAATACAAACTGAAACAGTTTAAATTTGTGGATTAAAAACAAAACAAAAAACTCATAGCTGTTCCATTTAGTTATCCTGAGTAATAGTCATTGATGGACAAATTTCTATGATCCAATTCTTTTTCAAAGCTACTTTTAAGCCAGTGTCCACCATCTCACCCACCCACATGCTGTAGCCACAGATTCTGAAAATAATTTACACACTGTGTAATTAAGATTAAGAAACAATTTGCAGTAAATTCTATTTCCAAATAAACTGACTTAAATAGTTATGTAGTTCAGGCTGCAATCCTATACCCAGTTAACCTGGGAGCAAAGCCCATTGAACTCATCTGGAATTGTACCGTCTATGGGACAATCATATTAAGCTAAAACAAACTGCTTCAAGCCTGTAGCTCCAAAACCATTTTTGCTTACTATGAAAAAATGACTGGCATCACACGTAGAAAAGTGTCTTTGAAATGTATTATCTATTTTCCTTAACATACACCAAATGTGTACGTTTAGGCAAATTACTTTACAATAAAAAATATTAAAAACAGTTTAGTGTTCTGCTTCCTTGGAGCTGATTCACAGTTTATTTTCCACCATCGTGTGATTAAGCATTAACACTTACTCTTCGGTAAAAGCGGCATGTCTTGTGCTTGTCTTTCCTGGTTTGTGACTGTCTGGATCATACCAGCTTTTGGTTTCAAATCTTTCCGGAGGTATTTCTACAACACAGTTTCTGCCTTCTACTAGAACTCGCCAGAAATTATCAATTCCTTCACCTGTTGAAAATATATTATTTTAGATAGCTGGAATTTACTTCCCAATAGTTTATTTATTAAAATAGAAACTTAAATTATTTTGGTGTGATTCGTTTGACAGAAACTACAATGGAACACCGGTTGTCAAACGTAATCCGTTCTGGAAGAGCCGTTCGACTTCTGAGGCGCATTCGAAAACGGAAGCATTCACTTCCCGGTTTTTGGCATTCGGCTTCCAAATCGTTTGTCTTCCGAGATGCTCAAAAACCAAAGTTCCATTGTATAAGACAATTAAAAAATTCTGAGTAAATAACTCAACATGATAGCTCAGCCAGTAGAGCATCAGACTCTTAATCTTAGGGTCATGGCTTTGAGCCCCATGTTTGGCAAAATGATTCCTGCGTTGCAGGGGGTTAAACTAGATGGCCCTCTTGGCCCCTTCCAGTTCTGATATTAAGATTCTATATTATTTTATCATAGAACTGTATATCAGAAGTGTGCATCCATGATTCAGCCTTCCCACGTGAGCCGATACAGATTATGATCATTAAAAAGCTGCTATATGAATGCTGCTGTATCATTGCACTAGAAGTATAATCATATTCCCTGTTAGTTCTAATATAAAGATCTCTGGTAGCACCCACTACACATTGACTTATACTTAATATGTAATTTAAAGGGGCAGTGCTCACCTCCAGGAAAATTGCATCCGATCCCCACAATGGCAATTTCATCCTCAGTGTCCATCAGTTTTTTTACTTTTATTCTGAAAAGTATAAAATAATTAGTTCAATGAATCCACATCTAAAATTAAAATATGTTTCCCCAACAGGGTGAGCGCGGCATTGCAGGGGTTGGACTAGATGACCCTTGGGGTCCCTTCCAACTCTACAATGATACGATTCTATTTTTTCTGTGTGGTCATTTGGGATTTTCCTTAGGGAACATAATGTCAATGACCAATCATTATTGGCTTAATTAATGGCAAACACCAGCCAGAAAGTGGACATTTAGATGGAGCCAATATATTCTAGTTACCACTGGGGGCCAAAGTAGACATGATGTTAAATACATCTTCATCTGTCCCATCTCCCCTTTTTAAATAACAGCTGGGAGTAGGGGCTCCTTAATTATTTCCTAGTGCATTCCCCCCCCCCGTAAGAGAGCACAAGGGAGAAGCTATAACTGAGTGGTAATAGCACATATGCCTTCCATGCAAAAAGTCCCTGCTTCAAGCATCAGCATCTCAGGCCAAAACCATCAGATGGTGATGGGAAAGACTGAGGAGTGCCGGCAAACATAACATATAACAAGACAGGGAATATGCACTCATTCACACATCCATACTCACTGGCTCTTCACTGAATTGATTAGGTTCAGTAAAAGCTATGGGTGACCAGACAGTGGGAATCCCATCTGCGTCTGATACACAGACTGATCTGAAAAGTCTCGTCTTATATAGTCTTCTTGGTGTTCATCTGAATCTTGGCATTTCTCCCTTTCTTTGGCATGTTCTTGGCATATCACAACACTCATTGTTCGGAACTTATATTGAGTAACTTTTGGCATGTTACAACACTCATTGTTTGTAACTAGTGTAGTATAGCCAGTCTTTACACTTCTTTGCGTGTTCTGTTCACTTGGCCAGAACATGCACATACCATTAGCTTTTTGATCAACACAGTTCATTATTAGTTCATCAACAGCATCTATTTTGTGGTGGTGGTCTTCAACCATTTTCGGTCCATTCAAACCATATCATTCATTACATTATGAGCCATCAAACCTCGGAAATATGCTTTTTAAAAAAGGTTTCCACAATTTTAGCCACTAGTGTATATGAAGCTAACTGGAATTATTACTGTTTTTGTAGCAGTAAAACTGTAGATAGCCTCTTCTATTGCAACCTCTATGGCCACATTTTGTAAAAAAAGAACTCAAACAACATTTGGTGCAAATTGCATGCCACATCCAGCACAACCAAGCCTTCTGCAAGGTATGAGGTATGCAAAGGATAGAATAGAGGAAGCTGTGCTGCTATTAGAATATAAAGGATTTCAACATTTTACCCAGCATGCCCACAGCAAATAAACTATTTGGGTCCCAGATACTTGTAAACTGCAAACATTAAAATAAAAATGCAAAAAAATATGAAGAAACAGACAATATTCTTATGTAAAGTAAACTTGTACAACAATCAAAGTCATCAATACATAGAACAGTAGGCTATTCAGACTCACCTCCAGTTGTTTTAATGTATGGTACATAACTTTTTGAAGTTTGCTGGTGAAATCTTCTGTGCTGTGTATACATTGAAGTTCGCTAAGTAGCTATAACCATAGTGGGGGCAAGTCCCACTAAGGTTCTACAAGTGCTAGAACTGCTGAGACTTCCTTGCATCTTTCATTTATAAAGGTTTCGAGTTGGCTAGCTCATCATTTTGTCATGGTAACCTTTCCATTACATCATGCTTGGGAAGTTCCCACGGAGTGCAACTTTCAGATTTTGCTTTCCAATTGAATACAGACTTCTGCTTCTCCCCAAAAAAATTATGATGCTTTGTCATCTGACCAAAACAAATTCTTTTTACTACGTAGCATTTTTGCATTGATGAATTCTTAGCTGTAAGTCCAATGTGCTATGTAAATACAGCACAATAATACCGACTCTGGTGTTGCGCACTCAACTCGCTTTACTGGCCGAGGGAGCTGGCGTACAGCTTCCAGGTCATGTGGCCAGCATGACTAAGCCGCTTCTGGCGAATCAGAGCAGCACACAGAAACGCCATTTACCTTCCCGCCAGATTTATCTACTTGCACTATGATGTCCTTTCGAACTGCTAGGTTGGCAGGAGCTGGGACTGAACAACGGGAGCTCACCCCGTTGCAGGGATTTGAACCGCCGACCACCTGATCAGCAAGTCCTAGGCTCTGTGGTTTAACCCACAGCGCCACCCACGTCCCCTATAAGATGAAGTATTTCACTCAAATAATACATAGGGCAAAACAGAATAAACTCAGCTTCTGTGAGTCATAGTTTATAATTGCTGTGATAATACCTTCTCATGTGATTAACTGCCAAAAAATGTTACAAGTATGAGGCTAAATCATTGTGTCCATTAGGATTTACAGAGTTTAAAGTGAAAATCCAGTAAGCCTTACACCTATATAATACTAAGTGTTTGTCCTAGGACAAAACATTCAGCTCTTTGGGAGTATGTTTGGACAATATATGTAGTTAATAGAGCTTCTATGATATTAATGTGAATCTTGCTCTTCTGCTCACTAATCTGACTTATTACTGCTCTCCTGGTTTGTTCTGCATATAGGGTTTTTTGTGGCAATACTCACCATTATGGAGTGCCAACACCTGTTTTGTGGCTGCCTAAATGTCATTTTGGTTCTGGCACTCACAACACTCTTATCAATATATGAGACTGTAATAACATTTTTTAAAATAAAAAAATGGATTGCCTACATATATTAACAATCAAGGGCACAAAAATAGCAGATGGATGGAACATATCCAAGCAGGTTTCCTACACAGCTTCTTGATCACTCACATTTGGAAGATTTCACCTTGGGGTATTTGCCTTATAAGCAGCTTGTGGATCGAGGGCCCGACCCCGCTATGTGAAATAAATACACAAGGACACGTGATATTAGGTTAATGGGCAAGAAAAGGCCACAACTTTATTGATTACAGCAGTGAAAAGGTATTGGCTTAGGCATTGGATGACTATAGGTGGTGGGTTTATTCAACAGTAGGTGGAGCCTGTTGATGCTCATCCAACTATAGGCTCACCCCCTGATGTCACCGAGGGTCGTGCCATGGCCTCCCGCCAAGCAGGCATCGGACGGAATACACGACTGCCAGATTCCTTTAACGGAATAACCCACGGTAGATAGCATAGGCGATGGCCACACCTAGCCCTTGACACAGCACAACACATGAATCCAATGCCTAACCTACCCACCAATATCACAAAGGTTGTGACGATTGCTACGAGGTAGGCGAAAAAACCAAAAGGCCTAATGCCAAATGGAAAAATTCCTACCAGGCCCCCCAGCCAACCAGGGCGACCAACCTAAGATCCATAGCAAGGCCAAAAACCTATACCCTGAGCTAAATGGGAGTGGAGGGTGGGTGACTCGCTGAGGGACGACGACGAATGAGGAGGCGGCGGAGCTGGCACCACAGCATTAAGCTGCTACACACGCCCCCCGGAGGCACCTGGTTGGCCACCTCCGGTGGGCGTGGGTGCCATCCAGGTAGGAGGGGAGGGGGCTAATGCCCCCTACCGGGGGTGGAGCTCGGTCTCCCGCCCACAACCACTCCCCTCTCTTCCAGGGAGGAGAGTCTTTTCTGCATGCAGTGCAACTATTTTCTCCTTGTGGCAGGCTGTGGTCTTTCTGGTAAGAGTTGGTTGGGGTATTTGGTGGCTAAGTGAGCCTGCCTTGTGGTGAGGGAGAAGGCTTGGACTAGTCAAGTGAGATAGTCTCCTGCTCCCTGTTCTAAATCCGTTCTAGTATGATAAAATGCTGTTGTTTAAAGCCATCTTTCCCAACCTGATGCTCTTAAGATGTTTTGGGCTACAACTCCCATAAACCCCACTGCCATGTTAGCTGGGGCTGATGGGAGTTGTAGCCCGAAAAATCTGGAAGTAACCAAACAAACCCCCGTGTTGCAAAGAGTATGTCAGCAATGTCTAGGCAACACGATGACCATGTACATACGCAATAAACAATCTTTATAGGATTCCTTCAAACCATAACAAGTACTAAATGAAATCTTTAGTCTCAAGTCTCTGACAATCTTTAAATAAAGCGAGGTACCAGACTTTGTACTATGTAAGACAAGCTGTGAAGCTTTGTGTATTCAGCAAATATGATGTCCAAAACTGAACAGTGATTCCGGAGATTGACTACTGTTTCGTAGAATTCTTCGTCAGCGTGGGGGGAGGATATAGAATAGCTTCATAAACTGAAAATAAAATTTTACAGACGATGACCTGCATGTAAAACACATGAGGAATAACTGGCCAGTTTATAGGGATTTAGTAGAATATTGATTGTTAGCATGTATGGGAACTAGGTGTGAAGACGCAGTTCATTTATATTTATAGCATGAAAGGCATATGATTTTAGTATGTTGAGCTGGGGCAGAGTCTGTTGCAGAATAAGGAAATTTCCGTGGCTACATTTTCCAGCTGATGGGAAGCCAAGGAATGTTTGGAAATTTTGCTCTCCTCTGTGTCCTTACTTGCTTTCTTTAGCACATGAGAGAAAGATAATGCAGCCCCCCAGTTAAAATATAGATTTATGTATTTACTTAGGTGATTTCTACACCTCTTAATAAGTTTCTGGGTGGTCTCCTGGATCACTCACATTTGTTCATCATTGTGCTGTTGCCATGATTCTTTGCAATATTTTAGGGGAAGCAGGTGGTACATGTAAAGTTGTGTGATCCATACATTATTTCTATACATACATGATTCTCATTGAAATTTTGCCAGAACCTGGCGATTTCCCGTTTGACATCTTTTTAATTACTTGGGCAGTTTCTTCTATTTCTATGTCGGCATTTAAATATTTATATTCTTCTTCTAATATTGACAGTAAATTATTCTGTAACAAATACTCTTTTTATTTTGTTTTAATCTTTAAACTCTGTTTTATACAGCTTTTTGTAGTAATTTATAAAACTTTGGTTAATCTTTTCCGGGTCAGTAGTTTCAGCGCGCCCAGGCTTCAGCATGCAGGCAACTCTCCGCAAGCTGCGGGAGCCCAGTGCGCGAAGCCTGGAGAGTGAGAGGGGTCGGTGCGCACGGACCCCTCTCGCTCTCCAGGCTTCGGTGAAAGCCTGCATTCGCCCCATAGGACACACCCACATTTCCCCTTCAAATTTGGAGGGGGGAAAGTGCATCCTATGGGGCGAAAAATATGGTATATATGCATCTGTTTTTCTAAACACAACCTAGATTAACTGTGGGGAACCAGTGGCCCTCCAGATGTTAGGACTCCCTCTCCAGAACGGCCAGTCATCAAGCACATCTGGAGAGCCGCAGGTCGCCCACCCTTGCGGAAAAAGGACTGCCGAGACGAAGGAAATTCCCAGTTAAACGGGCTACTGGTTAAAAGATCACTTTCATTGCATCTTGGCTAAAAAGGCACTGCGCCCTCTCGTTCTGGATTTTCTCGGGAGTTTCCCTCAGACGTAGCAGCCAGATTGCAGCCAAGAAACCGATGCCTTCGCTGAACGGGGTTTCCCTCAGCATCGCCTCGCTCCCTCCCCCCAACCGACTTCTGAGGCGGTTAGCGGGTGGGCGTTTCCCGGACGGCGAACCTCCGCCCAGCGGCCATTTTTACCATCTTTTCCCGCTCAGTTCCCCCTTTTCGAGATGTTTCAGAAACTCGTGCGAAGTGGGGCCGGGCTGCCCGACGCCTAACTTACTCGGATAACGGTCTGAACTCTCTTAACTCTTCGCCGCTGGGAGGAGGAGAAAGAGAAAAGGCGATGGCGCCCCTCGACTGCCACACGGACTGCGTGGAGAGGCCCCTGTCGCGCGCGCTGCGGGCCCTGGGCGCCCAGGTGGGCGCGCACCCGTGGCCCTTCCTGCTCGTGCCTCTGGCGCTGACGGGCGGGCTGGGCGCCGGCTTCGCGTCCCTGAGCAGCCTGGAGGACAACGACATCGAGGGCCAGTTCACGCCGCTCGGGGGCCCCGCCAAGGGCGAGCGGCGCTTCGTGCAGGCGCACTTCCCCACCGACGACGCGCGGCGCTTCTCGGCCGAGAGGCTGAGCACCGAGGGCTCCTTCGCCTCCCTCCTGGCCGTGGCCCGCGGCGGAGGCTCGCTCCTCACCCGGGAGGCCTTCGCCGAGCTGCTGGCGCTGGACCAGGCGGTGCGGGGGCTCCGCAGCCCCGACGGCCCCGCGCTCCCCTTCGCCCAGCTCTGCGCGCGGAGCAGCCCCGGCCACAACTGCAGCAGCGCCAACCCGCTGCTCAGCTTGGTGCAAGGCGACCCGGCCGGGATACAGGCGCTGCTGCCCGACCTCACCTTCCCGCTCTACGTCCCTCCGCTCACTGCCAACCCCCTTTACCTGCCCCCCTTTCTGGGAGGCCTCGACTTGGGCCCCGGGGATGGGCCGGCGCGCCCCGTCCGGGCAGCCAAAGCGCTGCGCCTCTTCTACTACTTGCAGGAGGACGAGGCTTCTCGCAGAAACGACAGCGCGCTCTGGCTCCGGACGTTTCTGGAGCGCATCCCGGGCGTGCTGAAATCCTTGAACCTCGCAACCATCCAGGTAAGCGTCTCCTGGCACGATGGAGCCGCGATATGACTCTCTGTGTCTGCCTGACGCATGCTGCCATGCTTACTGGAGGGAACGGGATCTGAAGTCAAACCACTAGGGTCAGAGGTTCCCCATGCCTAACGCACCTGCATCAGCAAGTGGAGGCATTCAGTGGCGGCCAAACATTTAATTTTAGTATGTAATTAGAAAACAAGCTATTGCAGCATCTCTGGCAACGCAAGAATGCCAAGGAGCGCCTCTTTCAAAATGATGCAAATTATTACTATGCCTTGTGTCAATCTCTAGGTTTAAAAAATGCATTTTATGCTTTTATGCTGTTTCCTGAATTACTTCTTTTGCACAGCTTGGACATGCTTGGATGTAAATCAGGGGCAGAAAACCTTGAGCCCATGGGCCAAATTTGGCCTGCCATGCTTCACCATTTGGCCCATAAGGCCATTTTGCCCAAACCATACCCTGCCCTACATCTGATGTCACATGTGATGTCAGGCACAGGGCAGGCAGAGATAGGGCTAGATCAGCTGCACATACAACCAATCCCAGCAGAAGGGACCACCCATCAGCTGATGCATTGGGACTTCAGTTCTGCTTGGGCACCATCTTCCCCCGTTCCCGTAGGCCAACTTTGACAGGACCACAGGATGGGGAGAGATATGGTCAAAAAGGTTCCCCACCCTTGATATAAAATGATTAATAAATTATGTAGATAAATAAATGAATACTTAAATGATCCAGAGCCTAGGCCCAGCACATAATTTTTCATATAATTTGCATATGTAATTGATGTGCATACAGTGGTGCCTTGCAAGACGAAATTAATCTGTTCCGCGAGTCTCTTCGTCTTGCGGTTTTTTCGTCTTGCGAAGCACGGCTATTAGCGGCTTATTGGCTATTAACGGCTTAGCGGCTTTAAGAAAAAGGAAACAAACTCGCAAGAACTCGCAAGACGTTTCATCTTGCGAAGCAAGCCCATAGGGAAATTCGTCTTGCGGAACGACTCAAAAAACGGAAAACTCTTTCGTCTAGCGAGTTTTTCGTCTTGCGAGGCATTCGTCTTGCAGGGCACCACTATAGATGCCTCTAGAAAATTAATATGGTGGTTGACTGGGATTTGGAGAATACAGTAATATTCTTTGCAGGACTTCCAACTGCACTATAAATAAAGTTTTCAAAATATTTTTAAATAGGGGGAGCAAGGGGATTGAGATTTGGGCCCCACTGCAAAAAGCTTGGTGCCCTGAATTAACCTTTAGCAACACCTCCGCCAGATTATGTCAGTGTGATGGGCTGATTTGTTCGAAATGCATATCATTCGACCCACAGCTCCTCACTCATAGGAACCCCTCCCCCTTCTTTGCGAAAATGAAAAGAAAAAAGGACCTGCTCCCTTAGCATTTGTAGAACAGAAAGCAGAACCTCACTGGCTGCTAAAAATGAGGGTTGGCTAACAAGCCCAAGCAAAATTTGTACTGTATCTGTTTTCTCAGCTAGGGTGGTTAGGATGGTTATTAGTGCAACTAGTTCTGCTTATCTGTGCTACCCAGGCCTGAATAGTTCCACCCTTTCTCTCTCTCTCTCTCTCTCTCTCTCTCTCCCTCCCCCCTCCCCCCACCACTATGTGGTTTGAGTACTGGAGCCAGTAACACTGTTCAGTGTAAGGCTATTAATATGCCTCTTTGCATCCAGAAGAAAAGTATAGGAACTGCTCCAGACAGTAAGTTTTATTCCATTTGGGTTAGTCTGTTGCAGCTTTTCATTCATTAGCATGTATTTCCCCTCTCACCCTATTAAACAGAACTCACTCTGGTACTTAGAGGCATAAGGGACATGGGTGGCATTGTGGTCTAAACCACAGAGCCTAGGGCTTTCCGAGCAGTTTGAATCCCCGCGACAGGGTGAGCTCCCGTTGTTTGGTCCCTGCTCCTGCCCACCTAGCAGTTTGAAAGCACGTCAAAGTGCAAGTAGATAAATAGGTACCACTCCGGCGGAAAGGTAAACGGCGTTTCCGTGCGCTACTCTGGTTCACCAGAAGCGGCTTAGTCATGCTGACCGTACGCCACATCCCTGAGCCAGTAAAGCAAGATGAGTGCCACCACCCCAGAGTCATCCACGACTGGACCTAATGGTCAGCAGTCCCTTTACATTACTTAGAGGCATGCTGCTTCTGAAGCTGGAGACATGGAATAGCATCATGGCTGGTTGCCATCGGTATTATTATCCTCCGTGGATTTGTCTAATCCCATTTTAAAAGTTATGTAAACTCGTGGCTGTCTCTAGAAGTTGGAAGCCAGACAGTGGTGCTAACCTGCGGCCTCTGCCAGTCATAGGCTGTGCACACATTGGTGACTTGAGGCATTAGAGACTTTGTTCAGCCAACCCAACCAAGCAGCTTAATGAAGACTGAGAATTGCTAGGCGGCCTCAGAATGTTGAGTGTCCAATGGGATGCGGAGTGAAATGAATTATTCTCAAAGAGGGCAGGGCTGCCTAACTTGAACCCTTGGTGTATGAAGTCGTGCACTGTTTAGGATGGGCTATCTGAAAGACCACCTCACCCCTTATATGGCAAATCAAGTCACTGAGGGCCTCCAGCAGATACCACCTGATCAGGAGGTCTGTTCCGCACAATGTAGGACTTGGGCCTTTAGTGCTGTGACACCTGTCCTTTGGAATTACTCCCCACTGCTTGGATATTACACAGACGCTGTAGCGACTGTCTTTTAAGTGCCTCCTGAAGAACCTTGCTCTTAGCAAGTAGAGATCTTTCCCAGTCTACATCAGTATTGGAATTGTTTTAAGGATGTTTTTATTGTTTGCTATCCTGGGCCCCTAAGCAGGAACACTCCATGCTGCAAAATGTATTTCAGGTCCCACTTATATTCTGCTAATTGCACCCTGTCTTTATACTCTTGTGAGCATTTAGATTTATATATCAAGGACTTCCGGGTTGGCGCCATCGGCAATGGCTGAATTCCTCTGACCGGGAGGAATTTGCCCCGTGGAAAATTGGGTCTGGCCGCTACGGCGAAGGCAGAAACCCGCAAAAAATCACAGGCAGGAGAAACCTGTGAACGTGGGATTCGGCGGGCACCTTTTGCGCCTCCCCTACTCGCGGGGAAACCCGATTTCGGGGTTCCGGAGCGACGTGCGGTGAGTGGTGCGGTGCTTCGAGTCTTCTGCTTCTTTCACGGAGCGAAGCCGCATAGCTGTTGCCGGAGAGCGCTGACTTTTTCCTGTGGGCAATTTGAATCTAAAGCAATTACCCGTGAGTAGAGCTGGAACGGGAGAATTAGATTTCTAAACGTATAATTTGGTATCGAAGTGGGGAGGTTCAATACAGGAAGTCCGCCTCCCCTTTTTGTAAATAGACTGAAGCAAAAAGGCTGTAAGCTGAAGCCTTGGAAAGCCCTTTGCAAAAGACTAAAATTTCAACGGTAAAGAACATTTAATCCCCCCTCGGGGGCAGGAGAGGAGGGGGGGAGTTGTGGACTGAGTAGACCTGCAGGAGAGAGTGAAGAGAGTCAGAATACTGCCGCTCTGACCCTGGAAACAGGCTGCTAGCTGGATTGACGTCTTTTGGAATGTCCATTGACAGCGTATAGAACGTTCACTGACAGCTAGCTAAGTAAGACAAATACATTGTTTCTACATTGTTTCTACAGTCTGGTTGTTTCTAAAAAGGAATAAATAGTAACAGAAAATGGAAACTAACTTTGGATGTTTGAACTGTGTTTAAAAGAGGACATTATTGATCAATACAAGTAACATAAATTGAAACTGTTTCCCCCTAGTGGAAGTTTTTGAAACTGGTTGTTTTACAAGAGTTCTACAAGTGTGGAGCTAGGGGAATTTCCAGCTGTAAGATAAGAAACTGTGAGACTCTGGGACTGACCTTGAATCGTTTAAGTGTTATGGCAAATGGAAAGGAAAAAATAGATTTGCCAACTGCTGAAAAAACATTAAGGTCTGGGAAGATTAGGCAGCAACCTAGGAGAAGTTCAATACCAGATCCCCTCCCTCCGGCTGCTGCTGTGTCTATATCAGCACAACCAAAATCAAAAGGAATGCTATCAGAAGAGGTACTAGCGGTTGCGTTAAGTAAGATAAATGACTCATTGGAACAGCTTAATAAGAAAGTGGACGCTGCAACTAATAAAATTGATTTAAATACGGAAAGCATAAACAATTTGGGACTAAAGGTGAATACCAATACAGAAACGATTCAGAAATTGATACAGGAATCCACTCTGATACAGCAGACTGCGGAGGAAGCTAGGGAAAAGGCTGTAGCTGCTGAATGTAAAGTAACACAATTGGTGAAAGAGAGAGTCCCAGCCCTACAGAGGCAACTTGATGAACATAAGCTGACACTTGCTATGATTGAACTTAAAGAAAAACAGACAAATTTGAGGATCAGAGGCCTACCTGAATTTGAGAAGGAAAGTTTGATAGACTTTCATACACAGGAATTTGTTGATTTTTGGGACCTGGACTTGGGACAAGAAGAGTTTAGAATAGTGAGGGCCTTCAGACTTGGAAGAGGAGGGGGAAAAGAGAAGAATATAATAAGAGACTGCTTGATTACTCTTCAATCTAAAGAAGAGAGAGATAGAATCTTGGGTTGG
The DNA here is from genome assembly GCF_965113315.1 of Podarcis vaucheri. NCBI lineage: Eukaryota > Metazoa > Chordata > Lepidosauria > Squamata > Lacertidae > Podarcis > Podarcis vaucheri. Next base: position 43,644,399 of record NC_138750.1, on the reverse strand, counting down.
CACTACCAGAAGAATCTAGAAGTACAACAGTCAAGAGTGGTAATTTTTAAAGACGTCCCGAAATATCTTTTGGATCTTAGGCCTGACTACGGAGATATTGTTGCCCTGCTGAGAAAGAATAAAATTATCTTTAGGTGGGAGTTTCCCCAAGGCCTATCTTTCAGTTTCAAAGGTAGGAAAATAAAAATAAGATCAGTAGAGGATAAAGTGAAGTTTTTGTACAAGTACGAGGAAGATTTGCAGAAGGGAGTTGGAAAAGAGCCAAGAGCATCGGACAGAAGATCACCAGATAGAGCACCAGAGCAGAGAGCATTGGACAGAAGATCACCAAACAGGGGAACATTGGACATATCAACATTGTCTTTTGGACTGGACTCCCCAGTGAACGTGCTACCATTACTACCAACAGAAGAAGAGCAAGCATTGGGTGCAGTTGGAGGAACATTAGCGTAATTACATGATGGCGTTGCAGGTTTTGAGCTGGAATGTGAATGGACTAAATTCCCCTGAAAAGAGGCGGAAAGTCATTCATTTATTGAAAAAAGAACATTTGGACTTAATTTGTTTACAAGAAACAGATGTGATAAGGCTACAAAGGAAAATAATGAGTAATAAAAGATTGGGCCAAGAATTCATTTCATCAGACAAAGTTAAAAAAAGAGGAGTGGTCCTCTATGCAAAGGAGAGCCTATCACCAAAATTCTTATTTAAAGATGACCAAGGAAGATTTGTAGCAATTGAAATTCACAAGGAGAGAAATTTTTGATTCTAGGTATATATGCACCAAATGAAGGAAAATCGGAATTCTTTAAGAAGTTACATGAGACCCTGATGGATTATATGGATTATAATATGATTTTGATGGGAGATATGTATGGAGTGGTGTCTACAAATATGGATAAGGCACAGAGACAGGTAGTCACCAAAGATGGTAGACTACCAAAAACCCTTTTTGACATGACTGAAAATATGGATTTAGTTGATATTTGGAGAATGAAGAACCCTCTGGGAAGAGAGGGAACTTTCTTCTCTGAGGCTAAAATGATGTGGACAAGAATTGACCAAATCTGGGTAACCAGGGGACTTGCTCCAAAGACTAGCAAAGTGGAGATCTGCCCCAAAACTTGTTCGGACCATAATGCGGTGAAGATGGAAATGAAATTAACGCCAAGCGGCTCCTTCAGATGGAGGATGAATGACACCTTGTTTAGGAATGAAGAGGTGACCAAGAAGGCCCAAAAAACTCTAAGAGATTATTTTGAGATAAACATGAACACTACAGTGGAAAAAAGAGTAATTCGGGATGCAAGCAAAGCGGTTATGAGAGGATTCCTAATACAACAGAATGCAATTAAGAAGAGAACTCAGAATGAAAAAAAGGATAAAATCCTGGGAAAGATAGGGGAAGGAGAGAAGAAACTGAGAGCAAAACCAAAGTCACAGGAGATTCTGAAAGAGATAAAGTTATACCAGGTACAATATGCGAAGCTGATGAATCAGGAAATAGAATGGAAGATTAAACAGATGAGGCAAAAGACATTTGAATCAGTAAATAAATGTGGGAAATTGTTGGCCTGGCAAAAAAGACAAAAATTCAATACTATCACGAATTTGGAAGTGGAAAGAAAAAATATACAGAACCCAGTGGAGATTAGGAAGTGTTTCCAGAGGTATTTCAAACAACTTTATACACAGGAGAAGCAGAAAGAAATGGACATTGATCGATTCTTGAAAATAAATGGACTACACAAAATCTCACAGGAAAAACAACTAATGTTGAACTACAGAATAACGGACCAGGAGGTGGAAGGGGCTATTCAGAACATGCAATTAGGTAAATCTCCAGGACCAGATGGTTTGACTTCAAGATATTACAGATCTTTGAAAGATTGGTTAATACAACCATTGAAGGAAGTCTGTAATGAAATATTGGAAGGAAGAAAGGCACCAGAGTCGTGGAAGGAAGCTTACATTACACTTATACCGAAAACAGACTGAAAAGACACAGCTCAAAAACTACCGCCCCATATCGTTGCTAAATGTGGATTATAAAATTTTTGCAGACATTTTGGCCAAAAGATTAAAAAAGGTGTTAGTAGAAGAAATTCATAAAGATCAAGCGGGCAGACATTTGTCTGACAATATGAGGAATATAATTAATATTTTAGAAAAACTTCAAGTGAATATTAATACTAAGGCTGTCTTGATATTTGTGGACGCGGAGAAATCCTTTGACAACATTTCTTGGAGTTTTATGAAGAAGAATCTACAGGGGATGGGGGTAGGCCAAGGTTTTGAAAATGGTATAGGTGCAATTTATTCAGAACAAAAGGCAAAATTAATTGTGAATAATGTAGTGACAGAAGAGTTTAAGATTGAGAAAGGGACACGACAAGGTTGCCCAATTTCTCCACTGCTTTTTATATCGGTCCTTGAGGTTTTGTTAAACATGATAAGAAAGGACCAAGAGGTCAAAGGTATACAAGTGGGAGTTAAACAGTATAAACTGAAAGCATTTGCTGATGATTTAGTATTGACCCTACAGGAACCAGAATCTAGTACAAAAAGGGTATTGGAACTGATTCAAGAATTTGGGCAAGTAGCAGGTTTTAAGCTGAATAAGATGAAAACTCAGGTTTTAGAGAAAAATTTAACTGTAAATGAGAGAGAGAAATTTCAGGAAGAGACAGGACTAACATTGGTTAAGAAAGTGAAATATTTAGGGGTTAATATGACTGCTAAAAATATAAATCTATTTAAGGATAATTATGAAAAAAGTTGGATTGAAGTGAAAAAGGACTTAGAAATATGGTCAAACTTGAAGTTATCATTGTTAGGCCGAATTGCTGTGATAAAAATGAATGTGCTGCCAAGGATGTTGTTCTTGTTTCAAACATTACAAATTTTGGACAAGATGGATTGTTTCAAGAAGTGGCAGAAAGATATTTCCAGATTTGTTTGGCAGGGCAAGAAGTCCCGAATAAAATTTAAGATATTAACTGATGCTAAAGAAAGAGGTGGATTTGCCCTGCCAGACTTAAAACTCTACTATGAATCAGCTGCTTTTTGTTGGCTGCTACTTGAAAACACTGATGTGTTGGACCTAGAAGGTTTTAATAATGTATTTGGTTGGCATGCATATTTGTGGTACGATAAGGTAAAAGCACATAAAGCGTTTAAAAATCATATTGTCAGAAAAGCATTGTTTAATGTATGGATAAGATATAAAGATTTGTTAGAAAAGAAAACCCCAAGATGGTTGTCACCAATGGAAGCGAAGGCACAGAAAAAACTCAATATGGAGGCCAAATGGCCGAAATATTGGGAAATTCTGGAACAAGAGGGAGACAGACTAAGATTGCAGAGCTTTGAAAAATTGAAAAATAAAGTGCGAGATTGGCTCCATTATTATCAAATAATGGAGGCATATAATTTGGACAAAAAAGTTGGTTTTCAGGTGGAAAAATCAAAATTGGAAACAGAATTGCTAGATTCTAAAATTAAGAATTTGTCAAGAATGTATAACTTGCTGTTGAAATGGAACACTCAGGATAAAATGGTGAAATCAGCTATGATTAAATGGGCACAAGATGTTGGACATAATATAATGATGGCTGACTGGGAACAGTTATGGACCACAGGTATGAAATTTACGGCATGTAATGCCCTAAGAGAAAACTTAATGAAAATGATTTATAGGTGGTACATGACACCAATCAAGCTTGCAAAAATTTACCATTTGCCTGAAAATAAATGTTGGAAATGTAATGAGACTGAAGGCACATTCTTTCACCTTTGGTGGACGTGCCCAAGGATTAAGACATTCTGGGAGATGATTTATAATGAAATGAAAAAGGTATTTAAATATACCTTCTTGAAGAAACCAGAGGCCTTTCTCCTGGGCATGGTCGGCCAATTGGTGCCAAAGAAGGATAGAACTTTTTTTATGTATGCAACAACAGCAGCAAGAATACTCATCGCGAAGTATTGGAAGACACAAGATTTGCCCACCCGGGAAGAATGGCAGATGAAGTTGATGGACTACATGGAACTGGCGGAAATGACTGGCAGAATCCGAGACCAGGGAGAGGAGTTGGTGGAAGAAGATTGGAAAAACTTTAAAGACTATCTACAGAAATATTGTGAAATTAATAAATGTTAGAAAAATGTTGAAATGAAGTTATGTGGCTTTAGTAGAAATATTATAAGGAATTAAGTACAGATAGGTTAATAGAGTATTAAAGGAAAAAATAAGGTTAGAATGAGTTAAGATAATTATAGGATAGAAAACAGAGGAAGATGGAAAGGAATTGCTGAAATAATTAACAGAAGTGGAATACAAAAAGGGAGGTGTGAGGAGGTCGAGGAAATAAGTGAATGAAAGATGGGATAATGAAATTGTTTGATTTATTTTATTGTCTTTGTCTTGTTTTGTTAATTTGATGTGTTGTATTGTTTTTCTTTTTCTTTTTTCTTTTTTTTCAGTGTTTTTGGAAAAATAATAAATATTATTTTTTAAAAATAGATTTATATATTAAGAGAGAGAAAATATTTAACATGTGACCTTCTCCCCCCCCCCGCTCCCTATGGCAGGTGGCTTATTTTACTTCATTGTCCAGACAAGAAGAGTTTGAAAAAAATACTAAGGAAGTGGTCCCTTTGTTTTCCATCACGTATACCTTAACAATAACCTTCTCAATTATCTCATGCTCAAGGTAATTGCTGAGAAAAGGGAAGTAATTTTTATCTTTTCATTTTGTGAGAGTGTATGGGGGACTCCCTGGTCTTGAATGGGGCAACTGTGTCTGTGAAGGAGGAGGTGCACAGCCTGGGAGTCATTTTGGACTCACAGCTGTGCATGGAGGTGCAGGTCAATTCTGAGTCCAGGACAGCTGTCTACCAGCTCCATCTGGTACACAGGCTGAGACCCTACCTGCCCGCAGACTGTCTCGCCAAAGTGGTGCATGCTCTAGTTATCTCCCGCTTGGACTACTGCAACGCGTTCTGTGTGGGGCTACCTTTGAAGGTGACCCAGAAACTCCCAACTAATCCAGAATGTGGCAGCTAGACCGGTGACTGGGAGTGGCCACCACATAACACTGGTCTTGAAAGACCTACATTGGCCCCCAGTACATTTCTGAGCACAATTCAAAGCTGATCTTTAAAGCCCTAAACAGCCTTGGTCCTGGATACCTGAAGGAGCGTCTCCACCCCCATTGCTCTGTCCGGACACTGAGATCCAACGCTGAGGGCCTTCTGGCGGTATCCTCACAGTGAGAAGCGAAGTTACAGGGAACCAGGCAGAGGGCCTTCTCGGTAGTAGCACCCACCCTGTGGAACGCCCTCCCATCAGATGTCAAAGAAATAAACAACTATATGACATTTAGAAGCCATCTGAAATCAGCCCTGTTTAGGGAAGTTTTTAATGATTGATGTTTTAATGTATGTTTAACCTTCTGTTGGAAGCCGCCCAGAGTGGCTGGGGAAACCCAGCCAGATGGGCGGGGTAGAAATAATAAATAATAATAATAATAATAATAATAATAATAATTATTATTATTATTATTATTATTATTATTATTATGTATTAGGAGGAGGTAGTAGATCTACCAAGCTTCATCTGAATGTCTGCCATCTTTCCCACATTCCATCGAAGAATGCAGACTCAATGGCCTTACCAACAGCCAACTTTGTTCTCCCCCCTCCTTAGTTTGTTTACTGTCTAGCTGATGAAGCATTCTGGGGAGTTTGGAAGCTTGCATCCTTTTTTGAGATATTTTGTGCAACTAGGGCTTCAAAACAAAGCTTCACACAGCTTCAGTGCATGCATAGCCGATCCATGTGGTGCTAACGGGTTTAGCTTGGTTCAGTGGGAGGGGGGATTAGTACATGGACCGTGATACTCTGAATCGAATTAGAATCTTCTTAATCTGTTTTCCAGGCTGGACTGTGTACGGACAAAAGTGTGGGTTGCAGCTTTTGGGGTGCTGTCAGCAGGCTTATCTGTCGTCAGCAGCTTTGGATTGCTGCTCTTTTGTGGGGTGCCGTTTGTTGTCACAGTTGCAAATTCACCATTTCTTATCCTTGGTAAGTGAGCAAATGTACACATTCCTCCTGACTTCTCCATTGGGCTTTTCATTAATATATTTAAGTATGGTGATGGGTGAAAATTCTCTTACATATCTACGGGTTTGCGACGTTAAGGAACCTTTTTTTTCCGGGAGCCAAGTCATTCGAGTTTCAAGATATCACTGTATTTCTCTTCTCGCATGACATATAGGAACTAATATGTTATATATTTGCCATTCTTCAGGGGTTGGTGTTGATGACATGTTCATCCTGGTGTCTTGCTGGCAGCAGACTAAAGTGAAGGACAGTGTCAGAGAGCGAATGGCTGACACCTACAGAGAAGCAGCTGTGTCCATTACCATCACGACCCTCACAGACGTGTTAGCCTTTTACATTGGAATTGCAACTCCATTCCAGTCCGTTCAGGCATTTTGCATCTATACAGGAACAGCCTTTGTGTTCTGCTACTTATACAACCTGACATTCTTGGGGGCAGTTCTTGCTTTAAATGGGAGACGAGAAGAAAGCAACAGACACTGGCTCACATTCATGAAAGTGAACAATGAGCCTCAGGACTCTCAGGGCTACACTTATAACATGTGCTGTGTAGGAGGGTCTTTTGATGAGTCCACTGGAGCAGAGACTGAACACCCCATGAATGGATTCTTTAGAAAGTATTACGGTCCCTTCCTTATGCACAGCTGGACCAAGGTGCTTGTGGTAGTCCTTTATCTCATCTACTTGGGTATTAGTATTTTTGGCTGCACTCAAGTCCAAGAAGGTATAGATCTTCGAAATCTAGCTAGTGACAATTCTTATGTCATCCAGTATTATGAATGGGAAAAGGAATATTTTTCAGAATACGGCCCAAGGGTTATGGTGGTTGTTACTGAAAGCAAAGCTTATTGGGATTCATCTGTCCGTGCAGATGTTGAAAACTGTATGAACGCACTGGAAAGCTCATCCTACGTCAACAAGAATTTATCAGTGTCCTGGTTGAGAACTTACCAAGATGTCGCTAAACGTATGTCTTTCAATATAGATGACCATAGGCTTTTCATTGACAATTTAGCCACCCTTTTTGGGATTAATCCAGACTTCAAGTGGGATGTTTATGTTATTGCTACAGAAATAATAGCATCACGTTTTTTCATACAGACAGTCAATGTTACTACTGCAGTGGATGAGAGGAGTCTTTTAAATGAGCTGAGAGGTCTTGCTAAGGACTGCAAGGTACCGTTAATGGTTTATCATCCAGCTTTTATATACTTTGATCAATATCTTGTGATCGCTCAGGACACGGTTCAAGCTATTGTGATTGCTGCTGGAGCCATGCTACTCATTTCCTTACTACTCATTCCCAATCCTCTTTGTTCTTTGTGGGTAACCTTTGCTATTGCCTCTGTTATTGTCGGTGTAGCTGGTTTCATGTCCTTCTGGAGTGTGAATCTTGATTCCATATCCATGATCAACCTTGTAATTTGCATAGGGTTTTCAGTAGACTTCTCAGCCCATATTTCCTATGCTTTTGTTGCCAGTGAGAAACACAAAGTGAATGACAAGGCTGTGGATGCTTTGTACATCCTTGGCTACCCTGTTACACAGGGAGCTATTTCCACTATCTTGGGAGTTATTGTACTCTCCATGGCATCCTCTTACATCTTCAGAACCTTTTTTAAGATAATGTTTCTGGTGATCTTGTTTGGGGCTGTTCACGGTCTCATTTTTATTCCTGTGTTCTTAACTTTCTTCGGCTTTTGTAGTAAAATGCCAAATAGACAGCTTCCAGTCAGTGCCCAGAGCTCCAGTGCTGGAGGAGTTCCTCTCTAAGATACAAATACTGTATTATGAAACCGCCTAATGTAAACATGACAATATTACAATGAGAGCAGTTTGATAATGGAACTAATTACCTAGAGTGCAGGAGTGGACTCTTCCTGGTGAGCATTTAAGGTCCCCATCCCTACCTTGCAGGCTGCCATCTGATTGGGTTTTACTTTGATTCTGACTTGATTTTAGGAGGTAGGATGTATTTTAATTGATTGCTTGGTTTTATGGTAATATGTCATATATTTGATGTTAGCCTCTATGAGCCCAGTTTTGCCTCAGATAATAAATAAAGTTTATTATTATTATTATTGTTGTTGTTGTTGTTGTTATTGTTCCTCAGTGTTCTCTCTCCCACCACTTGCGGGCCAACTTTGGAAAGTGAGCAGGACCACTGACATCACGATTACATCGGGTGGCCCTTTTGCCCACATGGGTCTTGCAGAGCACTTTTCATAGGGCTTCGTAAGACCCAATGATTAGCTGATTGTCAGGTGTTGCAAAGCAAACACAGCTGTTTGCTTAGGATATTTCAGGCACCACCATTCCCCTGATTGACAGTGCCTCAAAACCCCTTTCAGTTGAGCCATGTTTTTACCTGGTCAACACTTGATGTAGGGCAGGCAGACATGGCTTGGCTGAAATAGTCTTGTGGGCCAAATGAGGCCTCACAGACCTTATTATTTATTTCATTAAAATTCTATACTGATTGAATGTAAAAAACAAACAAAAAAACCACCTCAAAGTGGTTTACAAAAATGCACCCCTGCCCTGCTAATTATGCTTACGGACCAGAAGTTCTCCACACCTGCTGTAAACTATGGGCCTCCATTTGGGTTGGGTTAGAGACTGGTGATGTACTGGAAGAAATGTTGAGAATTTTCAACCTGTGCTGTTACCGGTACATCTTTGTCACCCAAGGTGCCTTTAGAGCTTTTAACTAACCTAGTGTCCTTCAGATGTTGTTGGTCTACAACTCCCACCATCCCAGACCATTGACAGTGCCAGCAGAGGCTGATGGGAATTGTAGCGCAAAGCTGGAGGATACCAGGTTGGGGGAGGTTGCTTTAGAGAAAGGAATACATAATCAGTGCCTTTTTAAAAAGAAATTCGGTGCCAAAGTTCAAACCTGCTTGGAAATACCACCCATTGAAGTGGGAACCCCTCCTTATCCCAGATCTGTAGGATCTAAGGTAGTATATCTTATGTTCTCTGTTAAACCAAAGATGCTGTGATATTAGCACCCAAAATATACAATATAGCAAAGTTTCGCTTGTGTCATATTTTCTTTTTTTAAATTTCTTTTTTTAAAATGTTTTTTTCAAGATTTCTTGGTTTATAAAAGTATGTGCAATGTCTCTTTTTTCAATTTACCTTTTCTACAGGTCAGTTTCATTTGTTGAGACATTAGTGTTACATTAGGAAGAAAAGGTGGAGGGGCCGTGGTGGGTGGGGTGGGGTGTTTCCTTTTTTACTTAATGTATGTGTAGGGTTTTGTGTCAGCGTCGTTTGTGCAGGTTCTCTTTGCTATTCGCTTGTGTTCCTTTGGTGGTGAGAGAAGTTGGGGTGTGGTTGCTTGTTTGTGATTGGCTGTGGTGAACCTTGTTTTCATGTGTGAGTTGGGTGGGTGTTTTTTGAATCAGGATAGCCATCTTCTATTGATCATGCTTCTATGTCAGTTTCAGTTTATTGGTTAATTTTTCTAGTAAGGCTGTTTTCCATACTATTTGGTACCATTGGTCCATGCTTACTCCTGACAGGCCTCTCCAGTGTCTGGTTATGTTCCTGGCTGCTGAGAGTAGGTGAGTTATGAGTTCTTTGTGATGTGAGTGGGCATTATTGTCTTGGAAGATGTTTAGTAGGGCCAGTTCTAGGGTGATTTCTAATTCTTAATTATTTTACATATTTCTCGTATGGCTGTTGTCCAGAATAGTTGGATTTGGGGGCATTCCCACCGCATGTGGAGGTATGTGCCTGTGGAGGTGCACCCTCTCCAGCATTTTGGTGAGGTTCCTGGGCATATTAGCGCTAATTTCCTTGGTGTTAGGTACCACCTGTAGGTGAGTTTCAGAGTGAGTTCTTTCCTTTTCGTTGATATGGGTTTAAAGGGGGGTTTAGACCACATTCTGGTCCACTGAGTGGGGTTAATCTCATAGCCTATGTTGGTTTCTGCTCTCTTCACTGTGCAGCGAAGTGCTTGTCACAAGACAATGTTTACATTCCACAGTCAGAGTACTGTTGGGTTTTCCCACGGGAATGGGAAGCTGGATGTGACGTACACTGGTTTCCTGTTTTTCACTGTTTCTCTCGGTGTTCTTTGTTTCCGAGGAGAAGGACGGTTGCTTCTCTGCTCCAGCAGAGGCAAGATGCATGTTTGTAATTTCTCAATACTGAACTGAAAATAAAGCAACTTTAAGCATGTGGCACGTACTGTTCGTCATTCCGTTGTGCAAAGGACTCTGCAATTACAACATTATGGTTATCGGGCCCAGAAAGATGTAAATCAAACTGAGGAATGCCGGCAGAGGTACAGAGGAACGGATCGCGTTATCTGCTCTGCGCGTCAAGTTTGATTGATGAAGGTATGTGCTCATGCTCCGGGCAGCCTGCCAGTTTCTAATTTATGGCTTTATGGCTGGACTTTGTACTTTTAAAGCCGTTTTGCCGCGATACAGGAAATGGCTGAGAAAGCAAAAGTACTTTTTAAAAGTGCTTTTGGAAGAAGCTGCAGTACTGTGACGCAGCTTGATTAAAGCAGCAATGATGGCTAATGCAAAGCTGGTTGAAGTTTTTGGGATTCCTAAGCTCAATAAGAAAAATTACACGGAGTGGGTACTTTATGCAGAGGCAATTCTGCGGAAAGAAGGTCTGTTTAATGTTATTACAGACAACCCCCCAGCTCCAATTACAGCTCAATGGGCAGCTAAGGATTCCAAAGCAAGGGGAACACTTACATTGATAGTATCCCCAGAAGAGCTCTGTCTGTTGCGTGGAAAGACCACAGCCAGAGAAATTTGGGACACTTTAAGAGAGGCTCACTTGAGGACAGAAGCTGGTTCCTCAATGTACTACTATGCCAAGCTGCATGGCATGGCTCTTGCTGAAGGTGGAGATGTGCGTACACATCTGATGGAGATGCAGAATCTGAGACATGAGTTGCAACAGAGAGGACTCAACTTTCCAGAGGCTGTGTATTCCTTCATGATACTACATTCTTTGGGACCAAGTTGGGAGTCCGTTGCCACTCAGATTGCTGTTCAACCAACTGCTCAGCTCACAGTAGCCTATGTTACTGCCGTGATCCAGAATGAAGCAGATCGCCGGGGTGCTAGCTGCATGGGTAAGGGGGAGTCTTCACAGACGTCATCCCAGAGTGCAGTGGAACCACCAGAGGGCGCCAAAGCTTTGAAGGCAGTGAAATGCTACTCGTGTGGACGTCTAGGCCATATGAAGAGGGAATGCAGATATCCCAGGGCCAAGACAGAGCAGCGCAGCGGAAGTTCATCGCGTGGAAAAGGCCAAAGCAAAGGCAAAGGTCCGGTCTCCAGGACAACGCAGCACAAGGCAATGGTCTCACGCTTCACTCCAAACGTCGCAAAGGTCCAGAAGACGTCTAGATCTTTCTTCGTTGTTGATTCAGCAGCTACCCACCACATGTGCAACGATAAGAGACTGTTCGTGTCTTTTACACCGCAGGAAGGTGCGATTCACCAGGCGGATGATCACACGATTCCCAGTCAAGGCTACGGAACTGTTGTTCTTCACAGTTTGGACTTAGAGATACAGGATGTACTTTATGTTCCAGATGCCACACACAATCTTCTAAGTGTGATGCAGCTGAATGAACGGAACATTGACGTTTCCTTCAAGAACAAGAAATGCACCATCACAAAGAAAGACGATTATGTATTGCATGCTGAATGTGTTGATCGTTTGTTTGTTTTGTATTATGATGATGTTGTGCAGAATGAGACTTGTTGCATTGCAGGTTCTAACAAAAGTTTGCATGCAGGATGTATTCATGATTTTCACAGGAAATTTGGTCATTTGCATTTTGAGGCAGTATCTAAAATGCCTACCTTGGTTGAAGGTATGACTATTAAACCCTGCAGGTACCACATGAAGTGCAAGGCATGCGCAGCAAACAAGGTGAAAATGGCTGCGAAAGGTAAGGTGTCTAGTAGGCAAGCTACAGAACCATACCAGGTTGTTCATGCTGATTTAGTTGGTCCACTATCGCCCTCTTTGGGTGGCAATAGGTTCTTCATGGTTCTCATTGATGCATTTTCCAGGTATATTTACGTGTACAATCTCAAGCAGAAATCAGAGGCTTTTCCAAGGTTCAAGGAATTCTGTGCTTGGTTGGAAAATGTGCATGGTAAGAAGATAAAAATTCTTTTCACAGATCGCGGGGGAGAATTCACTTCTCAGCAGTTTGAAGCTTTTCTGACTGAGAAAGGAATTCAACATGATTTGTCCAGTCCTCGCTCGCCATGGCAGAATGGGCTTTGCGAAAGGGCAAATCAAACATTGCTTCAAGGGTTAAAAACCTTGCTGCATGATGCCAATCTTCCAGAGAGTTATTGGGCCGAATCTCTCTCATGTTTTGTTTACAGTTACAATCGCAGGTTATCTTCAGCGATTGGTTGTACCCCGTATGAGAAGATGTTTGGCAAGAAACCATACATCAAACACATGAAAATTTTTGGTTCTGACATGTGGATTCATTCACCACAAAGCTCCAAATTAGGCAAACGTGGATTGCATGGTATCTTTCTAGGTTATCAGAAAGGTTCTTACAGAATAATGATGACTGACTCTAAAACAATTAAACTCACAAGAAGTGTTGAGTACAATGCCAAGTGGGGGGAGAATGTGGGAATTTTCCAATGTTATCCTGATGACAGTGATGAGACTGAGGATAAGCAGCCGCAACAACCCACACCCACTGATGAAGGTTCTGATTCTGAGTCTGAAACTGAATCGGATAATTCAGAGGATTTCAAGAGTGCGAAAGCCTCTATGCGACCCTCTGAAAGCTCTGATCAGGAATTGGAAGAACCATTGTTCACAATAGGTCACTTTTCTCCTGAGAAGGAAGAGGAGAGTGTTGAAGACCAAAGGCTAATTCGTAGGTCACAAAGAGCCACAAAAGGCAGACCTCCAAAGAGATTTGCTGATGAATTTGCTAAGACAGCAGTAGCAGCTGTTAAAAGCTCCAAGAAGGTATTTGAACCTTCAAGTTTCCAAGAAATCCAGGATTTGGATTCTAAGGAAGCTGAGCCATGGTTAAATGCAATGAAGGCTGAGCTTGATTCCTTAGAAAGGAACAAAACTTGGGAGCTAGTTCCAGTAGTTCCAGGAATGAAACTGCTTGGAAGCAAATGGGTCTTCAAAGCGAAGACTGATCAAAATGGCAAGATAGTCAGACACAAAGCCAGATTGGTAGCCAGAGGTTTTGCACAGGTACCAGGTGAAGACTATCACGAGACCTACTCACCCACTGTGAGATATGAGAGCATTAGGCTTATGCTCAAGCTAGCTGCAGAGAATCTACACATTAGTCACCACGATGTAAATACAGCGTTTTTGTACGGATCTCTAGATGAATCACTATATATGCTTCCACCTGATGGCGTACAGGTAAAACAGGGATTTGTTTGTGCTCTAAAGAAGTCCCTTTATGGTCTCAAACAAAGTGCACGGTGTTGGCACACAAAACTCACTGAAGCATTGTTTTCTCTAGGTTTTCAACAAGGGAAAGCTGATCCATGTGTGTTTGTCAAAGAGGAGGGGCAAAAGAAGCTGTATTGTTTGTTTTATGTTGATGATATTTTATTCTTTTGGAAAGATATCACAATGTACAATAACGCCCTAGCTCAACTGAAAGAGCACTTTGACATGAAAGATCTTGGTGAGGTAAACAACTACCTGTCTCTGGAAATAGAAAGAGATCAAAGTGGTAACATTCTAGTACACCAGTCACTGAAAATTGCTGATGTGTTAAGCAAACTGAACCTGATGGATGCTAACCCTGTAGACACACCGATGACAACAGATTATCAGGTAGAAGACACTGAAGAAGCATTTTCTGACACTACACTGTACAGAAGTGTGCTAGGCAAGCTAAACTTCATTGCCAGATGTTCAAGACCTGACATTGCTGTTAGCTGTAATTTGCTAAGCAGACAAGTTAACAATCCTACTGTTAAGGATTGGAAAGCTCTGAAACGCATAGCACGCTATTTGAAAGGCACTATGCATTACAGACTGAGATTTAACAATCAGAAGTCTGGTGGTCTTGAGATTTTTGCAGATGCAAGTTTTGGAAGTGACACTACAGACAGGAAAAGTACGTCTAGAGTTTGCTACATGTACAATCAGGGTCTATTTGATTGGTCATGCAAGAAGCAAACAACAATTAGCTTAAGTACTTGTGAAGCTGAATTGAATGCACTGTCTTAATCACTTAAGGATTGTGAATGGTTGTTACAATTGTGCAAAGACATGAAAATTCCTGTCAAATGTCCAATCCAGGTTTACCAGGACAACAAAGCATGTTTGGCTTTGCTGAATTCGGAAGGTTGTAAGCAAAGCACGAAGCACTTGCAATTGAAGGTGCAACATGCTAGGGAACATATTCAGAAGGGACTCGTAACGGTGTCCTATATGCCAGGTAATGAAATTCCTGCTGATGTATTGTCCAAGATTGTATCAAGGGATCAACACTGTACCTATGTACAGAAGTTGGGTTTGTACTGATATTGTACGAACACGCTGCCCAGTGATGTTCACGGAAAGGGGGAGGATGTTGGTTTCTGCTCTCTTCACTGTGCAGCGAAGTGCTTGTCACAAGACAATGTTTACATTCCACAGTCAGAGTACTGTTGGGTTTTCCCACGGGAATGGGAAGCTGGATGTGACGTACACTGGTTTCCTGTTTTTCACTGTTTCTCTCGGTGTTCTTTGTTTCCGAGGAGAAGGATGGTTGCTTCTCTGCTCCAGCAGAGGCAAGATGCATGTTTGTAATTTCTCAATACTGAACTGAAAATAAAGCAACTTTAAGCATGTGGCACGTACTGTTCGTCATTCCGTTGTGCAAAGGACTCTGCAATTACAACAGTCCTCTCATTGTTTTTTTAAAATTATTACGTCTAGGGGGTTCGTGGGATGTTGTAGTAGTATGCATTTGTCTACCTACGGTTCTACATCTTATAACTTTGAAGTATTGTGGAATTTGTTTTTGGAGGAATCAGACATGGAGGAAAGGGATAATTTCCTTGATGAGCTCAAATCATCCCATGTATGAGGATAAGGCAATAGGGTCAGTGTCAGCCAAGCCAGTTGCTATGGCAACAGTCCAGTGCCACCTGTATAGGTCAGGCATCCCCAAACTCGGCCCTCCAGATGTTTTGGGACTACAGTTCCCATCATCCCTGACAACTGGTCCTGTTACCTAGGGGTGATGGGAGTTGTAGCCCCAAACCATCTGAAGGGCCGAGTTTGGGGATGCCTGATATAGGTGATGGAGGCATCTCTGCTCAGCTGTCCGGTGTCTTGTCCTGAGAGTCAGTCAGTGAGTGCTGTCGGAAACTGTGTTACGTCTTGAATTGCTGGAGCAACAGAAATACTTTCTACTTGTACATATCTTTATCTGCAAAGCCTACAAAGTGTATGAATGTATCAAGTCCCGAACTGTATTACTGAAGCCTGATCTTCTGCAGCAGTCAAACTCTTTGGACCTTAAGCTGTCTCTCTGTTGTGACTGGAACTCAAGGCAACTTCCGTTGTGTGGATATCTCACTTCAGAATCCCAGTTTTTGTGAGGAATAGTATTAAATCTGGATAATCAGTAGGAACTATTGTTAATTAAAATTTTATATTATTAGCATATATGGTAGCTAGGTGTGTAGATGCAGTTCAAATTTATAGCATGAAAGGCATATGATATTAATTTGCTGAGATGGAGCAGAATCTGTTGGGTAATAGGGAACTTTCCATGGGTACATTTTCCAGCTGATGGGAAGCCAGGGAATGTTGGGATGTTTTCCTCTCCTGTCTCCCCACTTGCATTATTTTTCTCTAACGTGCTGAAGTAACAGCAAACAAATCAATTTGGAAGGAAGGAAGGAAACGAACGAAAGATTCTTTGGAAATCTAATTCACTAAAAAAATTCCACATTTCGGTTAACTCTCAAATTTATTTACAGGTTTAAGATATGTTTTGTACACCTCAATTTACATAAGAGGGAAACCAGAGATAAAGCAATTTACAATGAGGAAAAGCTTTCTGCATAATTAAAACAAACCTTTATTGTCTTTAAAAAAGGTGCCATGCATGCCTTATTTGCACATCTTTCACTGTAAGTCACTGCAAAGAGTATATTTGTAATGTGTCAGCATAGCAGCTTGGTATTCTGCTTTAAGACAGGGTCTTGAGGTCCCTCCATGTGTTACTAGATTAGCTGAATGGGAAAAGCAAAAAAAGAAAGTTGCACTGAAGTACTGGATTTGCTGAATGAAAGAATTCTTAAACCAATTCAAAAGTAAGTACACTGTCAAGTTGTATTCACAGCAACGTCATGTTAGCACTAGTTTGAAGGTTCACTGCCAACTTTCTTCCATTCCCCCCACTGACTGACACAAAACCTTTTCTGTTTTAAATGCCTGTTTTGAATGTAGGGGTTAAAGTTGTGAGAATAACCCACCCATTGCCCATCCTCCCAGAAAACACTAGTATTACTAGCAATTGTTTCTCACTCCACCCTAGCCCAACTCCTAACATTTCAGAACATAACTGAACACATTTTACTGTTTGGGTACTATGTGCTCATAACCTGGGTTGAAGGACTTCAAGATTTCAAATAAAAAAAATGTATTTTTATTGGGGGAAATGGACTGATTTAAAAGGAACAAAAAGAGGAATCTAAACTACTCTCTGACTGATTCAATACGGGCATCTAAGAAAATTGATGGAGCTCTCAAAACAGCTGTACACGATCTCATTTTTAAAAATCCAACAGGACAGCACCTTTCAGAGCAATGCAGTTACACCCCCATACCACTTAAACTAAACTGGAAATGTACTCCCAACTGACTCCAAAGAGGCAGTGCAATTCTTCATAGCTGTTACAATTCTACTCCGTCCGTCCCCCCCGTCATGTGATCTAAAGGCATCCAAACAGAAAACCCTATTATTTCTTTGACCAGTTATTGTGCTCCAGGATTCCAACACCCTGGCATTTATAAGAAGACCAATGAGGGGCAGGGAGCAGCTCTGTTACAGCAATGCCAGTTCCCAGCTTCCTGTAGTCTTATGTGACCTGCTAAATAAAATCTGTGGGGTTTTTTTCTAACTGATGAGTAGTGATGGTTTTATAAACTGCCCATGGAATTAAGACTAAATGGAGATGTCATCCCCTCTGCAACCTGTAAATCCTGCAGCATTTCAAGGGACCTCAAGCCGCAAGATTGAACACGTCCAAGTCCACATGGAGCAATTAGCTAGGGAAGATATGTTAAGAACATACTATTCAGCGTCAGTATTTGAGGTTTCCAAAGAAGCGGGATTCAACCCTGAGATCGTATTATCTATACTTGTGGGAACTTCTTTTGCTCCTGGCATCTCTTTCTAAGGAAATACAAAAAGTTAGGTAAAATGTAACAAAAGCACACAAGACAAATTGCTTATCTTTAAGAAATGTGATTATTACCACACACACATGGGGGGGGGGCTACACTGCATAAGTAGACTACTGCATTCTTGCAAGTAATCCATTAGAACGCTTAACAAGGAAGTTATCATCTCACTTCTAGTTTTTTCCCCTCTAAAACAATCTGAATTTCTTTGGCATCCAAAGTCTCATAAGTCAGCAATGCTTCCGCTAAATTCTTGTGCTCTTTTGTGCGGTTCTTCAATATATTCTTCGCTCGTTCGTATGATTCCTATCACAGAATAAAAAAACCCACACACATTAAGGATCATTTGCAATGAAACTGGAAATCGAAGACATGTATTCTAAAAACTTTTAAGATTGAACCCCTGAACTAATATTTTCAATAAAGCCACAAATATTCACGTTTCAATTTTATTCTTGTATACTCATTGCAGAAACCAGACACCATAAAATCTTTTAGTTTAAAACAAGTAAGAAACACAATGGATGGAAGGGAAAAATAAGGTAGATAAATAACTGAATATGAAAAAGGAATCTATTAGCAACAAGGAGCTAGAAGAATGTTCTACTGCTAATAAGTGGTAAAGGAAGTTCCTGAATTTTTAACAGGGCCATGAACTGAATTAGAAGTTAGGCCATTTTTATGGTTTACTAGATATATACATGAAACCCAAGGGAAGGAAAACTTTATTCATCCAATATTTATTCCAGTTAGTCCATCACACTTTTTCTTACCTTTAAAAGCATTCTTATTTCTTGTTCAATTGCGGACTGAGTTTCGGGACTGAGTTTCCCTGTATCTGTGTAGGTCATGACACCAAGCTTATAGAAAGCAAAAGAAAGAGACAAGAGAAAGAGACATTTTACATTGCAATTGTGGTGCTATTTAACATCCTAGCATCCTGCAAATAATATCTTCTGTGATGCAACAGGCCCCCAAGGTGTCCAATATTTAAGCAGCTGTAGCTGTACACAGAAGTATCCCACCACCATACCACAGCTTTCTTGTTAAATCTGGATGGGAGGGAGTTGGTCAGCATAAATCTAATCATGTCTACTCAAAAGTTAGTCCCACTGTTCACAACTGGACTTACTCCCTGTAAGTGTATACGACCTCAGCCTTTGTCACCGATCACACATTTTGGGGGATAATCCTATTAAATTATTCACACTTGATTAATTTTGAATCGTCTTAACTTGTTGCTTTTTAAAAAATTACAAAGAACATGCATCTAAGAGAAATCTCACTATCCGTGATGACGGAAAGGAAGGGGCAGACCAGGAGGAAACAAAACATATAAGCAAATACAGGCAGAAGGAGCAAATGCTTTCTGGTGCTTGATTGAGCTCTCCCTATGGTATAGAGCAACCCCCCCCCCCAAATGTGCTGTGAAGTGAACATGGCAGCGTAACATATACAGTAGTGGCTGGTGAGGTGCTGTGGGTGGGGCACAGCTGCTTTCCTGACTTCCAACACAGAAGGAAAGAGAGGTGGGGTGAAGCTTGGGAAGATTGGCTCCATTGTTCTGCACCCATCTAATACTCCCATGCTTCACCCCACCCCTCTTGCTAAGTGCCAGTGACCCTGCGTTGGGAGGCCAGGAGAGCAGCAGTGTCTCATTTATCACTACTATTTTGTCAAGTCCATACTGTAAATTGCTTTGTATAATCTCCAAGGGAAAATGACAAAACGTGTTTCTTATTCACCCACGCTGTTCATATCTTTGATAATCCGTAAGGCTGAGTTGGTCACATACACATTCTCACTTTATAATGTACATTTTGCTTTATAATGCACTACCATCTAAAGATCCATAGAGGGATAACAGCAATTTAATACAAGGATCTGATACCACGTCCTGAAGGACTCCTAATCAATGCGGAGAGAAACGAGGACAGCATCCAAAACTTAAACAGGAGATATTTAGATCTTACCTTCTCACTCATTCCAAACTTAGTCACCATGAGCCTTGCTATTTTAGTAGCGTTGTCAAAATCACTAGAAGCCCCTAAATGAACAACAACAAAAGAAATTATACAAAAGTAAT
Organism: Podarcis vaucheri; assembly: GCF_965113315.1. Classification (NCBI taxonomy): domain Eukaryota; kingdom Metazoa; phylum Chordata; class Lepidosauria; order Squamata; family Lacertidae; genus Podarcis; species Podarcis vaucheri. The sequence goes on along the minus strand of NC_138750.1, from coordinate 43,624,778 downwards.
TCAGATTTTGAAGTGAAACATTTTGAATACTAATCTTGTTTCTTTCGGGGTTTTCCTGACCTGTTGTGATGTAATCACCCCCAAATATAAGTTCTTCTGCAACTCTTCCTCCCATGCTGACATCCATCTGGGCAAGCAGCTGGGACCTAGTTTCACTCCACCTGTCATTTTCTGGCAGCAAAGACACCTTTAATACAAAATTGTGTGAGCAGAGATTAAAGTTCATGGAAACAGTAAATTACCCTTTGTAGCTGCTTTGACAATCTTGAAACAAAGGCGAGTTAGAGGATACTAACTGCCGTGATACTCTTCTGAGACATTTGTTGGTTTCTCTACCCCAAACTAAAACCTGCTTCCCAAAGAGTAGACACCTGCAGTCTTGCAGGCTCTGTCCGAACCCGTCACGGTCATGCAGTATCTTCGCGAGAAACAAATCAACAGCAACTTTTTGCTGATGGCCAGTCTTGGCTTGCGGTACACTAAAGGTAAGAGCCCTTCTGCACACAGCCCCTGCAGCAGGAGTAGGAAACCTCCAACTCTGCTATGAAACAATTTTGTGCATGTATTTGGGCAATACAGTCCCAAAGTTCAAAATGCAGCAGAGCCAGATGAATGAATGTTTTCATCCACAATGTGGATGTCTTTTTTGAACTGACAGCACTGCAGGGTGTAAATAATACATTTCTAAAATGGCAATTATTATGATTATTAATTAAATTTGTATACCACCCTTCAACTGAAGATCACAGGGTGCTTCAGATCATAAAGATACAAAATGAAAACATGTAATACATAGCAAAACAAAAACAAACCAGTAAATCCTTCCCTCAAACACATTTAAAAGGCTGCAGGATGTTAATCAGCCAAAGGCTTGGTTATAGAGAAACATTTTCGCCTGGTGCCTATGTAACGAAGGTGAACCTCCGTTACGAATGCCACGGCAACCAACCAGGTTCTCATTTCAATTGCATTATACTATGGAAATATATTGCCAGGTGTTTGATACCAGCTCTGTTGAAAAAGTAAAGCAGTAAAGCGGTCAAAGTCTAGTCAAAAGTGAGTATTCTCTACAAAATCAAAATCCTCACATGTCCGAGTGTTGGCCCTCGTGGCATAATGGTTGCTTTGTTGATTGGCATCGCATCTTTAGTATAGTATGCAATAATGGCATGCCCAGATTCATGATAGGCTGTAATTGTTTTATTCTTATCATCAATTTCTACACTTCTACGCTCAGGGCCTGAAATCAAAGAAAGGAAATCACAGAAGCTGAAAAGTGACCAAATGCACGCAGATGCTCCATTCTACTCATAATGCACACTCACACCCACAACCCTGTTTCTTTTCTCACCACCATGCAGACTTAGTAGGCTCAGTCCTCACTGAACTGTTCTGAAGGGGTTTTTGTCCCTTTATTTGTTTCCTCCCTAAATATTTTTTCTACTTCTTCAAACCTTGAGATTCCCCTGCGCATGCTCAGAAGTCCCACCTGGGCTCCACAGCCATAACTCAGCACTAAATTTTGCTATTAGTATATCCAAGGAGAACAAGCAAAACACTGCACTGGGGAATGCTCTTCTCAAGGTGCCAGCCAGGATACTCCATTCCAGAATACTCCATTCCATTCACCCCGCCCCACAGTTTGTTATTGTTTATTCTCAATAGTCAACCACCAATCAGAGCTCCATGGCTAATGAGCATGTTCTGTCTTCACTTTTTTGTATTTCTGCAAACCCAAAAACCATCAGTGTAGCATGTAAGTGGAGTTGTAACTTAACTCCAACGAAGTGCCCAAGGTCAAAATACTTACCTCGCTGAATTCAGAAATTCAAATTCAGAAATAGCCTACCCATAAGAATTTTGTCCTTTGAGAATTCCAGCTCCTTCATAGTAACCATATCCTTCCCATCAACCGCAGCTTTCAATGCAGCTTGGTTCACTAGGTTTTCTAACTCAGCTCCAGAAAATCCTACCGTTCCTCTTGCAATGATTTCTGCATCAATAGCTGCAGTAAGACACACACACAAAGTCCTATATCAACCTAATCTGAGAAATTAATATTCTTTAAATCTGCTTTTCACATTAAAGCGAACTTTAATTTTATTGCCACTATAATCACAATATGGATCAAGAACAGAGCACTGATTTGTTCAAGCAATACTGTAAGCAGAATCAAAGACTCTGGCTCCCACTGGTGACAAGATTCTGAATTTCAATCACAAGCATATAATAACTAGGGGTTTTGTGTGTGGGCCAAAAACTGGAGTGAATTGGGGTTTTTCCTCCCGTCCCCACATCAAAGTACAATGTCAATAAACCGACAGATCAGGTCCTCTACAAAGTCTTGTGTTGCTGTGTTTCTACACTTTTTTTTACCTTATAGCTCCATATTTTCCTATATGTTTGTGGACATTGAAAATAGTGAGGCTGTCCAAAAGGTTGCCTGTGGAGTACTGAAGAGCTTGGAATGGTCTTCGCTAAAGCACATCAACAGTTATGCTTTCTTTATTAAGACGTTATTCCCTATCCACCACCACCCAATTAGATTATGGGGGGGGGCAGAATAAATCTGTTTTACTCCCCCCACCTCTCAAAAAGCCCCTGGACCTATTTGCTTGCAATTTAGCATGCTTTAATTCACTGGAAAGGGACGCGGGTGGCACTGTGGGTTAAACCACAGAGCCTAGGACTTGCTGATCAGAAGGTTGGCGGTTCGAATTCCTGCAACGGAGTGAGCTCCCATTGCTCGGTCCCTGCTCCTGCCAACCTAGCAGTTTGAAAGCACGTCAAATGCAAGTCGAGAAATAGGTACTGCTCCGGCGGGAAGGTAAATGGTGTTTCCGTGCGCTGCTCTGGTTTGCCAGAAGCGGCTTAGTCATGCTGGCCACATGACCCGGAAGTTGTACGCCGGCTCCCTCGGCCAATAAAGCGAGATGAGCGCCGCAACCCCAGACGGCCACAACTGGACCTAATGGTCAGGGGTCCCTTTACCTTTACCTAATCCACTGGAATAGCTCATGTGCCCTAAATTTCATCCACTTTGGCCAAAAGGGGGGAAAAGCTATAGCCATTTCAGATTCCTCAGTATAGTGAAAGGGGAACAGAGAGATTTGTTTTATTCAAGGCGATTCAGAACTCAAAACACAGATCTAAATTAGAGAGGTCACAGAGCGACTTAGAAACAGATTAAAATTTACAGCCACTCTACAACAACTTTCTGTATTGCCTGCCCCCAAGATAACAGTTGCGTATTTATACTTACATTCATCATACTTTATTTTATTCAGGTACCATTTCAGAATCTCTGTTCGGCCCCTGACATCTGGCCTGGGGACTGTAACTTGCATGTCAAAGCGGCCAGGACGTATCAAAGCACTAATTGGGGAGGAAAAACAATTCTGTGAATGATTCAATATATTTAAGATCCTTGCTAACCAGATGACTTAAAAGATTTTTATTTTTTTAAGAGTTAAAAACATGATGGGGTAAAGTGAGCAGCTAATATATTTCTGACCTACTAAAGATTGTTTCACACGAGCAAATGGCCTCCTCACAACCCTCCTTGGATTACAGGAACCCCCAAGGCAAAAGGTACTTTATGAACCAACACTTCATAGATACATTCCGGCTGCCATTGCTCTCATTTTTGCTGTTCCTGATAATGATAGCTAGAAGGGGCTAGTCCTTCTGAGTGCTGCCTTCAAAGATAAAAATATAGACATGATGCAAGAATAGTACGTTGTAAATTTTAATAGCTATTACTGACCTACGCTTTCAAAGTCATATATGCACAAAATCAAACCATGTAAAGTTACGTTTTATGCATATATACGCACACACACATACTTATCTAAGGCTTCAGGGAAGTTTGTTGCACCAATGATAATGACGCCTTCGTTGGGTTTAAAGCTTGAGAGAGAGAGAGAGAAGAGAGCTTTTGTTAATATACTTTGGTGTGAAGAGTTTCTCTTTTCTTACAATAAGTACAGCAATGTCCATGCAGTCCAGTGAGGGCTTAACGCACACTGCAAGCCCTTTATTGGGCATGACTCAAAGCAATCTAAGGCTCCAGAGTGGGGCTCATCCATTTGTTTGGAAATCTGCAGGCATGCCAGAAGAATACTAGTAAGAACGTAAGAGCAGACCTGCTAGACCAGACCAAAGGTCCAGTGAATCAAAATCCCATTTCCAACAACAGCTAGCTGGATGCTGCGAGGAAGCCTCGCGGTAGGGCATGCCATCACATTTTTTGCCCCTCAGCAATTGGTATTCAGAGAACTCAGAATCTATCCTCTTTTCATGGCCATCTTATGGCTGCAAATTTGAAAGCTTAGTTGTGAGTGACATGTCCTAAATCTGGATTAGCAGTGATCAAGGCAAATGACTCGATGAAACAGGCTTGTAGGTAGGCTGTAATTAGTGACACCAGCCCAAAGCATGATCAGTAGACCTGCTACTCTAGTGTAACCACCAAGGCATCATCCCTAACTAAACTATGCTGTGCTGTGCACCTAGACAATCCTTGCCTGCATACCAACCACTTTGTGCCCTGGTCAAAGAAAGAAGAGGGTGCTGCAGGCTTACCAACTAGTTGGAATAGCAGCATCAGTATAAACTGTATAAAGTATAGTAATCTGGGGTTTCCCAGGGCTTGGCTACCCTGCTATATAGGGGGATACCAGGCATTTGAACATGCTTTAAATGGCTATGATATTCTTTCCAAGTAACATATCAGATTTCAAATTATTTTACTGCTTGGGGGGGCCACACACCTCTCCATATGAACCCCACGCTCATTCTCCTTATTTTGATGTTCCTATATAACAGATAATCCCTTGGCTCAGAAAGAAAGTTAGTATTTACCCATCCATTTCAGCAAGGAGCTGATTTATAGTCTGTCTTGAGTAGGGATGCATTGGAGACTCTATCCTTTTGCCACCAACAGAATCCAGCTCATCAATGAATATAACACATGGTGCATTCGCTTTGGCTTCCCCTAAGAATGCAACATGTCAAATTTATTTCTTGATACTACAAACACCATTTTGTATTATTCACACATTTCTAATATGAGATTCACAAGCTTATTCTGGCTACCCTCATGAATTGCACTTTTCCAGAAAAATAGCTTTCTGGTGTCTATACTGCTTTTTTAGCTAGAAAACAGTCAAAAGGAAAACAACTGTTCTCTGAATTAGGGATAAAACAATGGGCCCATGATAAAGGTCCAGACTGGAATGAATATATACATATGTATATTGGGTTACAACTGTTCACACAGAATTCAGACTTTTGATATAATGATAATAATAAGAGAATGTTTTTGAATTTTCCTGATGCCTGCTAGAGCCTTCTTTATTTTAACAGAGAGCTTAGACTTAAGAGCATTTATTCAATAAGAAACTGCTAGATTTCAAAGTGTGTTCATCCACACTCCTGAAATAAGTTAATAATAATAATTATAATAACAGTAATAAAAAATAGTTTATTTATACCCCCCCCCCAATCTGGCTGGGTTTCCCCCGCCACGCTGAGCGGCTGCCAACAGGTTAAAAATACATTAAAATATCAGACATTAAAAACTTCCCCAAACAGGGGTGCCTTCAGATGTCTTCTAAAAGTCAGATAGTTTATTTCCTTGACATCTGATGGGAAGGCGTTCCACAGGGCAGGTGCCACTACCAAGAAGGCCCTTTGCCTTGTTCCCTGTAACCTCACTTCTTGCAATGAGGGAACCAGCAGAAGGCCCTCGGAGCTGGACCTCAGTGTCTGGGCTGAATGATGGGGGTGGAGATGCTCCTTCAGGTATACATGTGTTCATGAAAATAGCCAATGTTCAAGGGAAAACTAAGTTGTACTCACTAAACAAGTTTCTGATGCGACTGGCTCCGACGCCAACAAACATCTCGTCAAATTCCGATCCAGAGGCATAATAGAATGGAACATCAGCTTCTCCTGCCACAGCTCTAGCAAGAAGAGTTTTGCCAGTTCCAGGTGGTCCGACCAACAGAATACCTGGGGAAAGAATGAAATAAAATTATGACAAAGCATACGGAGAACTGATTATCACCCATGTTTACCCCAATTTTTATAATTTCTCAACAAGTGATTCTAGTCACTGCAGATTTCAGCCCAGCTAGAAGGAGGACAACGATGCAGGCTAGGGATGTGGCTCTGGATGTGGCTCTGGCAGGTATTTAATATAAGGGCAGGAGCACCCATCTGTCTATCACCTAACATCACAATGTCAGGTGACATGGGCGCTTCCAATCCCAACAATCAGCTGACTGTCAGGATTTCAAAGCATCACCCAAGGCTTGCAAAGAACCCTGTGCTGCTCTTTGTAAACTTCAGAAGTCCTTTTTGGAAGAGCCCAGCTACCTTTTTACCAGCCCACACCGGTTCTGATATCATACATGATGTCAGGTCATTAGGCTGTTGGGCCAAATGGTAAAGCTTAATTAGGCCCAAACCAATACAAAGAGTATACATAAAGAAAATCTGGACAACAAACACCCTCCCCTGAGTGAAAAAGGTTACTTCACAAGAGTTACAAAAGGGGAGGGTGAACTAAACACAAATTTAAAAGACACTAAGAGCAGAGCAATCCAAAAAGAGGAGTAGCAAAGGTGGACAAACTGCCTTTTTTATGCCTGCTTTGGATATATTCTTCCTTTCCCTTTGCAGTTTTCTTTTTTTAGTTTCCTTCCCAGTATGTCAGGACTGGTATAATTTATCCCACAATGCAGGGGTGTGTTGGGGGAGTGAGGGGATCCTGTGGAATGCCTCTGACGGTGGAGGAATACCTGCTGTAGGATTTTAATGATGTTCATGAAAGAGGCACATGAGGTTACATATCCCTCTCAGGGACAACACATTATTACCTGCCTCACATAAATCAAATAGGACTGCAATGTAACAAGTGGTATGAACACCCCCATGAAAGCACCTGTCAATAATCAAAAGCTCATAGTTACCTTTAGGAAGTTTACCTCCCAGTACAGTAAATTTCTGAGGATTTTTCAAGAATTCTACCACCTCTTGCAACTCTTGCTTTGCTTCTTCAACCTTCATTCAATTAAAATTTAAAAATAAATATATTATGCCAACATTTTTAAAAGACCTGTTTTATAATTTGGCCAAATTAGCTTTAGGTAGACTTGTGGTCACAATCCTGAGCTATTTTTAAGCACAGCCAAATGCTCATGTGCACCCCCAGTATAACTTTTTCTTTTAAAATACAAGGCCCCCTGCTGTATAGTCAGCTGGCCTGGAAACTCCCATGCTTCCCAAAGCAGTTTGCCTTGTGGCAAGAGGAAGGCTGCTATTTTAAGAAAGTAAAGTCCGAAGTCCCACTGGACAACAGACACAGAACTACACTGATCTCTGGCCTGTGTTTATTTAACATAAAACATTTACTGAAAAACCAAGGCATACAGTTAATAAAATATACTAGGTAAAGCCTCTAGAACTGTAAAAGGGGAAAAAGAACTAATTCCTACATAATTTATCAAGAGTACAGTGCTGGGGGGGGGGAGCAATTAAACCTCAATTGTGATCACGTGTAAGATCATGATGGAACAATTTAAGAGAAAACACAATACTCAGAGGTGCATGTAAGGAAGCAGTAATTTGTTTCGTTTGATTTATAAAAAAAGTAACAGGGATCCATGTGTAGAATTTGTTTTCCATGGGTAATTATTTTGTGAAAATCAACAGAGGGGAATTTAGTCATTACAGGAGGCAAATGGAGAATGTAGCCGCCTACGCTGGCAACGCTACACTGCATCATCATGGAATAGTTCCTGACACAGCAAAGATAAGCTGCCAGAAGCTGAGCAACAAGAGGCACATCATATATTGGCAAGTATTATAGAAAGAAAAGCTAGTGTGAGAGGCTACCATCCAACTATATTGGTAGACCCACTCCAATATTCATCTTGGGTTTATTGCATGATCCATACACATGGAAAAGCAAGTGTGTGGATGTGTGTGAGGTCAGAGTGTATTCACAGGCAGTGGTTTCTATATTTGTCAGTCACAAGCAGGAGGAAGGCTGAAGAAGGATCCTGTACCCTAAACATGTTTCAACATGTGCTGCTGTGCTTGTTTTTGGATTTATGTTTTATAGTGATCTGTTGCAGTTTTCTTCAAATTTTGCATTGCATTACACTGTGGCTTCCGTGTGTCACTGTTTGCTGTTTTTTTGTAAATTGCTTAGAAACTGTTTTAAGTATTGTGTGGTATATCAATATATTACATAAATGAATTTCAATTCAATAGTTGGTGGGCATCAAGCATTTGAACTTACCCCTTTGACATGTTCAAAGGTAACATTTTTCATCTGAATAGGGTCCACAGCTGCATCAAGCCCAGAAGTTGTTCGAAAACGCACTAAAAGCAAAGGTTAAAACAGATTAATGTACTGACAAGTCATTTTGTCAGTATCATTTGTCATAGCAATTTTTGCGCCTACCAATGTTCAACTAAGCATTTCTTTAAAAAATAAATTCTTTAGTTCACGTGTATCGTACTCTTACGTGTGGCTCTCAGAACTGACTATGCCCACATCTGTTTAGCTGCAGTAATGATTCAGCATCAAATACTATCAGGCCATTCACTGAGTCCCAGCTAAACAGATATTTATACCTATAAAGACTTGTGCAATGTACCCCCATGCCCATCTGAATCATATCACCTGTACACCAAATCTCTACAATGAGGAACTATTATGAAATATCCATAGATGTAATTCTATGACACACTAGATCTATACAACTCTGTCTTTAAAAATAATGGTCTGATCTAAGAAACTAAATGATTCCATTCGAGAACCAAGGTATGACTGTATTGAAAAGCAGTAGGAGACAAAACTACTTAGGCTGCTAAAACTAACTATTCAACTGTCCTAAGAAAAGTGAGGCCTGTGAAATGTTCTTGTCCAAATTTTACTAAGATATATTGTCCCAACTATTACTCATTTCAGAGAAAAGAACACTAGATGTTTTCACCTGGAGTAGTGTAAACCACTTTGTGAGTTCATTCAACTTGTGATTTTAATCTAGACTTAAAATAACAGACTAGCCTTACAAAGCAAAACAGGAAATGAAAGATTAAAGAAGAATGAAAAGTTAACAAACCAGTATCCATAAAGGGGCATTTACCAGATAAAAAAGGAGTTTTTGACAAACCATAAAGGCCAAGCAGGATCAGAACAAGGACAAAGAAACGATTTCGTCTTATGGAATCTGAAGAAGAAAAATATATATTAGGCAAGCAATTTTTGTACGGTATAAAATCCAAGGAAACTGATAATCAGCTAGACTAACTGATAAGGGGATGACATTGTGGGACAATGACAACGAAGAACCTGCTGCCTAATTCTTATTTTTCTACCATATATGGATACGGCACAAAGGGGGTTCATTTACCGTGTATTTTAAATGTGACCTGTAACACCATTCTAACACCGCATATACAAAACAGAACACTTTGAATAAGACAAACAAACCATTACGTTGATTGAGTGACTGTGCTTTCAAAAAGCCCTCTGCAAATCCAGTTTTAAAGGCATCTTGTTGAGCTTCAGGTATCTTTTTTGTTTTCATTAGTTTATCTACACTCTCAACATCAGGTCCTCTATCTCTCAGTAGGAGACCCTAAGGAGTTGATGGAGAAAACACTTGCATTAGTTTTTAAACCAGGGGTCAGATTTTTGGGCACATAAGAAGAATAGCTTGCTGGATCAGGCCACCTCGCCCCACATCCTGTTCTCACAGTGGCCAGCCAGATGCATGTGGGAAACAGGGACAGACCATGAGCAGAAGAGAACTCTCCTCTCTCTTAAGGTTCAGCATGCATTGACCTTTTCCATTTTATATGAATGGATAATTAGAGTAGTAATGCTACCACTTGCAAGGGAAAGGCTCGCAAGTGCATCATGCGGGGTGAGAGCCAACCTTGTGGCAGTGGATGTGACGAAACTTCCCTTTTCTGTCCTTCACCTTAAAGCACCCCCTCCTGCTCAGGGTGGGGAAACCCTCCAGACCAGGAGGCCACAGTGGGGAGGAATGGAAAGTTGGTGTGAGCGAAAGTCTGTTGTACAAGCAGATTACTGTAACTGGACAGCAACCTAGAATTCTGTGCAGCAATTCAAATACCGTATTTTTTGCTCTATAAGACGCACCAGACCACAAGACGCACCTAGTTTTTGGAGGAGGAAAACAAGAAAAAAAATATTCTGAATCTCAGAAGCCAGAACAGCAAGAGGGATCGCTGCACAGTGAAAGCAGCAATCCCTCTTGCTGTTCTGGCTTCTGTGATAGCTGCGCAGCCTGCATTCGCTACATAAGACGCGCACACAGTTCCCCTTACTTTTTAGGAGGGAAAAAGTGAGTCTTATAGAGCAAAAAATACGGTAATTACAGTGAAATCTCACTATCCATCAGTCTCCAGGACATTCCTGTCTGTTGGATTTTACAGTGCTTGGATTACAGTACCATTCAGCTGAAATTGTTAACATTCTAGATGTGAAAAGGTATATAGTTAGTCATCTACGTATTTCAGAAGGATTCTGCTTGTATACCTCCTATCAGCAATTATCCCTTTTACCCATCTTTTCCTACATCAGCTTTCTAACAACTACCATCATGATTCATAAATCCCTTATCTCTTCCTGATCCCTCCCTTTCAATCACCTTTTACCTGTCCTCAATTACTTCAGTCTACAAACGCCTGAGAAGAGGGACTTGGCTTCCAATTTTTAATGGGTCAGGTATTTTTTAAGACACTGTATAAAACAGGCATCAGAAGAGGTTATGATCGGAACACACAAATCTTTAGACTTGCCTTTACAAATGAGGGCGCTACATTTTCTGTTTCTGCTAATCGTTCTGATGAAGACTGCAGCCGTCTTGCTCTTGATTTCAGTGTCTTAAAACCTCGTGTCTGAATAAAAACTTAAAACACACAACACACTGTTTCAAGATAACGTAACAAAAGTTCTTATGCAAATTCTTTCCTTACTTAATTTTTTAGTGTAAGTCCTGAAACACAGCCTATGCAAAGAGTCAAACACCAGGTTCTGTGCTTTTAGGTGGGTGTGTCTGTGTTTTGAGTAGTTTCCCCAAAACAGTACTCCTCCATGCTGTACAGCAATCACATACAAAAATATCTGGAGTTTCAAAGCAGCTTAATACAGCACGGGAAAAGAAGGGAAGGGGCTGCTGTTCAAATTTGAAAATTCAGCCCCCCATTAAGCACCCTTCAGGCTGCTCTTTGGATCCCAGTTATATTATTTAAAAGAATAGCAACACTCGCCATCCTATAGCAACAACAAGTCACTCTATTCCAGCAAGCAATTTTTAAGGACATTTTGGAAATGTATACGTTCTAAGATCTTGCTAAATACAGAACATTCATATGTACAAAAGCTCCTGTGGAGTCTCCAAACTTTGTAGAAACCGTAAATAACAGACAAATAAGAGTACCTGCATCAGTTGCAAGTTAGGCAATTGCTAGTTAGGTAATATACTAACTCCCTTCCCTTCAATGAAGTTCAGTCGAGAATTCTAAACTTGTGAGAAACAGAAATCTGAGAAGGCTTGACTGTCACTACAAGTCTTACATTAACCACTGGCAATGAAAGTAAAATTTCAAAAATACAACTAATTATTATGACTACTGAGTAAAGATAATAATATACTCTAAATATGTTCAAATGCAAAATACTTTCATCTGTATCATATAAATAATAAGTAATTTTAGAGAGTTGGATCCAGAGTTGTCCCATTCCCAGCCTCCAGGTCCACCTCCTGTGAAGTAGGGATAAGTTCCAACCCTCTGGAACAGCTTTTCAGAGGCACAGGAATTAGTCAGGGAGAATAACCTCCTTCCTCTAATAAGCATCACATGAGCAGAGTTCCACTGATGGGAACTCAGGATTCATCTTGTAGTATATACTACGTTCTTCAGCCAGATAAATCAATTTAATCAAGAAGAATATTCTTACTTCATACCTGGCCAACGCTGAAGATCTGAACATACACTCTGGAGGGGGCTAGGATGCTGTCTGTACAGGTAAGATGAGCGCAAGACACTAAAGACATCTGCGAAACCTAGGAAGTTACCATAAAAACATTATTATTATTTTGCAATCACTAAGCTAAACAATGGCTTTAGAAAATCTTTATAGGTTTAAAATATTTTACAGGATAAAATGAATCTCCAAAATCTAGTTCAAAACATATAGAACTTAAATAAACTTCACATTTTTAATTTCATTTGAGAGTTAATCAGTCTGATTCACTCTCAAATGAACATGCTGCTCCTATCCACATTTATCTGTGAGTTCTGCTGTGCTTAACAGAGCTTCCTCTTGGGAACAAGATTGCTTTTTGTATTCTTAGGCTGCAAATAATATTTTATTCAGTCCCTGTAATATTATGAAAAGCAGCCCTGAAAAAAAGGTCCACAAAAATGTTTACTAGCCCACACTGAACTACGTTGGTACTTAATAGTATTTCAACAGCCTGTAAAAGAATCACTTATTTAAGTATATAAAAGCTCCAGTACTCAGTTGCCTTAAGAAAGTTCTTACTCACCATATGAAATCAGGGAAGTGGTTATTTACATGTCCAAGTTCAGGTACAGTCCCATTTAGAATTAAATGGGTGTGCACACATTCTTTGCATGTTTCTTATTGCTCTTAACTATGGCCACTGATGGGAGCAATATGTGTTTTATGTCTCTAATAACACAATTGTGCAACTACTTTGTGGTGCACAAACTCATGTTTGTTGCTCTGCCCACTTTTGCCTCTTGTCTTGCTCAGCAGAGGCATGACACACACACTCCTATATCCACCTGAAGGACGCCCAGAAGGGAAAGAGGATTCATGCTGAAATGTCTTTGCCATCCCTGCATTACAGAGGCCTTATAGAAGAAATAAGCATGGAAATGAAGCAGAAAGCAAGCATCTCACTGGAACCATATATTAAGAGGTGGGATGTGATGCTGCCTTGGCTTCAATTCAGTAAGTGATTCAACTTTTCACTGCCATAATATCCTAAGACATACCATACTTATTTTCAAAGAAGGACTGTGCAGATATATACGATGTTTGCCAGTGTGAAGAGATTTTGTTTTCTACACGATAGCCAGGTAGTAGCCTGTCCACTAGTTCATCAAACTGGCTAGCTTTCAAGTCAGAAAGTCCTAGGTCTCGTATATTAAGTACTGGCTGTAAAAAGAACAGATGAAGAATGGAAATGTTTAAGATCATCAGATTACTCAAAACAAGAAAAAGAGACGAAATGTCCAACTATTATGATTCTAAAAAGTGTCCCCAAAGTAAAAGCAGATTGGAACACACACTCTTTTCCCATTTCATTCCCGCAAGCCCCAATCATTGAGGCTATTCAAAATATCAACTTATTTCCATCAATTGTTTAAACTGTGCAGTCACTAATTTCCAAAATACAATTTCTAAGTTGAAGTCACTGCTCTTTACTCAAAGCAAATGAAAGTAGTATCTATGTACAATAAAAGCCTTTATTTGGTGCAGTTTCAAACATCAATAAATTATCATTGACCTTATTGCAAAATATACATCGCTAATTCAAACTGAAGGGCTGTAGCTCTACATCAGTTATCCTCGTAAACTAACAGTTTCAAAGAGTTATAATTTCTGCTGTAACTGGCAATACAATCCTATGCATGTTAACTCTGAACTTTATTCTCAGGTAAATGCATGCAGGACTGCAACCCAACCCCAAATCTCTAGATTCAGGTAGGTAGCCGTGTTGGTCTGCCGTAGTCGAAATAAATAAAATCTTGAAAAAGATTGTTAAAAAAGCTCTTCCCAGAAAAAAATCCTTTAAAAGAATCAAGTCCTTAAAAAAAGTTTTTGCTCTAAAAAAGTCTTTAAAAGAATCCTTCCAAAAAAAAATTTACAAATGTCCAGTAGCACCTTAGAGACCAAGTAAGTTGTCTTATTCCTCAAAAAGGCAAATTCAGCAGAACAGGGTAATAAATTTAATAACAATTGTCATTATATTTGTAACTGCAGTGCACAAAAAATATTTAACCAGCTGTGCACAAATGAATACTTGCATATCAAAAAATTCTATCTTTTCAAAACTAAGTGGAGAGCTTTGTATATAATAATACTATTCCATCTGGATTGTTACAGCACAGTATAGAATACTAAAAGGAGTATCAAAATTCGCTTTATAAGATTCCTTTTTATGCCACATGTAAGGCACCAAGCAAATTTAAATCATGCTAAATGATACACGAACACAAATAAACCTATCACTCCTATCAGAAGATTCTTACCTCACTATTCTGTACCTCATGTTCGGGTGCTGCTTCCTTTTGTACACACTGGGTAGATGGTGTAGCAAATGATGGAGCTGGAGTTATGGGTGAATGGAAGGCATTGATGAGGTGACTCAATGGAACTGTGACCTAGTATAAAAGAAAGTTTATGTGAAAGCACTATCTTTAAAATGACTATGTTAATCTAATCTGAATTTTTACAACAAATCTTTTTTTCCTATTTTTTAAAAAACAACAACAATGCTTTGAAGTCTCCCAGCCCCACTCACCTCACAGAGTGTTTGTTGTGGGGGAGGAAGGGAAAGGAGAATGTTAGCCGCTTTGAGACTCCTTAAAGGGAGAGAAAGGCGGGATATCAAATCCAAACTCTTCTTCTTCTTCTTCTTTGGGCATATAGAAAACATGCCCAAAGCATTGTTGTTTTTTATAGAAAACACAAAGCAACAACTTTTTTAAAAGAATAAACGTATTATTGCAAGGAAATAGTTAATTTCCTTCAGTACCAAGAAACCATGCCCTGCTTATTAGGAGAAACAGCCTCTCGCAAATTTCCTGATATTTACAAAAAGGCAGGGTTCAATGTAATTTAGTATTCTTTCTGTCTAGCTGTGCATTCAGCAGTTCTCAAAGAAGAATCAATTTCTACTGTTTTTGCTTCAGGGCTCATCTCTCATTGGCTTTTCTTCTGATCACAAGAAATTGCTCAAGTGCATAAGCTTCAACAAAACAGAACATACAGTGGTACTTCTAGTTACGGACTCGATCTGTTGCAGGGTGCCGTTCGAACCCCGAAAAGTCTGCAACTAGAGAGCTGCTTCTGCGCACGCGAAGTTCAGAGTGCTTCTGCGCATGCGCGCATGGTAAAACCTGGAAATATACACTCCCAGGGTTGCCGTGTTCGTATCCTGAAAACACGCAACCGGAGACTGACGTAACAAGAGGTACGACTGGACTTTTAAAACAACAACACATTTCTTTACATGCTACTCTAACTGGAAACTTGACATACCTGTTTGGTGTCCCATCTTGCTTTCAACATTCCCCCAACTCAAGTGCATGATTTAGTGCCCCCCCCAAGCATTCTACATAGGAATGCAATAAATGTCATCCATGGACAATGTTACATCATACAAAATTCTTCAAAAAGGCAGCTACAGTCATACCTTGGGTTACAGACGCTTCAGGTTGTGCACTGTGCCGAACCCGGAAGTACCAGAATGGGTTGCATCTCGGTTTTGGCGCTTGCGCAGAAGCACCAAATTGCAATCTGCGCGTGCGCAAATGCGGGGCTGCGGGTTGCGAACGTGCTTCCCACACGGATCACGTTCGCAACCCAAGCATCCACTGTACAGCATTAGATAGGAAGGGTGCAGATGCTTTTCTGAGATGTTAGGACATTAAACATGACAACGTAACATCAATTTAAACCATATAAAGCATTCACGGACGATTAGCCTACCAACAGTTGCTAGCCATGACAACTAAACAAAATCTTCTAAATTTTGTTAAACGGATAATAAAATTCTTTATTCTCTACTATACACCAACCCAACTGACCTTTAAACCTAAGACCTGCCTAAGTAGAACTTGTGTGTCTAACAATGCTATCAAGGAAAAGTTGAAGTGCTTGGGCTTTTTTAGTTCAGAAAAAAGACAATTAAGCAGGTAGGCTAAAACGAAGATTCATAATTTTATTAGCATTTGATAAAGTTCAATAGTGTTTTTCTAGGAGTAAACAGACTGGAAGAATTGAGCCCCGCTATTCCCCCCAAACCTGTTTCAGAAGTTTTATTATTTTGAGGGGGGCCTCCACTGCGGATGTGGAGGGTTGTGTAGGGAAAGGGGTTGAGAGAAGTCTATTTGCATGACATTGAATGTCACTCAGTAAGGTGCATGGATACCATATTTTTCCATCTGTAAGACGCTCCCAATTTTTTGAGCCCCAAATTAAGAAATAAGTATTTTAAACATTCTGTGTATAAGACGACCCCTAATTTTAAACTTAAAAAGTTTGGGAGGAAATACAGTCTTATACACGGGGAAATACAGTAATCTGTCCCTTTTCTAATGAAATTCACAAGCACCAGCGTCCGAACTGGCAAATGGAAATAATACGTCACGGTTTAATTTCCAAAGACATTCTGCGCTGATTACTTTTTTTAAAGGGGAAAGTGATAACATTGAGAACCACGGAGATTTTAAACACGGGTGGCTAAGCAGAATCTCCATATTCAGCAGCAGCAGAGCCCTGGATATTCGATACTAGGCCAATCCACTGTCCTCCGGAGGCTGTTTGCGGGCTTCGTGTGAGGAAGCTGTCTGTCCGGAAACAGGATCCAGCTGGGCTCTTCTTGTAGGGTCGCGAAACCTCGACTCGCTCCCGAGAAAAGCCGGCGCGAAACCCGCCTCTCTCTAAGTGGCCGGGCAGCCGGCGGCCACTTCTCCTTCCGCCCCAGATCTCTTTCCAGCCGCGGCCGCAGCCGCCGGCGACATCTTGGGCCCGGCTCTCCCAGCAGCCCGAGTAGCTACGCAGAACAATAGCTGCTCCTCCCGGAGAGAGACTCCCCGCCCTCCCCCCGCGAGGCCTTTACCTGAGGCTGCACCGTGGTGGAGAAGGAAAACATCGTCGCCACTTCCGGCCCCGCAGACGGACCGGCCCGCTCTCCGCAGCCTCAGGCCGGGGCCTCGCTTCTCGGCCCTTCCGGGCTCTTCCTGGGCAGGGGGAAAAGGGGAACTCGGAGGCTACTCCGCTCTCATGGAAAATGGCCGCCTCCTGCCGCCGGCACAGCCCGCGACGAACCCGACGCGAACGCTCGTCCGCTAGCCCGGATGTGGGCGGCCCAGGAAGAAGTGCTTCCGGGTCACCCGCAGGTCTCTCCCCTTTTCTTAGCCAACGTGGAGCGGCGCTTAAGACTCAGCGGGGAGTTTTGAGTGCGGGATGGATGCGCCGTTGGGGTTCCTAGAGCTAGATGCTTTGGGGTGCAGAGGGGCAGCTCGTATTGCATTCGTGTTGCTTGCTAATGCTTTTCCTACCGAGAAACCTCACTCAGGCAACCCAGCTGCACGGCCTGCATTATTATCATCGTTAAAGAGCATAGCAGGAACATAAGAGGGCAGTGTAGTGATTAGGGTGTCAGACTAGGACCTGGGAGTCCAAGGTTCAAGCCCCATGGGTCACTTACCCTCAGCCTAACCTACCTCACAGGGTTGTTGTGAGGATAAAAGAGCCTGCCGGATCAGGCCAGAGGCCCATCTAGTCCAGGTCCAGCCTGCTGTTCTCACTGTGGCCCAGCCCTATGTGGAGGCTGGGGACTGAACCTGGGGCCTGCATACAAGGTATATACATCTTAACATTGAGCTATAGCCCTTCTCCCAAAACCACATTTGGCCTTGAACTCAGTAGCAATTTATAAATGCTAATATTTATATAGACAGATTATATACAAAATGACACACACAGCAACAGATTTATTATGGTACAATCTTTCATTGACCCACAGTTCACTGCATCAAATACATAAAGTGTTATCCTCAACTGACAGGTAAAAGCTGGGGTTAAATGACAACGAAATGCAAAATGTGCATTTTTCAACAACAACACCTGCTTTATTCAGTGCATTTTTCTAAAAAAATGTTTAGGGGTACTCTCATTTTGACTCAAAAAAATCACCATTTTATAGTCCAAATCGGAGAAAATAAATGCAGGAAATGGACAAAAGTACAAAGATTCACAAAATGTTTAGCGGTATGCTAAACATTTTTCTACCCCTAGAAAAAAAGCACTGGCTTTATTCATTTGAGTTGTCACAAAATCTATTTTTTACATTTTATTGACATTTAACCCTACTCTTTACACTTTCTTAAAACGTATACAATCACGTAAAAGTTTCCAATAACCCCCCTCCCCCACTCCAGGTTCCTTGACCTTTAATAGGTGCATGACATACAGCAATTGAACTAAAAAATTCCTTCCAGTAGCACCTTAAAGACCAACTAAGTTAGTTCTTGGTATGAGCTTTCGTGTGCAAGCACACGCTTGCACACGAAAGCTCATACCAAGAACTAACTTAGTTGGTCTTTAAGGTGCTACTGGAAGGAATTTTTTTGTTTTGACTATGGCAGACCAACACGGCTACCTATCTGTAACAGCAATTGAACTGGTGATGCTTCATCCATTCCAATGGTGATATTAGACACCAATATCCATCTAATTTCTGCCTTTCGCACACCCTTAAAGATAAAGGACTCCTGGACAATTCTATTCCCCGCCCCACCTCCACCCCATTGTTTTGTTTAGCATGCAGCCTGATGAAGAGTTCAGGAAAACTTGAAAGCTTGCATGATATGATTGTGGTTGTCGGTTCTCTCCGGACAGAGAGATGAGGTGATGATTATTTTACTATTTATATGCCCCAGCCACTCCAGCAAAATATAAAAAACACCGTAAAACATCAAGCATTAAAAACACCCCTTCCTTCAGGTGTCCTCTAAAAGCCATATACTGTAGTTGTTTATCTGTTTGACATCTGATGAAACGAACACGCCCTGTCTCTTGAATATCAGACCAGCAGCCCCGCCCTGTGGTGTTGAAAAGCGACAATATGCTTCGCTTTTCGAAGTCCAACGGGAGGGCAAGAGATGCCGATGCTCAGCCGGAAGTGTTTGTCGAAAACCTCTTAATTCGAGTCTACCTCTACGACTTGGCCGGGCGTCCGGCGTGCGGACCGTTTCCACCCCTTTTTTTCTTCTTCAGTTGACGTGCAGCGTCGTACGTACGCACGCTGGGGGAGGCGGAGCTTAGCTTTGAATTTGTCGCGGGGCGAAGCTGGGGCTGGGGCCGCGCCGGGTGGGGGGACGGGAGAGGAAGAGAGCGGGCGGCGGAGGAGGAGGAGGGAGGCGAGGATGGGGTCGGTGGAGCCAGCGGCGGCGGCGCCTCCCCAGGACAGCAGCCTGCGTGAGGAGACGGCGCCCGGCTCGTCCCGGGCGAGGCGCGGTGCGGCGCCCCAGCCGCCCTCCATCGAGGACTTCGCCATCGTCAAGCCCATCAGCCGGGGCGCCTTCGGGAAGGTCTACCTGGGCCGCAAGGCGGGGAAGCTGTACGCTGTCAAGGTGAGCGGCCTCCGCGCTGCAGTGCCCACCGGCTTCCTTATGTTATTATTGTTATTACTATTATTATGATGGCCGGATTTAGGTTTGATGAGGCCCTCAGCTACTGAAGGTAATGGGGCCCTTTATATGCCCAGCTGTCCTTTGTCAACAACAAATTGTCGCTGTTTTTTGTGTTGAATATATGCTATACAGTGGTACCTCGGGTTACATACGCTTCTGGTTACAGGCTCCGCTAACCCAGAAATAGTACCTCGGGTTAAGAACTTTGCTTCAGGATGAGAACAGAAATCGTGCTCCGGCAGCGCGGCGGCAGCAGGAAGCCGCATTAGCTAAAGTGGTGCTTCAGGTTAAGAACAGTTTCAGGTTAAGAACGGACCTCCAGAACTAATTAAGTACTCCCCACCCGGGGTACCACTGTATGGTAATTTATGGACCTAATAGGTATCTAAAGCCATTTGCACATAACAAATAGGACCCTGCACAACACAAAACATTGTTGCTGTATGTAGATTTTATTTTATTTGTTTTTTATCTTATATTTTGGAAATGTACATCCAGGTTTTTTCCTTTACCTTTTTTTGGACCCCCAAAAGAGTGGGGCCCTAAGCTATAGCTTGTTTAGCTTATACCTAAATCCGGCTCTTCTTCTTCTTCTTCTTCTTCTTCTTCTTCTTCTTCTATATTTTTCATCTGTTTGCCAGCCGACTGGTGCCTTCCCGCCTCCTCGAGGGTGGAGACCAGAGACAGAGACTTTTCTGTGGTGGCTCCTAGCCAAGGAGGCCCCGCCTACTGGTGTCACATGCTGTCAGTTATGCTCCAAGCCTCCTTCCCCTCTCCCCACAACTATTTCCACAAGCTATTAATAACAGCAAATATACACTTTATTTCACTTTAGCTAGGCACCCATTGGGCTTCAATTGGCTGTTACTGTTTCGGAATGCAATCTTAACTAGGTCCACTCAGAAGGCCTGTTGAATTCAGTAGGGCTTATTCTCAGGTAAGTGAGTTGAGACTAGCCCCTAGGTTTCAGATTTGCTGTATTAGCTTGTATGCCTTTATTTTACCAGTATTCAGTAATAGCATTTTCAGTTATTTCTTACTACTTGGTTTGATATGCTGCAAACGTAAGTATCTGTTGAAAGTGTGACATATTGGATAGATGAAAACATTTTAAAAA
Organism: Podarcis vaucheri; assembly: GCF_965113315.1. Classification (NCBI taxonomy): domain Eukaryota; kingdom Metazoa; phylum Chordata; class Lepidosauria; order Squamata; family Lacertidae; genus Podarcis; species Podarcis vaucheri. Next base: position 43,604,152 of record NC_138750.1, on the reverse strand, counting down.
GCAAACAAACAATGAATTCCTCCCTCCTCTGTTTATCAACCTATTCATGTATTGCTTTACAGGTAGTAAAAAAAGCTGACCTGATCAATAAGAATATGGTCCATCAGGTGCAGGCAGAGAGAGATGCCCTGGCTCTCAGTAAAAGTCCTTTCATTGTGCACTTATACTACTCACTTCAGTCTGCCAACAATGTCTACTTGGTGAGTAAACTACTTACAGTGCCTTAAGGTAGCTTCCAAAATATGCTCCCCAGCCAGTTTTAGAGAAGTCTGTCTTCTCTGAAAGGTAGCATTTAAAAACATTTCAAATTTGTTTTTTGTTTTCTGTTCTCTTCTTGACCAACTTTGACCTTTTTTTCAGGATAGTCAACTTGGAAAAGAAACAAGCTGTAGAGACCCCAAGTATATCTCTGTATTAAGGCATCATTGATTTGCCCCTTTTAAAAATCCCCATAATTTAATTTCCTTTTCTTGCCTATATCATGACTTCTGACATGGCCTCTCTAGAAACTGGCATGCATTCTAGAAAACAGTAATGTAAAGAAATCAGGAATTTCACCCACACTCCAAGCATAGAATTATAATAGATGTTACCTCTAACCCAAGAGAACAATGAATGCCTTTTATAGTAACATTTTTCACTGGCAGGTAATGGAGTATCTCATTGGTGGAGATGTTAAATCTCTTCTTCACATATATGGCTATTTTGATGAAGAAATGGCGGTGAAGTATATTTCTGAAGTAGCACTGGCTCTTGATTACCTTCACAGGCATGGGATAATCCACAGGTAAAATTGGTTTTTGATGCCTTTCTTGCTGCATTTCATTCCACTTTTAGTTGAGGCCAGGGAGACTGCAGGTGTTTAAACAAGGCAGAATTGAATTCCCCTCTTATGTTACTTTTAATGTCAGTCAAGCTGTTGCCTTGGCAGTTCACCACAGTTCCTCAAGGAATCAAATATGTCACTTAGCTTGTTCTCCTAATGGTATTTTGTTTTCTAGTAAGTAATATTAACATAAATGCAAAACCTCATCAAAAGAAGAAAAAAATCCTATGTACCTGTTGAGGTGTCTTGCTGGAGTTTACACTACCACCTCCTTATTGTTTTTATTTTTTTTGTTATTTATTACATTTATATCATACTTAATGGCAAAAAATAACGCTACTAATATTACTGACACAGGACAAATACGCCCTCTTCTTTTGAAGCACAGGGATTTGTGTCCTTCACATGCAAACTTAGTAGTCTTATTTCTTACCAAAGCTACTTGGTGCTTAGACCTACTGACCTAGCATGGATCATGAATGTTTCTTTGATAGCTTTTTGTGGGAAGTGGGGAGTGACCCTGAAAATAGTGCCCCATGTTACAATAAGCCACCTGCATCTGTGCTGCAATGTTATTTCATTTTCTTTATACCTGCAGAGACCTGAAGCCAGACAATATGCTGATATCTAATGAGGGTCACATTAAGTTGACAGACTTTGGTCTCTCCAGAGTTACTCTGAATAGAGGTGAGACATGTATACACCGCAGCCCATCTCATGCATACACACTTGTGTATGTGTGTGTATCTAAGAGATGATTGGAATTCTCCCAGATATATATATTGATGCTTAGCATTAGTTTAGATGTACCAAGATTCATTGTTAACAAGTCTGCCTCGTCACCTGTAGGTGACCAGACAGGGACATTTTTTTTAAGTTGGAGAAGTTCATTTTTTCCCTCCAGGTTGCTTGTGCCAACTGCTTCAATCCTATAAACCGGCCTTTTCCAAACCTGAGGCCCTCCATATGTTTTGGACTGCAGATTCCATCATCATTGACCATTGGTCATGCTGGTTGGGACTGATGGGAATGGTCATCCAAAATGCCAGGATGAGGAAAGCTGCTATAAACACTCACTAGCAAGTAGGATTCCTTGAATAGCAGGACTTGCTTCCTCGTAAACAAGCATAGGATTGTGCCGTAAGTTAAATGCTGGCACATGTGAAAGTCAAATAGTTTTTCAGGCTGGTGACTCTTACGGAAATATTTGCAAGGTGTAATGTAAGCATTTTTGTGCTTTTTCAGTTTAAGTTTCCCCCCTGTAAAACTTCTTCAGTCTGATTCACATATATTTTTCATCTTCAGTAGCAATCCTGACCCTCCTTAGGTATATGCTTCTGTGTAGATCAAAAGAAGCAATTTCTTCAAGTTATTTTCCAAGAGCCACAGTGTGGGAACTGCTGCCAGCTATATGCAAAACAAGCCTCTTTAACATGCCTATATTTTTTTCTTATTTAACTGAACATTTGGAGAAGCTTGGAACTCTCCACATTGCCAAAAAACCAACATTGTGAGGAGCTGCTTTTCGTTTTACTATGCTCAAGCTTATGGAATTTAATAAAGTAATATTTTGGCTTGCAGTGACCTCTACTGGTAAGTGCAAGTAGAAATAGCTAAACAATTTATCAGATAATCCCCAGTCCATCTTACACCGATTATAACAATTCAGTACAGCACAATTAATTCCCTCAGGTGATGGGACATCCAAGGGAGATGTTGGGGATGGAGGAAAGACTTGGATGTAGCGCTGGTTCAAATATAACACTAAGTCAGATCATGGCTTAGCACAAATGCACAAGTCTGAGGGTTCCTAGAGAGGAAATTGTGTGACCACTGTGCTCCTCCCCAGGACCTCTTGCTGATGTACCCCATAAGCTTAAGCCATGGTTTGGCTTAGTGTGCTATCTGAATCTGGGCTTGTGGTTTGTCTCCTCCAGCAGCCAGTGCAGGATTAAGCCCTGTCCTCCCTGCATCAGGGGGTGGATGGGAAATTGGCCTCAAAGCCCAAATCAGACCCCCTGGTGGCCAGAATTTCCCCACCTCTGCTGTAAACCTAAGCCTCTGTTGCAGCTTACGGTTTATCTGGAGCGAGACAAACCATGAGGTAAATGATGCCTTGGCTCGCAGCAGCTCAGTAGCAAGATGACTGAGGGAAGAGTGTTGTAGCTGCAGCATTTTCTCTCCAGGAGCCACATATTCACACTAAACCATTGTTTGGCTTAGTGTTATGTACAAACCAGCTCATGATGTTAAATCATTTTCCCAACCTGGTGCTCCTATCACCATTTTTACTGTTCATATGGGGCCTATAGCCAAGTCTAAAGTTAGAGCTAAATGCGCTTCACTGCAGTCTAAAAATACTTTTTAAAACCAAATTATAAAGTAGGTCCTAATACTCTTACTCTTTCTTCAGAACTAAATATGATGGATATTCTCACTACACCATCCATGTCTAAACCTATGCAAGACTATTCACGCACTCCTGGACAAGTGCTGTCTCTCATCAGTTCCTTGGGTTTTGTAAGTAGATAAAATAATTTCCTGTTTCCCAGATGATTAGAACATAGGCAGCTGGCTTATACTTTTGGTCCATAAAGCTCAGTTTTGTCTGCACTGACTGGCAGTTTCAGACAGAATGGTAGGAATTGATCCTGGGACTTCCTGCATGGAAAGCGTGTTTCTCAACCTGTGAGCACAACTCTTTTCCTGGTTCTAATAAATTTCCTGAGAAAGTTCTCAATCTTTTGGAGTATTAAGACAGTCCCTGAATGTCAGCTGATGTTTCCTTCTCCCTGTAAAGCAGGGATGGGGAGTCTATGGTCCTCCATATGTTGTGGACCCCAACTCCCATCAACCTCAGCTAACATGGCCAATAGCCAGGGATGGTGAGAGTTCTTGTCCAGCAACATCTGGAGGGCTACAACTTCCTTGTCCCTGGCATAAAGCATGTTACAAGAACCTTTTATTGCAAAGATCCAGTTACATCAAGTGTGTATAGGATATGAAATAATAAAATGTTATGGACTGTCTTGTATCTGGTTGTTTGTGTATCTGTTGAACAAGCTTCTCATTTTGACAGTATACCCCAGTGGCAGGGACAGTGCATGCACCTAGTCCAAGCCCTCTTTGTGGAAATACATCTCAGCTTTCTCAACGATTTGTTTCCCCGCTATCCGTGAACCACAAAGACTACAGTTCTGTGTCAAACAAGCTACTGAAAGCATGTAAGTATAAAAGAGTTTCCTATCTTCATGTGTCTAAATACTTTCTTGTGAATGCCCTTGCCATCAGAGATGTGGCAGGTGGTGGTTGGGGGAAGGGCCTTCTTGGTGGTGGTGACCCATTTTTGGAACATAGGCCATGGGACATATTGTGGTCTCCTTCCAGCTCCAGGTTCTTTTAACTTTTAATTTATTCATTATCATTTATGCTGCTTTTTGTACAGCTTTGAGATTTGTGTGTGGTGGTGCTTTGTAGGTGTTTATTATTAATACAGGCAACTCCCAATTTATGTAGTAGTTATGTGCATTTAAGTGAAATTGTGTATACCTGTATTTGAAACACCATTGAGAAAGCCTGCAAACACCCCATTCTGCCTCTACCACACTTGATCTTAGCCAAAAGGCCGAGAAGCGATCCATTCTGCCTCTACCCTACCCCGTTCTGCCCCCTGTGGTGTTTGCCTCCTAGGATGGCTCATAAGGAAAGGGTTAAAATAGGTGTGATGTGATTGGCCAGTGAGAATGCAAGGGGGGAATAAAAGTTAGACTGGGAGGTTTTGAAAGTCAGTTGAGGTTTGGGAGTTGAAGAAGGAAGAGGGAGGTTTAGGTGTGGGTTGGTAGAGTTGTATTGTGAGAGAGTGAGAGGAATTGGTAGGTGGAGTCAGATAGATAGTTGGAATAATCAGTTTGGAGTTGTTAGGAACTAAGAATAAGAAACTGACAAGAGAAAAATTAACTGAAACCATAAGCTTGTTCCTGCATTTAAAAATAAACTTGATTATTTGTTTATGTTAGCAACTGACTGGACTCCGTGTGGCCCCGTGAGATACAGGGTACAGGAAAAAGCGATTGCAGTGGCGGCACAGGGTCAATAGACCGTCAAACGTCCGGGGGCCCTGTGTGTGATCGCCACACCCCCTTTTGTGACACTTCCAGGTTCAGTGTGGTGTGCACGCATGTGGTCATGCACATAGTGGACATGCCTAAAATGGTCACTGCCTGTATACGGTATTTCTGTACTGCAAGCTGCCCAGAAAGGTTTCTGGTGGCTGAACCCAAAGAAACTATACAGAACTAGGGTTCACACTGTTTTATTGAAATAGTCTTTAAACTTTTGAGATTTGGGGCTTGTCTTAGCCTCAGCCTTCAACAGAGAAACCAAATTGCTGTGATGTGAATGCAGTTTTATTCTCCAGGATAGATGGGTGGGCATTCTAGCTGCCTTGACTGCCTTGTTTTCTTTTCTCTTTCATATGATTTATTGAGATGGTTTCTTTCCTCCAGATAAGTGGCTAATCTTGGTGCCAGTGTAATGTAGCAACCAAGTGTAGCAACCACATTCACACCCTCCCCACCGGGCAGAACTCCATATTGCACACGAATCCCGTTTCCCCCTTTTTGTCTTTTGACTGCATTTATATTACTGCTTTTTATAGCTTGATTGTATTTTATAATAATTGAAATAAGACCTTGCTTCATTGCCACTTGCATAATGTACTTCTATTGTATTATTCATATTGAATGTCGCAGTAAGAATAATTATCAAGAATTCTTCTGGAATTGTGAGCAGGGGGGCTGTAAGGCAGGGCAAGCTGAGAGTTACATACTTTTTCTAGTCTTCCCTCACTGTTGAGCTGATTTGCCATGAAACTGGCTACAATGCTTTTTGTGTCTTCATAAAAACATGAATTGCTATTTCTGAAGGTTTAGATTCTGCGGCTATAACACCAGGAATGCCTGTGAGGAGTCTGACCCCAACTCTGCATCAGTGCAGGAAAAGGTTTGGGACCTCCAGCGCCAGTAGCCATTCCCGCACCCAATTATCCAGCATGGAGTCAGAGTGCTGCAGCAGCCCCAGGTGGGAAAAAGACGTGCAGGTCAGGACAACTTCTTTTCTTTCTGATGGTTTCTTTTTTTTCTTCCTCTAACTTTCCTCTAAATAAATCATTCAGAATCTGCCCTGTGAGGAGGGCATTGTACCACATTCCAAAGCCTAAAAAAGTTAACCTCCCAGAAGGGCAGTCCTTAAACCTTCTATCTTCTTGGGCTTTTCAGTACAGGTACAAGCAGATTCCAAGGTAGGCATATAGTAATCCTAGGGCTCACATAACCTCCTCCTGTTCTCCTTCCTTCAAACATGCTGCTGTGTAAAGAAACACAAGCCCCAAACTAGGAGAAACCGTGTGGGTTTGAACACAAGGTCTCTTGGGGCAACAAATCAAGTTCTGCTTTCACATAGGGTCTAAATAGAAAGATTATGGTGCTCCTGTAAGAATGAAGAAACCTTAGATCTGCCCTTGATTTTATGATGCATAGGAGATTTGGGGTAAGGGGAAGAGGAGTATCGCCAGAACAGGCACCTAGGACTTCTTTGCTGTACGATTACACAGCTCTTTTTTCAAGTGTGATGTATGTGCAGCAGAGTGCATTGTTCGTAAAGTGTTTTATTCCACCTGTTAAGTGTTTAGTATGGTGGATATGATTTTGGCTGGGAAAATGCAAACGAGAAACCACCATGATTAAGGACTGCCCCTTTCTATACAAACCTCCTTGGGCACTCAGGTCTGTATTGAGGGCCCAGTTCTATTCTCTCTCCTGCCCCCTTCCACCCCAGAAGCTATCTGAAGTATGATGGATGTATCACAAAGCAAAGCCTTCTCAGTCTTGGTGTCTAGATTTTCATCCTAGAGAAACCTGCTCACCTTTTGGCAAGCAGCCAAGACCCAAACCCTTTCTGCAAGCACTTGAATTGGAGGGAAACAGTTTTGTGTTGCTGTTGTATTCCTTTTAATTGTGTATGGTTTTTGTTTTAATCTACTGCAAATTTAATATACAGTATGTTGTTAAGCTGCCCTGGGACAGGGGGTCTTGACTAAAAGGAGGAATAGGGAATAGTATAATAAGTTTGTATAATTTATTAATTTGTTTAAGCATTTTCATACATTTGGAAGTACTTGATTTTCAGGAAGCAGAAGATATACTCTCATCTGCCCCAGGCAAAGAGAATGTACCAGAGAAGCCCAAGGATACAAATTTTCTGCTTGTCAATGATGCTAAAGGCTTAAAGCAGAAAATACTGGAGTCTGTCATCTCTCCTATTAGCAGCAATGACTCTGGGAACAGGCGCAAAGGACGGATTGGACATTTTGACTCATGTGATATTTCTATAAGGACTAGCGCTATTAAAGACCTCGGCCGAAAATGTCTTTCAGAATATAAAGAATGGGAAGAAAAGGGCTGTACAGAACAACCTGCTCTGACTAAAAAGGTTGCAAAATCTAGTTACCACTTGTCCCTTTTGGGAGATAAGGAGACAATGTTGGAGATGCGAGGTGTCAAAAGATCTTTTGAATCAATTGACACCAGCCCTTCACAAGAACGGATCCTTGCCAAAAAAAGCAATTCAGAATACAAACGGGGCTGTAAAATTCCAGAGAAACAAAGCACGGGTTTAACAACTGAAATCTGTTCTTTAAAACTTGATGGACACCTGCAAGAGACCTGTACAAATGAAGCTCAAGCAAAAGATTGCTGTTGCACTGAACCAAACAGGGGTTGCAAACCAGCCAATCCTCTAATAGCAAAGAATCTCATGCATGATCTAGATGCAGATTCTGAAAAAAATGAGAAAAAGGAACACATGAATTCCAGTTTCTTGTCCATTGATGATGAAAAGCCTTTAGCAAGCATGAGTGTAGACTCGGATCTGTCCCTTCGAGAAGTATCTACTGCAGAGAGTCACTTGGAAAAGCACCTTTCCGATTTCGATGGAAGCATTAAAGATCTCACCTTTGAGGAGCTAAAAACAGAGAACATGTCAACAACATCACCTTATTGCCCAGATGCCTTGCCAAGAAGTGAAGAAGTACATGCTGTCCAGGAGAGCAAACCATTGTATCATGAGCAGGACAAAAACCTGAAAGGTGTCAATGAAATGCACACTGACAATAACTGCTCTTCATCTGTGGAGATGAAGGCACTGAAACTCTTAAAGAAAAATGTGGTTGCTTTTCGGAGTTACAACAGTCAGATCAGTGTGTCTAATACATCTGAGCCTTCGAGAATTAGCTGGATGACTGTAGAAGGAATGGATATCTCTGCTTGCAGTGGCTCTTATCCCATGACTGTTACACCTGCACAAAAGGGAGCACCTTACAACGTATTTCAGGTAGGTACGAAACAGGCTTATTGAACATTGTGCAGTATCAAAGGGCCACTTGATACAAGTCAAATGCCCTTATTGAAGGGACAGAGCTGCCTTTTCAGCTACCACATTTTTCGCTCTATAAGATGCACTTTTTTCCTCCAAAAAAGTAAGGGGAAATGTGTGTGCGTCTTATGGAGCGAATGCAGGCTGCGCAGCTATCGCTGAAGCCAGCAGAGCAAGAGGGAGAGCTGCAGGGCACCTCTTGTTGTGATGCCTTCAGAGCGATGCACGATGAGGGACGGAAGGGAGCCCTTACAGAGCCCCTTCCGTCCCTCATCCTGCTTCGCTGGGAAGCGAGCAGACCAAGAGGTGCTGCGCAGCTCTCCCTCTTGCTCTGCTGGGTTCAGCAGAGCAGCGCAGCGCCTCATCAGCGAAGCCCCATAAGGGCTCCCTTCCTTTCCTCCTCCTCCCGCTTCACTGAAGAGTGTCGCTTCGTCTCGCCTGCCTCCTCCACTTCCCCCAACAGGGACAACGCTGCCAGGTGGCCAGCAGATCCAGCTTCCCCAAAGGGGCGGGCGGACCACAGGCTCCTTAGCCTGATCCTCCTTCCTCCTTCCTCTTCCAACAACATTTGATTCATAATGGTGTATTTGAACATAATACTTGATTATAAGGCAAATAACCAAAGTGATTTAGAAAAAATTAACTCCCCCCCAATACTTCGCAATATGAAAATATTGAGAAAAATGGATACATCACTGGTGATATTTCTTGGCAGAAGGAACAGGCTTTAGCCGTTCCACATCTAACTCATTCCTACACAGATTTAGAAGTTGTGAGTACCTTGTATGTACTTGGGTGAAAATGTGTATGACCACACCATGGGGAATTTACTGCCAGTCAATGGGCGCCACTTGTGTGTTGAAATAGGTTTTGTGTATTACAGTATAATTTCCCGCGCAGGGAAGTCATTATGTGTGAAATGGTTGTAGGCTTTGTGGGAGGTTCTGAAGGAAGCAGTTAACTTGAAGAAGAGGGTACACATTTCTTCTTTTCATTTGGTGACAGTTTAGTTGAATGTAGATTCCATTTACACAAATGACAAATCAGTGGGTGCAACTCTTCTTATGTATGAACACATGATGAGGCTTTCCGATCTTAAATGGGCTAACTCAGCTTTATACAGTGGTACCTTGGGTTACAGACGCTTCAGGTTACAGACTCCGCTAACCCAGAAATAGTACCTCGGGTTAGGAACTTTGCTTCAGGATGAGAACAGAAATTGCGCGGCCGCGGCGGGAGGCCCCATTAGCTAAAGTGGTACCTCAGGTTAAGAATAATTTCAGGTTAAGAATGGACCTCCAGAACGAATTAAGTTCTTAACCCGAGGTACCACTGTATGCTAATGCACACAATGGCCAAACCCCCAGCCCTTTATGATGTACACGTATAGTGATCTTTCCATGGGAACACGAACTGTTGTCAATCAGAATTTATGTTTCAATATGGGGAGACCAATGCATATGCATCTATGCAGAGCTCCTTTTGGACTGATGTCAGTTGTGCATTGGCTGGGGTAGTGGTACATGTCAACCATGCATGTTAGTATCTAGAGGGTGGAGTTAGTCCATTTATGCATGATCCCTTTCACATGCTTATACTGCTGTGAGTCCTGGAAGACCTGGTCACTGCCTTGTAGGCCTTTTCTACCTGGTCTGGGAGGGCAGGGCCCTGACTTAACTCCAACTACAAAAGCTGAGGCTGCTGAACAGACTCTTGGGCTGGCGTGTTATTTGGGGATTTTTGTTGTTGGAGGTTTCTGTATCTTGATTTTAGATCTTATGGTTTATGTGGAAATTATTCAGTTTGGTTGTGTGTTTTTGATGTTGTATTTATTGTTTATGACCACTTTTGTTATGTTGCAGTTACTTATTTCTTAAATGTTGTAAGCCACCTTGAGCATAGTTTGAACTGTGGAAAGGCGGCATCCGAATACAATTATATATGTATGTAAATCTGTTTTGTTGACAGATTCTCCCTGTGGCTGTTGTGCATTTTCTTCAGTGCTATTTTAGGAAGAGCATCTTGGTCAAATGGTGCAGTTTAGTCTTAGTGATGTTCATGCCTTAAAAGTGAACACGTTTTACTTTCTGGATACATAAACAGTGCCTCCTATGTTTTTATAATAACTATAATTACTGCTGAAAGCTGCATATAAAACTGATCATAGAGGGCATTGTTGAAAAATACATCCCTGGAAGTCTTTGGGTTAAGACTAATTAATAAGAGTTGCTGGTGGACTCTTTGAAGAAGGGTGAGATCTTATGGGAGAGATGCAGTTCCCAGGCACATCTTTCAGTCTTCATGAGTGCATTTCTTCTAGAGATTTGACACATCCATAGCTTCATCACTGTCCTTGAGTGGTTGGCCTAGTTTCATAATGGATTGTAGAAATAAAGATTCAGAATCTCTCATTCCTTTCACACTCACTGTTCATGTGCAGCAAGAGGCCTTGATAAGACAAATGTCATTTATTATTAAAAACCATTTAAAGTGGTCATATTCAGTGAAGGCATTTCTTAATGGAATGTGAGAAAGACTTGGCACAAAAGGAGGCAATTGGAAAACCTTTTTGCTTGAGAAGTCCTCATTAGGAGGCTTAGATTCAGAGGGGCCATCATTGCTGGATGCTTTTTCGGCTCCACAGTTCAAGTAATTGAGCTTACAGCCAGTGTGAAAGTATAAACGTATAGCTTGTTTGATAACTGTGTTTGATATATCTATTCTTGGACATCAGACCCCTCAAGGAAACAGTGGTACACCATACAGGACCCCCAAGAGTGTCCGAAGAGGAACTACTCCAGTAGAGAGAGAACGCATTTTAGGAACCCCTGACTACTTGGCACCTGAGCTCCTCTTGGCAAAGGCTCATGGTAAGCAAACTGCAGTATAATTTCATGTATCTGTTACACACATTTCCTCATTTTTGTAGTGAGATCTGGCTCACTGCAGTTGAGAGCACTTTGTTGTTAGACATTACTGGAATCTGTGTTTAACCTTAGAAGTTCCTAAGGGTTAAGGGTGTTTTCTTTTCCTTATTTAGTCTTTCATTGCACTATTATCCTAAAAGTTTCCTGAATTCAATTTTCTTTGCACAGGTGGGAAGGAAAGTGAAAGTTTTTGCTTTCAGTGTTTCATTAAATCACAATTATGGATGGTCTAAATTCCATTGCAGATGATTTTGAACTATGATTTATTCCCACATTGGGGTGGAACAAAACAGGATCAAACCATGGGTTAATAGTTTGGTTTGTTCTCCTGGCTAGGTTTTTCTGGATTTGCACCAGTTCAGAATGACAGGAAGAAAAATGGTATGACCCAATGCGAGAGAAACAAGCGCATAAGAAAATATGGTTATCCTTAACTAGCTGCTTTTTGTATGTGCACTGTTAGCTTAAGCAGGTGCATTCATACATACAACCCTTGAGTTGCACCCTGGAGCAATATAGTTTGCAAGTATTGCCATTTGATCCTGCAAAATTTATAAACCGTCCTCTAATCTCTGCTAGTATGTGATAAATAGACAATGTAGCAAAATATTCATTGTGTGTTTATATATTAAGTTAACCATTTTAAGGAAGCAAAGCTAGGATACTTGTCTTTATAAAAATACCATGTGTTGGTGAATTTGTAAAAAAGTTACTCGTTAGAAAAATGTAAAAACTGAGTGCAATGTAATGAAGTTTTTTATATATATTTATCAAAATGTTTCCCTGGTGTTTTTTGTTTTTACACACAGGAGTTCAGGTCACTGGTAAGTTTGATTATAGCACTTAACAGAACAGTCAAAGCATAATTTGATCACACTGTTTAAGATGAAAGAAAGTGAGAGATCCGCATGCCTTGGCATATAGCTGTATCAGCTTCTGCTGCTGCATCTTTTCCCTGTTCCGTCAGGGAAAGGGGCGGGGCAGAAATAAATAACTATACAGCAGCAGCAACAAGAAGCAGCAATAAAAACACCGTGGCATCTTAATGTCCAGCACATTTAATATGGCAGAAGACCCATTCCATGGAAGATCTTGAATTCCATTGTTCTTCCCTGACCATACTGGCAATAAGTAAAACATTTCCTTGTCCTTCTTTTCTTGCTTACAAATGCCATGTTGTAATCCTAGTAGAGTGCTCCATTCTTTTGTTTTCTGAAGCCTGCTGCATAGAGATGATGGTGGTGATATTTTAAAGAACAAATCTAATGTGGAGGGTGGAAACATACTAATTCCTTTTACCACTCTTAATTGCAGTTAGGAGGTCTGTCCTGCAAAGGTTAACATGCAGTAGCAATAGCACATAACTAATCATCTGGAAAAATCTGTGGAATTAATGTTGGCTTCTCACGGGAGGAAACCAACATACCCAAGTTACAATCCTTCTTTTGAACATAGTTTCCCTATAATAGGACAATCTGGTTTCAGCAAAACACATACTAAACTAGAGCTGAGGTGGGGCAAACTGGGTCCTGTGCTGTCTGCAGCTCCATGTCTAGTCATGGATACCAAGAGGGATCCATCTACACTGGCACTTAAGATTGGGATAAAGAAGTTGGTGTAATCTGCACAGATCCATCGGGGGAGAAGGACAGCTTGAGGATATATAGAAGCAGAGTCTAAGGATAGAAAGGACAGGAAGAAAAGTAATAATGCTGGGAGTTATGGCCACAGTGTCATTTATAAATGGAGAAGTGTGGGAATTGTGTGCCATTAGACTTTTAACCATATAAGGTTGTCTTGTAGTGAAAATCAGGAAACTTGTCTTGAAAAATGTGGCCATTTTATCAAATATGAAATACAGTTTTCTCAACACTTCCTATAGGATGTGATCTTATTAGACTTTGACAGCTTTATGCATATTCCTACTCCCCCCCCCAAAAAAAAAATCCTCTCACATTATTAAATGCTACTTGCTTCACTGATTGCTGGATATAAATTTATTAGAAATCAAGAGCTAAACTGAATTGTAGAAAGAGGCTTTAGGTAACTTGATACACCTAGTTTTTATTTCATATGAAAACTACCATATTGAGTAAATGAATGGGCTGGTTTCTCATGTGTATGCTCCTGACTATCTGCCGTTGAGTATTCAAATACAGATAGAATGTATGAACCAAACAATTTGTTACCAGCTGGCAGAAACTTCTGCAATTACCGAAGTTGCTGAGGTCTGATGACTGGGGTCATTCAGTTCACCTGTTGTATTCGTGCACACAAGCACATACTCTTGGGTGGTTTCACCGCTGTGTACTGAGAACCCATTGGACAGTGGGGGTGGGTGAAACCACAGGAAAATGTACCAGCATCTGCAGTGCAAGCAAGTTTTCACAGCAAGTGCATCCTTCCTTCCTGACACGATGGGCTGTCTGGAGCTTTAGCTGTGCAGCAGCTGCAGGGTGCATGTTGCTTTATAATGGCTTGTGGTGTCTCAACAGCTTTGCCTGCTTGGTCTTTGACTGCACTTGATCAGTATTCAGTTTCATTCAGAGCATACCAATAGCCTGTTGGCCCATCTAGTCCAGTGTCCCGTTCTCACAGGGGGCAACCAGATGCCTGTGGGAAACCAGGAAGCAGAACATGGGCACAAGAACCCTCTCCCCTCGGGTAGTTTCCAGCAACTGGTGGTTGGATGTATTGCTGCCTCCAGCTATGGATGGTAGCCACAGATACCCATCTCTTCCATGAACTTGTCTAATCCTCTTTTAAAGCCATCCAAGGTGGTGGCCATCACTGCCCTCCTGGGGGAGCTGAGTGAAGAAGTATTTTTTATTTGTCCTAATTCTTCCAACGTTCTCCTTCATTGGATGTCCACGAGTGTTATGAAAAGGGGGTGGGGCTTTTTTCTGTCCACCTTCTCCATGCTAGGCGTAATTTTGTAAACCTTAAAGCTGTCAAAGAGCAAGGAAGTGGAAGTTCGCCATATGCTGTCCTATTAGCACTGCAGAGAGAACTTCCTGTTGAGTCTGAGCTTCTGTGATGCCTATTTCTACACTTGATATTCACATAAAGGTTTACTGTACTTTTCCGTGGATACCAAGCCCCTGTATAAGACGCCCCCAATTTGGGGGGACTAAAAATTAAGAAAATGGGGAGAGATTGCCCAGAGTTGTTGAGCTTTTTGGGGAGAGGATTGCCCCTCCTAACATATGTCTCCTCTCTGGCAGAAGCAGCCAATTGCCCGCCCAATTGCCGCAGCGACAGCCAATCAACACCACCCCTTGCCGCAGCCACCAATGACATGCTGCTGACAATCTCCGGCTCGTGGTATAAACCAATCCCACGTCCCGTCTCCCGATGCACTATACATGTGTAAGACATCCCCCCCCCCCATTTTAAACATAATTTTTAAGTTAAAAAAACCTAGTCTTATACACAGAAAAGTACAGTATTTTTATACTAATGACTTGTTCTCTGCAATCATTAGTCAACTCAGAATTTATTTTGAATATGTGGCCCTAAATCAGTGGTAGCCAAACTTGTCCCTCCAGCTGTTTTGGAACTACAGTTCCCATCATCCCTGACCACTGGTCCTGTTAGCTAGGGATGATGGGAGTTGTAGTCAAAAAAACAGCTGGAGATACAAGTTTGCCCACCACTGCGCTAAATGATGTGCTTGGTTCCTTTTTAAAACCTAGGAAATACAGACCTTTGAGTTTTTGTTTGCTTACACAACTGGTCTTTGAAAGTCCCAGGGTGGTTTAGAATGGGAGGTGACTTGCTTTGCTCTGCCTTCTGTCGTTTTAAGGAAACATTAACATATTGAGAATAGCAGAAGGGAAAAGGAAAGGTGATTAGAAAACAATTTCTGCCTTGTATGCTGCTTTCATGAATAACAGGTGTTTGGGCGCTCGGTATCTTCCCAGGCAATACACCTTTGCATAATACCTCTCATGGTGGTCAATTTATGTGGACTTTCTTCACTTCAGGTCCTGCAGTAGACTGGTGGGCACTTGGAGTTTGCTTGTATGAGTTTTTAACTGGAATTCCACCATTCAATGACGAAACACCACAACAAGTATTCCAGAATATTTTGAAAAGGGGTAAATTACCTTACTTTCGAGCAAAATTAATTTCAAAGGTTGTTGTTCCAGCATAAGTACAGAGATGTTTTGTGTGTGTTTCTAGATATTCCGTGGCCTGAAGATGAAGAGAAATTGTCAGATGGTGCTCAGAATGCCATAGAAGTTCTTTTAACCATTGAGAGCAGTAAGCGAGCTGGACTCAAGGGTTAGTATATGTTAGTTATCTCTTTAATGTTACCATTATGATTTTTCTTTAGCAATTTAGAAACCTGCAGTTTGAGTACATATGCTATTGGAGGGAAGACTATCTGCTATAGCCATTTCTAGTCATTATGCATGAAGATGGTCAGCCCAACACTGTAGCTGCCAGGTTACAAAAATCGCAACACAAGATGAAAATCCAGTGAAAGGCCAGAACCATTTTATTTATTCTTCCATGGAGCCCATAGCAGTGTATGTGGTTCTCGCCTCTCTTCTACCCTTGTAGCAATTCAAAAGAGTAGGATAGGCTGAGATACAGCCATGGCTTGTTTAGTCAGCTTCATAGTTGAGCAGTGGTTTGAACCCCAGATTCCCTGAGCCAGCCTCACATTCTACCCACTACACCACACTGCCTTATTGCTTCTGTTTTTTCCTGTTAGTGTGAATCTGGTTTATCAAATCCACACATCATGGAGTTGCTGTCTAGAGACTGCTTCATATTGTCTAGAGTATGCAAGTTCTGGGAACAAAGTGCTGGCTTAGGGCTACCTACTGTAGAAAGAGAACTTTGATGAATGCATTGCAAAAACATTTCAAATCTATAAGGGCAGGAGTACGTTGGCAAACCCTTACTAAGATGTTTAATTTCAGTCTTATGACTCTAAATACAGTCAGACAAATTTAAGAAAAAATACATTGCAGACATCCAGAATCAGACAAAGAACCTGGAAAGTGCAAGGTATTCATGCAAAGAAATCTAACCTTTGTTAAAAAATTTATTCCAGAGCTGAAACTTCACCCCCTCTTTCATGGTGTGGACTGGGATAATCTGCATAATCAGACCATGCCCTTCATACCACAGCCAAATGATGAAACAGATACTTCCTATTTTGAAGCTAGGAATAATGCTCAGCATCTAACAGTATCTGGATTCAGCTTGTAGTACGGGAAAATGGAATTATTTTCCAGAGAACGGCACATTTAAGAAGCTTCCTTAACATAAGTTTTACTCTCTATTTTCTAACGCACCTAAGTTTTTTTAAAAACCTGATTTGCTTTTAACTCTGCATATATATTTATATATATTTCTTACAAGCTGTATTGAAACCATTCATTCCAAACAGCTTCTGAACTATATTTTTAGTCTACTTACAGCACCTTATGTAAGTCTTTAAGTATTGCGTATTTAATGGTGGTATAACACAGTGACACTGAACAAAATGTCAAACGTTGGGAGGAAGAGCTGCTTTGTTGTTGAATATACCTGGGAGGTTAAGTGCATAGTGATTATTTTGGTGCCTCCAATTCAGCCACTTTACAGACTGAATTCAAAACTGTTTTCTGACTTTTCAAGCTGTGCCTATAGAGAAGCCCGAAGATGCTCCTATCCCACATACTTTAGGTAATTTGTATACTGCCTGCCCTGATGCTTAAGCTGCCAATGTACTAAATTATCTCTAATGTCATTGTCAAGGTCTGTTTCTCCCACCCACCTTACCTATGAACATTGTTTAGGTCCTCACCAATGCCATCAATCAGCCTATTACCTATCTAGTCAACTGTCATTTTATTTTTGGTGTTGTTACCTATCTTTAATTCAAAATATTATCATGTTCAAAATGAAACTATCATCTGAATTATCTAGCAGTCATTACAGAGGTTATCCCACCTGTATAATGCCAGTTTTCTACCTGTAGGCAATATGAGTAATTCAGTAATTAACACCTTCCTACATACTGCTGCCAGTAAATGCAATTAATAAATGATAAAGGTGTGAAGTTATTCATTGATCTTAATAGCCCAGAATAAATGATTACCCAATATTTTCAGCAGGTGTACTGGTATTCTGTAAAATGTATGGAGCAATGCTTTGAAACAACTGAGCTGTCAGTGCAAATGAATAAAATGAGAACTGTGAGCTAGCTTGCTCTCAGAGGCTACCTACTTTGCAATTCCCAGTTAGTTTCCTCCTTCATATAATCAGTGGTGATGGTATCTTCAGGTATATTCAACCTTTTCAGGCCCAGGACCCACTTTTAACCCAGACATGGAGGCCCATTTCTTCATCTTTTACCATATATTTGCATGGTGACAGTGCTTCTGTTGTGACCCACCCTGGGTCAGGCCGTGACCCACTAGTGATTCTCAACCCACCAGTTGAACCCCAATGGCTTATTAGAGGAAAGAGTCTCAAAACCTGACAATCTGCTGGAGTACTTACCTGTTCTGAAGACACACTACCTAGTTTACATGCTGCTGTCACCCTCCACCAATGGGGAAGACTGAAAGTTTTGTTATTTCCACAACTGCTCTCCTACTTCCCCTTCCTTAAGCTGTGCCCTCACGTTCTGGTGAAAACCAGCTGTGAAACAGCAGGAAGACTGTCCTTTTTAAGAAAGCATATTTTCTGAAGCTGATCCCCTTCATCCTTGATGAGAATAAAGCAACTTGGAACAATTAGGACAAGAGTATTCTTATTGTCATATTCCAACCCGGTCACTGTTTTGACATCCTTGAAATCCTAAACTTCAAACAGGCCTATGTTACATTCAATCAATCACTCTTTCAGTTATAAAATGCCCTTTGATAATGCACCTGTCGTTCTTTATTAAATGTTATTTACAGTAGATTAAGATGAACTAACTTTTAAAACTAAACTTCAAAATCATGTTCTAGTAAACAAGGCAGAAATTCTAACTCCTGTAATTACATTATTTATATAGCATATAACAGGTATGAAGGTGCTTTTCTTCAAGACCTTGCCATCAGAGCAGATGCAACACTGCCCATGAGCTTTCTGTAATGCATCACTCGGAAGAGTTACACAGTGCAAAAAATGTCACAGTCCAGAAATTACTTTAAAGTAGATCAGTTGACTGCAGTAGGTTCATGAAGGAGTAAGCAGCTGTGGAGTTGCTGCTCTTTTCACAGGTCTAGAATACGTTTTTCTATTTTTTCAATACACAAACTGAAAAGCAATCACTTTAGGTTGATTTATATAACATCATATAACAAAATGTAATGTTAGTTAATTGCTAGCTTTCTCGTTTGCTATAGAAAAGTCCCTTCTAGTTGTAGTCTGAGATGCTACTACTGAAATTATCAGGCTGTTATATTCAAATAGGTATCTAATCAAGTAGAAATCTAATAAAGTGACAATGCTAAAATTGTCTTGAAAGTGTTTAAAGAGACTTGCACTTGTAAAAGGCCCAGTTATGAGAAAATGCCGCAGCAATTATGTATGTAAAAAATATTACAACAATAGAAATATTGCCCTAAAGTTTTTAAAAGCAATAGCCCTAAGCTGCAAATGCAACAAAAGTTTGGGTGCCAACTGCTGCTTTAGACTATTCACATGTGCATGTGTGCACATGCAGACACACACACAGCAGTCTAAGCTGACAGTGCTGATTAGCCATGGGAGCAGGAAGGGGCTAACTGGCTTGAGTCGAGGGGCAAAATTACACTGACACCAGCTGAATCTGTGGCAGGACTGTCACTACTTCTAACAGAAGATGGGAAGACTGAATGCTTGTCCCAATTTTTTAAAAAATCCTCCACACAGAAACATGGTAGGGAAAAGCTCTCTTTTTTAATTTAAAATAATGTGGAATTTCTGGTATGGAGGAACATTCAATCATACAAGCCTCACCTGCTGTATTTGGTAATAGTCATAGGTTTATAACCCTAGTGAGAAAATATATAATAGAGGCCCTTTTACCAGGTCTAGCCTGCACATGTAGCACAGCTTAGTCACCTTTAAGGTACTGGATGCAGGATTTTCCTGCAGCAGCAGCAGCAGCAGCAGCTTCCTATTGCCCTAGCACTGGAGCCAATCCATTCACAACAGCCCGTTTCTATACATTTCCTGGGGCAGCAGTGTAAGTTTTTAACATGCATTTTGAACACCTTCTAAATTAATAGTATGCAACTTCTAAAACTGAACATTAAGGACTATTTACAATAAACTGTACTTACATTCTTGTTCCATTGATTTCAATAAGACAATGTAGGTTAGGGGGTGCCAGGGCCATTTTACGTACTTTATTCTGTGTACTGAGTTCTGAATCTATCATGCCATATTCAAACTCTGACTGCTGGTCTAACAAATTAAGATGCTTGACTTGTTTTTTTAAAGAAGCATTGATGGTCCCCATGGAAGTACAATCTACAGCTTCAAACACTTCATTTGTTTCCTAAAAAACTACCTCATCTATGTAGCAGCAATTTATATATTAGATCTCCCAGAGCTACAATGTTAATTGCAGTCATACAATCCAGATACTTGGACTATTCTAGACTTTAAAGTTTCCTCTGCTTATTGTATGTTTTGTATGCTATGTGGAAAGTCTTCTGCGGCATTATAAAATAAATCATGTTAAAAGTAACAATTCACAGGCTTTCATTATTGTTTTGTTGTTTTTCATTAATTGAAGGAACTTCTTCATTCCAGCTTTGGGAAGAAGAAACACTCTCAGTAGATGCTGCAGTAATAGCCTTCAACTCTACAGACTGTTCATCCAAAAAGTACATTCCAAAACAATTAATTTAGGGTTCATGTGATTGCTGGATGGGATAGTTGTATTTATTTGTAACCTAAGAGAAAAGGACCATTCATGTATGGTATGCCAGGTAGTGCAAAAGGGAGGAAAAAATAGAAGAAAGATGTAGCCATCCCAGCATCTGCAGTTCTTGCAGGTCTCTTAAATTACTTCACCTTCCAGAGTCTCCATGTTAGCAGTCCTTAAGTAAAATCAGGAATTGAATCCTCAGTTCTGTTTTCTGAGAAGGGGAGAAGAAAACACCAACTTGAAATGCTATCCTAAGTATTTCTTCTTAGCAGTCTGTTGAGTTTGATGGAATTGCATGCAAAATTGCTACCCCAGCACTTTCATTTACCCATAAACATTTTACAATACAGTGGTGCCTCGCAAGACGAAAAGAATCCGTTCCGCGATTCTCTTCGTCTAGCGGTTTTTTCGTCTTGCAAAGCAAGCCCATTGACAGCCTAGTGGATTAGCGCTACAGCGGTCTAGTGGCTTTCCGTGATCAGCTGTTAAGCGGGTTTTTCAGCGGAACAGCTGATAGGCGGCTTAGGAAAAGGGGGGAGCGAAAAAAACCCGCGGGGACGCGCAAGATTTTTTCGTCTTGCGAAGCAACCCCATAGGGAAATTCGTTTTGCGAAGCGCCTCCAAAACGGAAAACCCTTTCGTCTAGCGGGTTTTCCGTCTTGCGAGGCGTTCGTCTTGCGGGGCACCACTGTATTCTTGTTCTAAGCCTTAAAATGCTTAGAATTACACCATCCTTGATTAATACCATTTACTGTTTCACTTTATTCATTTTAATACTAAAATGAATAAGCTGCTTTACACATTCCTGCAACATGACCGTTGTTGGTGAAATGTCTAGAAATTCAGCAGATACAAGGGCTCTTCAACTCCATATATATATATATATATATATATATATATATATATAACAGGACGCGGGTGGCGCTGTGGGTAAAAGCCTCAGCGCCTAGGGCTTGCCGATCGAAAGGTCGGCGGTTCGAATCCCCACGGCGGGGTGCGCTCCCGCTGCTCGGTCCCAGCGCCTGCCAACCTAGCAGTTCGAAAGCACCCCCGGGTGCAAGTAGATAAATAGGGACCGCTTACTGGCGGGAAGGTAAACGGCGTTTCCGTGTGCTGCGCTGGCTCGCCAGATGCAGCTTTGTCACGCTGGCCACGTGACCCGGAAGTGTCTCCGGACAGCGCTGGCCCCCGGCCTATAGATGTGAGATGGGCGCACAAACCCCAGAGTCTGTCAAGACTGGCCCGTTCGGGCAGGGGTACCTTTACATACATACATATATATATATATATATATATATATATATATATATATGCAGGTTTTGGTGTCTTCGGGTGTCTTCCCGTGTAAGAGTCGGGGTGTCTGGGCGACGTTTCGACGAGGTCTCACTCGTCATCTTCAGGCTGGTGCTTTCGGCTTCTTGTTACTGGAACAGAGCCAGTTCCAGTAAACCTGCATTCCTGTACCCGTGAAAATCTACGAAAGCATATATATATATATATATATATATATATATATATATATATGTTGTATATATAATATGTGGGACGTGGGTGGCGCTGTGGTCTAAACCTCTGAGCCTAGGGCTTGCCGATCAGAAGGTCGGTGGTTCAAATTCCAGTGACGGGGTGAGTTCCCATTGTTTGGTCCCTGCTCCTGCCAACCTAGCAGTTCGAAAGCACGTCAAAGTGCAAGTAGATAAATAGGTACCACTCCAGCAGGAAGGTAAACGGTGTTTCCGTGCGCTGCTCTGGTTCACCAGAAGCGGCTTAGTCATGCTGGCCACATGACCTGGGAGCTGTACGCCGGCTCCCTCGGCCAGTAAAGCGAGATGAGCGCTGCAACCCCAGAGTCGTTCGCAACTGGACCTAACGGTCAGGGGTCCCTTTTATATATAATATATATACAAGGCTTGGCTTGGCAAAAAACTTTAGTGAAAATTTTTCAACAAAAGAATACTTATTGTTAATAGTTAGAATACATTCATGGCAAAATATATTTCACATTAAGCTTGTGCTTCTAAATTCCTACCAAACAAGAGAAGTATCCCCCAAATTCAAGTGATATCAGGACAAATCTTCCATTTGTCTGTCCATTACTCTCATACCTAATAATAAGCCTGATGTCTTCATTATTTTCTTCAGAAAAAGGTTAAGACTCGACCACTGGACAACACTGACTACTCAACAAACTATGCAAGTGCGACACATGAGGCAGCTTGGCATAAGATTTTGCTTTGACTGGTGTACTATTCCAGCAAAACACTATCTGTGTGAAAAGATATATCCCTAATATAAAATGGAATCTTTATGGTCCTTGTGAAAAAAATCCTTGTGTGCTGATAAGATTATACACAATCAAGGAGGAAATTGAGAGGGAGAGGCCAAAGATCCAAAGGGCAGCATGGACTCCTGCATTAGCAGAGTAAATTAGCATATCTAACAGGATTGACAGTCTTACCTCCTCCTCCTTTGAAGATACACATGTACCAGCCACTGGGCAACAAATGGCCAGAAAACAGCAAAGACTAAAGTACCAGGAGAAATCTCGAATGGCCACCAGGAAGGTCTCTAAAACAACACACACAAAAATAATTTCTCCAGTTATATAAGATGTTGGTAGATGTCTGCATAGACATAGAACTATCTAAGATTATATATTTGGAAGCTGTATGTTCTGCCCCAACTGGGCACTGTGTCACTTGTATATTCCTCCCTAGTCTCTACATTTAGAATTGCTTTAAAATTTCCTCCTGTAGATCTGTCTTGCAAAAAATATTCAAGATTAATCAGGGTAATAAATAAAACAAATGCATCAAATTAACAGGAGACAAAAGGAACAGCATTTTGAACAGCATTTAAAACACTGCTTTTTGGCCTCTTTTTAAGATAATTGTGTTATGAAAAGTTCCATTTTAATCTACATGCAGTCAAAGGAAAGACAACATAAAAATCAAAGCTGCTCTGTTGAAAGTAGGTAAGATCTTACCTTCGCAGGTGAGGAAGCCTGATTATTTGAATATACAGTTGCAGTTCCTGCCTGGAAATAAAACACAAATTTAACACAGTGACAGATTATGTTTCAAATTTATACTCACAGCTCCACATTATATTCCTACTGTGGTTTTTGAAACATTGCAACGTAACATTGTTGCTCACATAATGAAATGGAACACTTCTGCTTGGAGTGATGATTTTGCCACCTGTTCCCTGCCACCCATCCTTTGCAATTAAGCCTGCTTACATACAGACTCCCCTACATTACACACATGCTTACATACATTACTCCAATAATCAAGCTTTTTAAAATAATGAGTAAGGATGATCTCCAACTAAGTCATGCTCCAAGTAGGAGCACTGATGTAAAGTAGGACTAACACTAGACATCACCCTAACTTTATAGAATACAAGCACATCTTACCTGTGAAGTTGTCAGTGTTTCCAATGCATGCAATCTCTGAAGGACATTTTGCATGTCTTCTTGTAATCGTATAAGCACTACTGCAATTTGTTCATTGAGGCCACTTCTTGGTCCTCTATCTGACCCCCATCGTTCTCCATCTCCACCACTACCCATTTGTCCACCTTGGGCGCCATCACCTAAAGGGTGCATTCTATGACCTACATTTAGGAGGGGAAAGAGAAAGCATTGGGAAATAAGGCATGGTTTTTAATCCATATAAAAATCAGACTATGAAAACTTTTTTTGTAAATTACAAAAAAAAAATTAAGTATGGCACTAGACTTGCTTATCTACATAAGTACATAACAAAACAAATATTCCAACAGTACCTCTCCCTCTTCTGATTCCGTAGAAATCCACCTTTTCACCACCTTTCTTTTCTTTGTGAGGGCCTCCATCACTTGCCTTGCCATCCTCACCACCACACTTGACTTCACCTTTTCCTTCAATTGCAGCCACCATTATACCATCTGTCTTGTAGTTTCCAAGTTCAAGAAAACCAGAAGCACCCAGTAGACTGCTGTGGTCTACTTCTGAGAAATGTAATGGATGTTTTGACAATCCTTTTGTTGACTCCAATATCTACAATTTAAGAGAATTAGCTATTATATTTTCCGTAAAGTATTTCCCATAAAGCTGGGATACCTAATATACCTAACATACCACCTATGTTAGAGTCTTTTGTGGACTATTGTTGCGGTCCAGGGGCTCCTCTGCATTTAATATGCATGTTGTGGAAAACGTAGATTTCTTTCTAAAGTAAATAGCAGCTTGAAAGGACCTCAGCAGGGTAAGAAAGAGTTAAACTCTCCTTTCTCATTTGCTGCAAACAGAGTATTTATCAGCTCCCCTAGGAGCATATATATTTTAAAAGAGCATGCTGAAAGCAATAGACACATTTAAAACCACACCTAGGCTTACCATTATACAGACTGTGGAAGCGTTGTATTAGATGTACATTCTATTATTTCTTCCAGATTCTAACCCTTCATCCATTTAGCAGAATCTAAAGAACTGCTTAGGCTTACAGAAGGCAGTTATGTGAGACCCCCTAGAATTTTGGGCTTTGAGCAGTTATCTTCATGCTATATCAGGAACTGATTTCATCAGTCTGCCTTGCAGCATGAGAGGGTTGCTGTTCAAGCAAACAAGTTTAAAGATTATGTAGGTTCAAAGAACTAATTTCATGTCTCTTTGGATTCTGGTCACTTTATGTTACCTTTTCACATTCAGTACAAAACTTGATAAACTGTACCTCTTCTTGTCCAAACTGCTCCATGGAATCACAGTATATTTCACTATCCGAATCGCTTGTCAAGTGCTGAATACCAGAGACCTCTTCAGCGGTATCTTCATTTGCACCTGTGTGTACAGATATATGACCAAACACTTAATAAGTGCAAACAGGCCAATTTGGGCAAGAATAAAACAATGACAGTGCAAAAGTCCACGTATAAATATTTCATCAGTCTAAACTTGCCTCTCTCAATCTTGGGTCCCCAGATTTTGGACTACAACTCCCATCATCCCTAGCTAGCAAGACCACTGGTCAGGGATGATGGGAATTGTAGTCCAACAACATCTGGTAACCCAAGGTTAAGAAAGGCTGGTTTAAACAATGAGCACATGATCACACTTCAAATATTAAAAAGCTTATTATGTAAGTTGTCTGCTTAAGATAAAGCAGGTGAAAGCACTGCTTGCAATAGCTATTCACAATGGGGCAATATCGTTAGATGTGGTTGTTGAGGTTAATTTATCCTAATTACTTTGAACCCCAACTCTCTCAATTATATTTTCCACATGGATGCCCTTTGTGTAAGCACTTTATTTGCATGAATCTCCCAACCACTTTGGGAGGAGGAGGAAGAAACTTGTCAGTCAGAAGAGAAGAAGCCTCAGTGTCATTTACTGTACATGGAGGAGTTTACTTTGATTCTCCATCACACAAAGACACAGTAAGTATATGAACGGAGGGCACACAACAGTCAAATACTGTATTTACTCAAATCTAATCCGTACCTTTTTTGGCAAAATTACATTGCAAAAATTAAGGTGTGCATTAGATTCAATATAAAAAAATTCCTTCCTGTAGCACCTTAAAGACCAACTAAGTTAGTTCTTGGTATAAGCTTTCGTGTGCATGCACACTTCTTCAGATACGTGTGCATGCACACGAAAGCTTATACCAAGAACTAACTTAGTTGGTCTTTAAGGTGCTACAGGAAGGAATTTTTTTATTTTGACTATGGCAGACCAACACGGCTACCTATCTACTATTAGATTCAATGGCACATTTACATTTGCCAGCAAATACTTTTTTTCCCAAGGTTCTGAAAACTGAGGTGCGCATTAGATTTGATGGCACATTAGACTCGAGTAAATATGGCATAAAAAATTTAACAAGTTTACAGAATATATTATAAAGCATACCAAAGTTTAAATCTCCAATCATGTCCACTACAGCTTGGTAAAAGTAAGGAAATAATCTTTACAAACCAGACAGCAAATTCCCAGGGTAGTCTTCACCACTGGAAAATTCTGCTTGACAAACATATAGACTAATTTGGAAAAATGCACGTGAGGAAAGCACCTTGGTGAGAAGACCCAAAATTAGAAATTATAGGTAGTTCAAGGCGCTTGTCTCTCTTCTTTACTTCTTCATCCACATTTATACCATTCAGAGCAGATTTAGTCTGTATGCCATTGTGAATGTCAGTATTCGGGACATCTTCACAGCAACCATTGGCGACAACACAGTCCAGCTCCTGAGCAGGCGTCAAATCTGGTCCCAGACTCTCACTTTCTGTAAAACCAATAAATAAGGGGACAACATTTCAAATAGACTTATACAATGAAATATACTAGTTTTTACAAATGTGCTTTTTTTATTTGTTCATAGATTTAATGAACTCTACTCAGGGCCAGATTTAGGTTTGATGAGGCCCTAAATTACTGAAGGTAATGGGGCCCTTTCTATGTCCAGCTGTCCTTTGTCAACAACAAATTGCCACTGTTTTTTGTGCCGAATATACGCTATATGGTAATTTGTGGACCTAATAGGTATCTAAAGACATTTGCACATGTTGCCATGCAACCAGTCCATGCAGAATGTAGGCACCCTATATATGGAAATGAGCAAACCAGTGATATTTTAGAGAGCAGGCTAGCAGGTAGGGCCCTTTACTTACATCATAGGAGCCTACACAACACAAAACACTGTTGCTGTATGTAGGTTTTATTTTTTATTTTTTATATTATATTTTGGAAATGTACATCCAGGTTTTTTCCCCTTTAATTTTTTTGGGGGTCCCCACAAGAGTGGGGGCCCTAAGCTATAGCTTTTGTTTAGCTTATACGTAAATCCAGCACTGACTCTACTCATCTCTGACAGTCTCTGTCCATGAAGTGGGCAGCATTACTCCACTGGTATGGAAGCCTCCAACTAAATGTGTGGAAGCCCCACTGCCAGGATCCCAACTGGTGAAAGCCTACGGAAAGTCCTAAAACAGCAAGGGGCTGAGCTAGCACAGGATCTGCTGGATATCAAGCCAGCCCCACTGCAATGACATGTCAGCACTGGGCCTAATGTGGGCCTCATTGCTGTAACGATTTCAAGTGTTCCCCTTCCTCTTCTGCACCAGTCTGTGAGAGTAGCTGAGCTACGGATGTGGCTCTGGGCCCGATAGCCAGTTAAGCCCCGACCAAGGGACATGGGTAGCTCTGTGGTTTAACCCTAGGAGTTACCGATCAGAAGGTCAGCGGTTCGAATCCCCGTGACGGGGTGAGCTCCTGTTGCTCGGTCCCAGCTCCTGCCATCCTAGCAGTTCGAAAGCATGTCAAAGTGCAAGTAGATAAATAGGTACCACTCTGGCGGGAAGGTAAACGGTGTTTCCGTGCGCTGCTCTGGTTTGCCAGAAGCGGCATAGTCCTGCTGGCCACATGACCCGGAAGCTGTATGCCGGCTCCCTCGGCCAATAAAGCGAGATGAGCGTCGCAACCCCAGAGTCGGTCACGACTGGACCTAATGGTCAGGGGTCCCTTTACCTTTACTTAAGGTTTGGATTGCAATGTTAAGTTACTTGTACTACACAATTCATTATGAAATGTTTCCATTGGTTACAAAATAATAAAGAAAAGGAAGAAAAGCTGAACCACCCATAGTCCAACTACCTGCATGTTGCTTTTGACTTTTTTGTGTGTCTTACTTTGTATTTAAATTGTGGGCACCCATTCGCTGCAACTCGACACATTCCATCTCTGCAGTTACATGTCCTGCATTCACTCATCACTCCTATTACCAATCTGTTAAATATCTTTCCATTACAAAAAAAAACCACAATTGTACACAAAAGCTTACATCCTAACAACACCTGTTTTTCCATCATGTTCAGAATTTGCTCCTAGGTAAGTGGGGGCAGGATTACATCTTGATAATCAGATTCCCAAGCCTCTTCTGAAATCTGAAGTTTCCAAACAGGGCTCACTCTTACAAAATAATGTAGGGCAGAGAGACACGGGACCATTGCTTTTTTGTGTTCCACAGCAGCCACAGTCTGATTGAGCAAGACTGGAAAGAAGCACAGCTATGAAAAGGTGGGTGCGGTTCAGAAATAAAGCTGTACCTTTCTCAACCTGCTTTAGCTCTGTTATTTCTTCCTGATGGGGTTCCTCCTCCGACTCTGCTCCGCTGTCGCTGCTTTCAGATTTGCCATTCACAGCTGGCATAGACGTTATGGAATATCCAAGGTCTAAAAGCAAGTTCAGAAAATGAATATTTACTATAGGAGATTGAAAATAATTGTGTAGTTATTAAATATTTGTTTTTTAAAAAAATAAATCAATTCAAGGCAATTTCTACCTCTTGTCCTTAAATATAATTCTCATATATTATATATATTTTCCCCAAACTTTCCCTCCTTTGGCTCACAGCATCTGTACTGGTAAGTGAAAATTCCTTATCATAGCTTGAAACCAGACTTGGATTTTTTAGGGTTTTCAAGGGCAGGGAATGTGACCTTGCCAATGTTGCTGGACTTGAGGTCTCATAATGCCTGGCCATGAACTTTGTTGTCTGGGGCTGATGAGAGTTGGGAGTCCAGCAACAACTGGAAGGCCACAGGCTCTCTACTCTCGGGCAAAACACACCATTAACTATTTGCTACTGGTTCAGAATCCATTGCTTAGGCAAGAAACCGTAGGTACGCCAATACTATTCAGAAGCCAAACTTCTCCATGGCTTAGAAAGCTTCTTTTAGCAATGGCATACTTCATTATAAAAGTATTCAATGCAAAGTGTTGTGTGAGAAGAGCAGATATAGATATGCTTCAGCTTTTATATCAACTACATTTATGTCAGTAAAGAACTTATAGTTTTGTATTATTATTACATGGCTACAGATACAGGAATGCGAGATAGGCCGTCACTATCAAAGCCAACAATTTTAAATGTCAAGCAAGCCTTCAGTATTCAGTCATATATTCTCTATTTTGAAACCAGAAGAAAATTCAATGTCTTCCTGAAACACTATTACTGTATTGGCCCAAATAGAAGCCACACCTTTTAAATTCAAGGGGGGGGGGGAGAAAAAAAGACAATACCCAAATATAAGCCGCTCTCTTAAAATTCCGCAGCCACTCACACCCGTTCCGTTTTACCGTATGTCTGCTTTGGCAGCGAAATCGTAAAAACCAATTTTTGTAAGGTCGCAAATTTAAGCCATACTTTAACTTTTCACGGTTGGAATTTGGAAAAAAGTGATGCTTATATTCAGGCCAATACGGTATTTGTACCAACATAACATTATATATATAATAATCAGTCTGTGAGGGTATTAAAATAGGTCACTTCTTGACTCCAGGGATGAATTATTTAGTTCTGGCCTTAAATAACAGAAGTATGTATGCACCTATGCCACTTCAATTCAATAAGATTCTTTTTTATTACTAATTTCAGTCTGATTTGGGGAGGTCTACCAACGGAGCAACAGTGAAACAACAGAGGCAAGAAGAGTGTGATCGGTATTAGCATAACTTTTACTTGGGGTGCCAAAAACTTTAGCATGTTTAATCTTTTGATTCAAGTTGCTTGTTGCGCAAATCAATAGCTGGGACTTGTTAAACATATTTTACTGCTTCCCTTTGTCTGCAAGGGACTTTGCTACTCAGATCTATATGATAAATTAAAGGGTGACGAGGCAGATTAGTTTCCATACTTTTGTTCTAGGCACTGTGACAAGAACGGATCGTTTTCGCAACAGAGTCGACTAATGTTTCAGACAAGGAAATTTGTTTGATAAACAAAGCAGTCCCAGTGCAATACAGTAGCTCCCCAAATTGATATGATTCCCAAATAATAACCATTTTGATGATGTTTAAGGAAAATGACTACGGTATTTTTATTTGCTGGATCACTCATAAATATGGCTTGCAGAACTTTAGTTAGGATATATGATCAATATGGCTTCCCTATGAAGCATCAGCACATTCCCTGCCTAGCCACATATGGACTGAAGAGGAAGACAAGGATTATGTTCAATTCAATGGATCACAGAATCAAAGACTCGTAGTGTTGGAAGGGATCACGAGGGTCATCTAGTCCAACCTGCTGCAATTCAGGGATCTTTCACACAATGTGGGGCTCAAACCCACAACCCTGAGAGTCTCATGCTCTACCAACTGAACTATCTTTCACGGATGCAAGAACTCTGCTATAGAGTCCAATCAGGACCCTTCTTTGAGAAAGGCTCAAACCTCCATAGGTTGCAGAAGAAACAAAGTCATAGAATACAGTTAAACAAAAACCCACCTGTACCAGTTTTGACTCTCTCCCCATCCTCTCTTCACTATCCTTGACCTCTGATATCCCTTCTTACTACTATACTACTTCTTTCATGTCGCACCCTCTCTCAGTAGTTTTGGGACCAAATTTTAAAACAGCAGACGAAGACAAAGCATGAGGTGCAATCATATTACCACCCACTTAGGTGAAGTTGACAAATGGTGTTCATTAAATAATAGTTCCCTAATTTAATCATATGTGCCTTGGCATACAGATGTCGTCGTCCCCACTTATGCAGGGGTTATGTTCCAGGCCGCCCCGTGCGTAAGTAAAAATTGAGTAGTCAGGAGTACCCTCTAAATGCCCTCTCCACCGTTCTCTCTCTCCAACCTAGACCAAAAATACTGTATCCAAAAATATCCACAACTGGAATTAAAGCTCTGGGGCTGGCAGGAGGCTGGAGGATGCTACCACGTTCATCGGCTGTTAAGCAGGGAGGCTGAGAGGCCAAAGCGAAGCCCTGCTGTGCCTCCAGACTCTTTGGGGCTTCCTCTGCCCTCTTCAGACTCTGGGGAGGGTCTGGCTGGATGCAGAGGAAGCACCAGTTAGGGAACCCCCTAAGGAACCCCCCAAGGGAAGAAAGCTCAGAGCCAGGGGATTGGTGGTGGGACGATGAATGGTCGGAGGGAGAAGAGGGAGCAGGCTGGGAGGAGGAAGTGTTGGAACCTGAAGAGGTAACGGGGTTTAGTGAGCAGGAAGAGGCTGTGGCAGAGCCCAGACACAGAAGCAGAAGCAGAGCAGGATCTAGAGACTGAATGGAAGTAGGCTTCTGAAGAAGCCAGGGAAGCTTCCTGTGGTCTCCCAGAACACACAGAAAACTGAAGAGAGCAGAGCAGAGACAAAACAAATGGCCCTTAGGTTGCTGGGGAAGGAACCAGAGGAGGAGCCTTAGAGGGTGGTGAGAGGGCGGGGACCTTCAGTCCTCGCAACTGCCTCATTGGGGCAAGTCCTGCTGGGAAGAGTTTCTGTGATCACTAGGTCTGTGCAGTTTTGGATTCTTTAAATATAGAGTTAATTTTACTTACGCCAGTGTTTTTTATTGCTGACCTACTCCTGACACCAGCTCTCTCCCGCCATTTCCATGTTTGAATTGATTTATTGATTTATTTCCTGGCCCCACACGTATATGTGGTAGCACGCAAGTAAATCGTGTGTAGTAATGCAAGATATTTAGCCTCTCCAATGCACTGGAAGAGGAGTACCTAATCTTTTTCTGTTGCCCAATATTTTGATTTCTGGGTTTAATTTCAGCTTCAAAGCAGTCTTTGCACAGATCCACACCATACAAAGAATCATGGGAACTGTAGTTTATTAAGGATGCTGGGAATTATGTGATGGGAAAACTACAGCTCCCAGTATTGAAAGGGGGAAGTAATGGGCTTTGAATATGGGTTGGATGTGCTTTAAATGTATGGAGGATCTTATTCATTTTATAAAATATGTTATCTCACAGTTTAGTAATCTGCTTTGGGTTTTTCTGCTTCCAAAATATCATTTAAAAAGTATTTCTAAACCACTTAATATTTGCTTTATAAGGTTCTAATAATCTTTGTAATTTTTTCTGGTCTACATAAAGTTTAGAACAACAGTAGAATTCAACTTTTTTCAGACCTGCTGTTCACTTTCACATAAGTATGCATTATGGGCCCCAGCTTCTAATTTTACCATGTTTGTGTCTGGTGGTAGTGCTGCTGGTGTCACCCCCCAGATGACCCCCAACCCCAGGCTGTGACTCAGTTCAGTTCAACCTGCTAGTTGAAAACCAATAGCGTAGAATATTTGCTAGTGAGTGCAGGAATAGAAATGGCTCTGAGAAACCATAAAACTCTTTCCAGTAACCAGTTTTGCACTGGCGTTTTCATATAGTTCTTTCACAGATTCATAGCTGCCAGAAGGAGTCTTTCCTATTTCTAAATAGTTTTGTGTCGACAGAAACAACTTTGCACGTGTGATTGTGTTTAACAGGGAACAGGCATTTATTTATTATTTACTATTAAATCAGTAATCTGTATTGAAGTTGCTGATTATACATCAAGTGAAAGCAGAACTAGATTAACAAAAGGAGTTTGCAGGACCACAAACCAGTTTCTACATTATAGAAAAATGGGGAAAACATGTTGTCAAACTATTCAGGCAATATTTTTCATAGGCAGGACCCAAGAAGGCAAAAAGGGGAATCTTCAAGTAGTGACCAGTGAGTAGAGCTGGAAGGATCTGTCTATTTTCATTCTCCCAGTTTCTAATTTCCCCCCATTCTCCGCATTTTGCAGCAATTTGCAATTTTTAAAAAATCTCATGAAAATTCATCACCATTTTAGTGCTAATTTCTCGTAATAAAAACATGTTATATGTAGTTTTGACTAATGTACACACTTTGGCAAGCAATTTCCCCTAATACAATGCATTTATGTTGGTTGTTTTCACCACTGTCTTCGTTTTTATACATACTTTACCCTGGTAAAAGCATTTTATATACATCAGTTGGCTGGAGGACTGCATCACAAAATTCAGATAAGTGCACATTTCAAAGGATAGCTGTGTTTCAGTTTGAATACTATTCTGGACAGCTTTTAATGTTTGATGTATCACAGTATTTTAATATTCTTTTGGAAGCCGCCCAGAGTGGCTGGTGAAACCCAGCCAGATGGGCGGGGTATAAATAATAAATTATTATTATTATGTTTGATAGATTCAGCTTTAAATGCATGTGTTTGTGGGATGGGGGTTATTGGTTTGCTTTTGTTTGTTCTTTACTATGCATTTTGCAATTTAATGTTGTGAACTGCCCTGTGATCTTCGGATGAAAGGCGGTATACAAATTTAATAAATAACAAACAACAATAATACAAAAGTGAATTTCTCCTCCGTCCCTCCAAGTGAGATAAACCAAGCTAAACAAAGAAAACAGACAGTGCAGTATTACGAGCACACAAGCCTAGAAATTAAACTAATAAGTTTCAAAGCTAACAAGGGATACATTTTCAACATAAGATGTTACAAGTTTTCTGCAGCTTCAGAACTTCACTGAACTATTGTAGAATAGCAAACATTCCTTTGACAGAAACAAGTCTCCTCTGCTAGAAAATCTCTTCTTGCAATGCAAGGACTCTCCATGGAGGAAATGAGCTTTTGGGGAACTTCAATACGTAACATGCGGAAAACCTATTTATTGGAATAGGTATTTATTGGAATGGGTAAGAAATGTTCATAAAGAAAACAGACACACATTTACTAATTACCAGAAAACCAAATCAAGGTTTTTTTTAATTTAAGTTTTTTATAGCAATAATACAAAAAAGAAGAACAGGATTACAACTTCCCTTGTCACAACAGTCCCCCTTCCAAACCATTCCCAATACAACTACGCTCTTGGTCCATGCAACATGCAAACACAGTATCAGAACAGAATATCCATTAAAAAAAGGGGGGGACAGAAAGAAGTCCAGTTATGTTGGTGCTAGAAACTGGGACAAATTCCCCGCAAATGAGGTGCTACCCTGATAAGGGGATTTGGAGTATTAAAACACACAGTACCACTATTTGGGAAGTTGCAGCATGTGATGAGTATTTCTTCATATTTTCTATAATACAACCTTAATACTAAACTTCCACATACAACATTTGGAATCTGCAAAAATAAGTATAGGTCAAGTTTTTGTTGTTTGTAAGAAGCTATACTGAAGGCTGTTACTTTAAGACACAGTTTCTGGATGAATACACAGATCTTACACAAATAATGGTCAGAACAAAAAATGCTACTTGGGCTTATGCAAGAGACAGTTGGCTTTTTTCTTCGCATTTTATTCCAATTACATGCTTTGCCATCTGGCATGGCCAGGGGTTGGGGTTGCTGCTAATCGAGAAAAACAACTCCAAAGTCTCTTTGGGCTCATGGAACTATGGTACTCTGGATTTATTTTGCTTAGTTTTGCCAGTTATATGCTGCCTAATTAATCAAGTCCTCATAATAAATAAAATACAAATACAATCCAAATGAAAAATCAATCAATACCCAAAAAAAGATTGTCATAAATCCAACATATAACTATCATCATAATAAAAAGCAGCACTGAAACCAGTGAAGGGGGAAACAAAATAGTCCCAATGAATGGTATAGCTTAATTCATTTATTTAAAATCTCATAAGCATGCTTTTAAAGAAAGACTTGGAAAAAGTCACTTGCTTATACTCTGACACCTACTTGGCCTCTTTATTTATTTATGAGCACATAAGTCCATGTTGATATTTCCCTTCATTCTCTTCAGTGCAGCTGAAATTGAAGGCACATAAAATACCACCACAAAAATGTTTCTGAAAGCCTGGCTCCATTTTGAGCAGCGACACATATTTTTTTAGAAAGCAATGCAGTTTAGCTTCCCCAGAAAGAATAAGGCCCTTGAACCCTTCAATGCCCCAAGCGCTTCAAGCAAAAAGTTGCCCAATTCCCTTCTGCAGAGCCCAGATAATGCAAACACAGTGCTCCGCATGCCTCTTCCAAGCCTACCCTAAGTTCACGCAGGCCGGCCAGGCCTCTTGCGCTGGATGTAGAAGCCACATTCTTCTTTCGAGTCTAGTGTTTTTTACGAACCTGAAAATAATATTTTGGTCAGCTACTGATTAAGAGTGGGTTCGTCCCTTGCAGAACAGATTGCGCTCCTTTGCTTTGAAAACAGAAGTGCATCAGACCAAGCCTTCAAAACAAACTCTTCACAACATTAGCAACAAGAAAGTAATTTCCTAAGCTTCTCTTGTCCACTCTCGCACATGTTCCACAGATGGCAATCCAAGGATGTAAACTGTGAGCAGTATTTCATTCCTCTGTGGTATGTCAGCACACTGAAATAACTGGCTTTAGTTAAGAGGCTTTTAAAAAATTACTTAACATGGTAAATAATGCTTTCTTTTGCATTAAGTTCTGTCTGTAAGCATCAACAAGCCTCTAAACTTCCACATACTTTTTTACACCCCACCTCAAATGTTTCCCTTAAGAGCATTATTTTTTATCTAAAAGTTTAGCTTTGTAAATTTATTTTGCACCGAAAGAGAAGTTTTAATTGGAATTAGAAGACATTTGTGCCTCTCAAAAGCATACTGATTTTCATGAGGAAAACCTGACCCAATTATATACATCACTGTCCCTATGCCGAGCATAAGTGAGGCTGTGCACATGTTGTTTATTTTTTAAATTCTTCTTGGAAATACTTGTGTCTTCCCCCAAGGTCACAGCTCCATCACAGAGAGCTGAACGTTCAATTTGCAAGTAGGGTTTTCACTGCTGCTAGGATAAGCTGTGTATGTGAAGGTGCAACTCTCAAATGCACCTACTGGATAGCACCTGTGGCAACACAGATGATAATGGAGATCTCCACTCTGCATGACCATACAATTACCGGTTGGAGCTTTTGTTGCTTTTTTGGTCATCTTTTCAGTTTTGTTTCCAGGGTGAGCAGGCCTGCCTGGGCAACAATGTGGAATTTAGGGCCAAACTAGCCTGGGAGAATCTGATTTAAACAGCAAGTAGCCAGTAGGTTATGTACGGGATGTAGGTAGCACTGTGGTCTAAACCACAGAGCCTAGGGCTTGCTGATCGGAAGGTCAGCGGTTTGAATCCCCGCGACGGGGTGAGCTCCCGTTGCTCGGTCCCAGCTCCTGCCCACCTAGCAGTTCGAAAGCACGCCCAAAAAGTGCAAGTAGATAAATAGTTACCGCTCTGGCAGGAAGGTAAACGGCATTTCCGTGCGCTGCTCTGGTTTTGCCAGAAGTGGCTTAGTCATGCTGTCCACATGACCTGGAAAAACTGTCTGTGGACAAATGCCAGCTCCCTCGGCCAGTAAAGTGAGATGAGCGCCGCAACCCCAGAGTCGTTCGCGACTGGACTTAACTGTCAGGAGTCCTTTACCTTTACCAAGTACACAAGTGATATATAGATTCCCCTTTGCATGTCCAGTGCTTATCTTTCCCACACTTTAATTTCAGCTCAACTTTTATCTCAAATTAGAACAAGGCTGATAGAAAACAGCCTTCAGGATATATTCTGCAAGGAGGCAACCTTGGGTAGGTGTGGATTTAGCATGTCCCACATGAGTACCACCTTTTGCTTTTAAAAATCAGGACTACCACGTAACTTTGCACATCAGTGAGACAAGGATACATTTAAATGCACCTCCAGTCTACAGCCCTTACAAGCACTTTAAAAAATGCCCGATGCTTTTTCTCTAGCAGCAAAGGGCCTCCATGAAAGAACTCTCCTCACACTTTCCTAGACAGAGACTAATCTCACATGTTCCCTTTTTTAGTTTTCTGTTCTGGTATCTAGGTTTTGTACATTTTGTATGTTTAGCATAATAAGAACT
Source organism: Podarcis vaucheri (assembly GCF_965113315.1). Classification (NCBI taxonomy): domain Eukaryota; kingdom Metazoa; phylum Chordata; class Lepidosauria; order Squamata; family Lacertidae; genus Podarcis; species Podarcis vaucheri. The sequence goes on along the minus strand of NC_138750.1, from coordinate 43,567,460 downwards.
AAAAGAAGAGTCTATAAATTATCTGTATAAATTGTTTATAACAGTCAGAAATCAACCTGGCACAGTAATGTTTGGTTTCAATTTAGAACCTTTATAGTAGGTGCATTAAAATAATAAATGAGACATAGATTACCTAAAGAGCTATGAGGTTGTTCGGCACTTTGGTAAGGAAAACGTAACAAAACTGACTTATTCAGAACAAGGAGAACAAGAAGACGACTAACAATGCAATGCTATATATGTCCTATGTTAGTGGGACCCAAGGCTATAATCCTATTCCCACTTACTCAGGAGCAAGTCCTTTTGAACTCAATGGGAATTATTTATGAGTAGGCATATATAATATAGTATTGTATGTAATCTCAGTTATTAATAACCACAACAGTTCTAGCAGCCTCTGTTTCCCTTCTCCCACCGACCTAAATACTTTACATAGAGGTTCCACTGTTTGATACTGAATTTTCCTGTATGAATTTAGGATATGCATATTAAATCTACAATAAGAAAAACCATAACTGTGAAATGATTCAAGCACATTTTGTAAGCAAAATATTCAAGTGGTATAGCAGTTCTGAGGTAAACAGTAGAATACCCATTGGAATGGAGAAATGAACTACATAATAAAATGTCATACCAGACTTGGCTATCAACTGAGGCCATCACATGTTCCAAAACCACAGAATGTTAGCATTCACAAAGAACCAAGTACATGTGCTCTGAATTTTGCTGCTGGCTTGTTGCAGCAGAGACACATATATTTTGTCCATTGAAAGAAAACAATCAGTTATTGGTAAAGATTTTTAACATCTGTTATTGCACATTTGCATGAAAATGGAATGGAAATAGCGGAGAACCTATTTATGCCTAACTCACTGCAATGTTGCTAACGCCAGTGAATATTTGCATGCTACATAATTATTATTTTTCCTCTTAAGAGTAGTACTTTGACTGGAATAAGTCTTTAAAATGTGCCAGTAGTGGTTGGCATTCTGTGCCAAGTGACAAGAAATGTAATTTTAGAGAACCTACTAGATATATATAGACACACACACACACACACACACACACAAAAATACATACACAGAGACAATATTTTAAACCAATTGATGTCAGGCTATTTGCATAATAATGTAGTTCTGGCTGTAGACTGCATCAGTTGTACCTTAAGTGCAGAGCCCAGCATGCCAGAGGTGTTCAGTACTGACCACTTGACCAGTAAGGGCTACTTGACATGCCAGTACTTTGAATACACTAAATAGATAAGCACATGTATTTTGCTACATGTACATGCAGTGAGGAGCCAGGATCAACAGAAGAGATGATCAGACATCATACTAAACCAAGGAAGGGGAACCTAAAGTCCTCCAGTTAGTATTGGACTGGTGTTTGAGCTTTCTTTTTTCTCTTCTTCTCTGCCCACCCCTTCTTCCTCATACGCTCATCTCTTTTAGATTGTAAATCTGAGAATAGGGATTACTTCACTACTGATTTCTGTGAACTACTCTGGGATCCTTTTTTGGCTAAAGAATATAAATCAGGAGTAGTCCTGTGGGCCGGATCTTTATCTCCTCACCCACTAGGGAGCCATTTTCACAGGTGAGTGAGAGCACCCATCTGTCAATCATCAAACATTATAATGGCATCAAGTGATAGACCCCTGTTAAAATTAAAAGGTTACTGTAGTGCAGCCTTTGAAGATGTGCTCTTTCACCAATGATCAGCTAACAGTTGGCTAGATGGAGACCCTTTGATGTCTCTGCAGAGAACGAAATGCTCCTAAGACTGGAGCATCTACCCCTCTGCCAATAATGCCTTTTCTATTCAAAGGGCTGGAGGAAGTGCTTTGGGAAAAACTTGCTCCCTTTTCGGGAGGGAAATGCAAAAAGAACTTGCAGAGCCACTTTTGCAGCGCTTCCTAAGCAGGCCGAGCACAGAGCTTGGCTGAGCACAGGGTTTGCAAGGCGCTGTGTGCAGCAGCTCCCAAACATCTGACAATCTGCTGGTTGTTGGTCCTTGGGAAAAGCTACTATGCAAAGGCTTTTGCAGGCACTGCCCTTTTGACCAAGCCCCACCTTTACCTGCCCCACATCTGGTAAGGTGTGGGACAGGTAGGCATGGCTTTGCTGAAATAGCACTGGGAGCCAAATGGGAATGCCTGGCTGTCCACATTAGATATGTGGGACGAAGGTTCCATATCACTGATATGTGTGTTTTAGATAAACAAGCAAAACAACACCACCCCCCATCGCCACTGGCCAAGCTGGCTGGGATTTATGGAATTTTGAGTCCAACAACAAGTCTTAGGTTTCTCACACCCTACACTAAACACTGATGTGAGTGAGCCCCAGATCCATGGCCTTGTGCATTCCACCAGCTCAGAAGCTTTTGCTTCCAGTTTGCATAACCATGGGTTGTTGAAGTGTCCAAACCAAGAAACAGGTTAACCTTCATTGTGGTTTATGTGAAACCAGCCAACCTTAAGCCAACAGGATTAATTAAGCACATGCAGGTGTTTTAATATTATGAAAGCTGTGGCAAGTCAGACTTGCAACACGTTTGCATGGAAGTTAGAGCATGTCAGGAAAATGGAGAGAGGTGTTTTGTGCAAGAGCTTTCTTGCTCCCGGCTCTGAGGTGCTTCGCAACAATTAGTGCTATTACCATTAAAATTATTCACAGAAGCTGAACAATTTGCAAAACCATAGCTTAATATAACCTGCAGTTAATTAAGATAAGTAGAGTTTATATCCCAACCTGCTATTATGCCAGATCCTCTGCTCTTTTTATCCTCAACAATTTCATAGAATGGGCCTATTACATGTAGGAGTTCTTCAACCTTCTCTGTCATTGGCATAGTTTCAAGAATCTGTAGGAATACAAAACATTTATGAATTGCTTATCAGTTAATAATATTGCAATACTTCACAAGAACACAGCATCACAATAAATAAAAAAATTCTGCACCACCTACACTGACCTGCAAGCGCTCCAACTGGAGAACAGCCTTACCAAAGGCATCATGGACTTTGAAGACGCTCAAACTCAGGATGAAAGGGAGAAACGTGCTAAGAGGAAGGCATGTTCGGCAAACCCTCACTGCGATCAACTCCCGCATGGAAACCTATGTCCCCACTGTGGAAGGACGTGTGGATCCAGAATTGGCCTCCACAGTCACTTGTGGACTCACTGTTAAGAAGACCATGTTCATGGAAGGCAATCTTACTCGGCTACGAGTGATCGCCAAAGAAGAAGAGGATTTTGAAACCCTTTAATTGCAACATCAACTTTACCCGAGGGACTGCTTTGCTCCATACAGCTGTCTGTCTGAGAACTGTTCCTCTGCTCTGATAGGGTGTTGTTCTGTATGCCCCATAGGTATGTCTGGCATCAAACCAAACATTTAGCATTTTGATTGTAGCTCCATGGAATCAGCTTCCCAGTTAACTTAGTCAAGCAACTAGCATTTTAGCTTTTAGTCAGCTGTTTGAAAACATATCTATTTAAGAAGCCTTTCCCTGAAGACTGATTCTTTATACTATGCAGAACCTTGTAATTTAGTGCTTTTAAGATAGTGTTTTATAGATTGTTAAGTATACTTAATTTTTACTATATGTGTTGTTCTTTCGGTATTTCTACATTGCACTACTTTAGAAACATTCATTGGGAAGCAGTTTATAAATCCTTAAATAAATAAATATCATTATCAAATATCACTGCCTCTCTTTATGTATATTCAGCCCAATCTCACAAATATAAACAGGCTTGATTTGTCATTTTTATGTGTTTGTGTAAAGGATATGAATACTAAGCGAGAATGCAGACTGCTGGCTAAGGAAGCTACACTCATAATTTTTAAAATAAATTCCCTTTGAAGAAAATGAGAAAGGCAATACTACTACAACAAAACTCCTGTTGTTTCTCCCAATAACTCTGCATGGCGAATCATGTTTGCCACTGCAGCAAAGAGCTTATCCAAAAAACTTCTAGGCTCAAACATGTTAAACAACTTAAATACCAAATTCCATCCTAGTTTACTCACAAGCAAGTTCCACCAAATGTAGGACTTACTTTCAAGTAACTTGCCACATGGTTTTCTGCCAAAAGCAGATTTTGTTTGAGAATAAAAATATTACAACATTTTCTTAGCATATTCTTTCATAATTTATAACTCCCTTACAAAATGAATACATTTATCAGACTAAAGACGCCACAAAACAGGCATTACAGGAAATACAGAGAAACTAAATTTATCAGCAGATAAGAGTATTCTGATATATTTTCTTGCTGTCTTCCATTCTATTATCTACTACTCTCAGAAGGGCAGGCAGAGGTTCAGCTTTATCTTGCTTAAGCCTGTTAAATCTATGCATGAAAGATGCTTTCCCAAAAGAAAAATTAGGCAATATATAATATTGTAGCAACAATAATTTGGAAACATTTAACACATTAACTGGAACTATTTCATCAGAAGCTCCTTCAACACATGTGGTATTAGATTAATCCTAACAACGCCCCAAATTACATTTAGTAGTTTAAGTACAGTATGTTTCTTTTTATTTTAGGCTCAAGCCTACTCAATTTCTATTCTAACCAGCTTACTCCAATACCCAGCCTACTTACTTCAGAGTAGCACTACTGATTACCAAAAGCAAGTGGATGACATGATTCAGATATGAAGAAATAGTAATGCATTTGCCATGGCAAAAAACAACAATAGTGTGTATATTTTCTTTTTATTATGTGCTTTAGGATACTACCAAATCACACGCTGAAGTTAAATATAAACTGCACAATGCCCTAAAGCATATTTAAAGCTCCCATGCAAATCTCAAAATTAATCAGAATTTGCCAACACCTTAACATTCAAGCCTATTAGGCTTCAGTCTCTGGGTAATCCACACCGCAATCTCCTCTGATGAGTATCTCACTGATGAGCTTCCATCAGCCTCAAGCTAGATCCTTTGCCAGGCCGTTGCAGCACCTCTTCTGGGCACCCCTTCATCGCTCATGGGCCCTTCCTTCCTTCTCCTATCCTACACATGCTCTCCCCGTGCTTTCTGCTCTCTTCTTTCTCCCCATAAGAAATTTCCTTTCCTTATGTCCTCAATCCAGCACCTTCGCCCCATGTGAGGATTGCCGTCTCTGTTAACCTTCCTACACCCTCCAATGGCCTTAACACTAGGGTTCACTGTTCACTATAATATTAGCATAAATGTTAAATCAGAATTCTGACTTGGTACTCTAAGCAGGTTTTCAGTGTTTTATTTTTGTTAGCTATTATGAAGTATTTATAGATTGACTGATAGCTTTACTGATTTCCAATATATAAAGAGTATTGCCATCTATCCTAACCCCACATAATCGAAAATACACAGCAAAATGGAAATCTTGGTGCAAGCTGTATACAAGTACCCAAGGTTTAGTTTTTTGCATGTTTCAGTTTTGAGTCATCTTGTACTCTTGTAATGCATTCCTTTTAACAAATACTCAGAGGAGCTGAAACTCTTCCAACTGATATTACAGTACAAGTGTTTTTTTAAAGAGCCTGCACAGCCCATTGCCTCTCTCCATCTCTGTTTTTGATGTGAATTAGCTCCAGTTCCAGTGATTCACTGCAGGCTGCTTACCATAAACTTCCATAACGCACTGCATAAGCATTGCTCACTTCTCTTTCATGGCAGCAATATCCCCAAAGCTCTCAGCATTTTGACAGCTAGGCTGCCTAGGGTAAAGTCCATCAAATAATTTGCAGCAATTCCTTTTGAAGCTTGGCTAGAAGCTAATCAAGTTTCCAGCTTCATGTGCCTAGAAATGAAATTATTGTGGAATATTTGCTTTCTTCGACATACCTAGCAACTCTTACCTTTTTCATTTCTTCAACATAGGCAATCATAGCATCTTCTTTGGGCATATCACCTAAAGCGCTCCATGCATCCCTACAATAAATATCACAAATATCCTCAAGACATTTAAAATTATAATTCCTGTAAGATTCAATAGGCTCATTCTTACTGAGCCCTTGATTCTGCAACGACAGAACTCACTACAATCTAGTTTTGTGTACATAAATATGTGCTCATTGTCTGTAGAGTAACACAAATTCTGAGATTGAGATTTAACATAGGCTTGGTTTCTCAGTCTTCAAACAATGTGCTTTTTAATATTTAATAAATGGCCTCATTTCCATCTTTTCCTTCTCACTTTTTGTCTGAGGGTAGGCCACAGTTATGAGTAATTTATACTCGGCTTGCGTGCCCAGTTCAAAATGCACAACATTTTGCAGAATATATAACTTGTACTAACTCTTTGCAATAGACTTGAGAAACAGGTAAGTGAAAGATATAAAACTGAAACAAGTAAATAAATAGCTGGATCCAATAACCCAGATGGCCTTTTCAAATGAGTTTGTCTATTGTGTGCATAGTCAAATATCTGTGTGGGAAAGTCACAGACAGCACAGCAGTCACCGGGGGGGGGGGGGGCACGATTATCCAGCTCTGGAGCAAAAAACACTGCTGCTGCTGCAAAAATGCAATTGCCCAATACCTATTCCCTGCCTCAAACTGCATTTTCCTATTCTTCTGTACACTATAGCTGCACAAGTGTCACAGAAACCTTCCAGATGTATCAAGGACCTACGACACATTCCTCTGACTTATTTTGGCTTCCCCAAAAAAATACAGTTTTAGAATTTGGGGTTTTGTTTTGTTTACTTCTTAAAATAGCCAAATATCCCTGCAAGTGATTTCCTGAAGCTTAAAAAAAAAATTAAGAGAAATATTAGTTAGCAAGATTGCATCGTCTCCATGCAGCACTCTTCCCACAATACCTTACTTCCTTGTATTCCTGGTATTATTATTATTATCTTTATTATTATTTCCCCTTTCCAAAGACAAGAATGAACCCTTAATTTGATTTAACCTTTGCTTGAATAAATGTGTACTTTGCTAATCTGCTGTGAATCTCAATTATAACACAAGTTTTTAAAAAAGAACACCTCTGGAGGGTTGCACTGAGAATAACAGCAACTAAAAAACAAATATCAACCCTTTCGTCGTTGTTTTTTACTGAGGTCTGTATAGCTCTATAATACTTCCCAAAAGTCACTAAAAAAATACAGATTCCTCTTACATATACATATTTTTTATTTCTGCCCTATTATAGCAAGTGGGTAAAAACGCTTGGGCTTCAAAAACATGCAGAACTTGTTTGACAAGAAACCTCTGTAAACTGAGAGAAATTATTACATGTGATTACAGGCAACAATGTCTCTGTTAGGGAGAGCCAAACCGCAGAATCTAACCCGGCTACCTCCACCTCCAACATATGCTGCACAAGAATGGGGGCAACACTGAACTTCCATCAGCTCGACCACCAATTTTACATGTACATTGCCACCATCTTTATTAAGATATTTCCCAATAGTGGGAGACCAGCAAGAGGCGCAGAGACAGTCTGCTAAAAGTCAGTTTGCAGTCTGCTGGTAGACAATGGTCAATGAACCTTCTTCAAGTTTCAGAAAAAACATTTTCTGTACCAAAAGTCTCTTTGCGCAATTATTATCTCTATCTTAATCTTGCCTGCACCCTCACAGCTACTGCGCTCTTTCCTGAACTAGGTACATTTTAAACAGAAATAGCTGGGAAGTTGGCAGTGCTCAGGTAATCATGGCGTGCTAGGCAGAGCAGGATGCACATGTCAATTCCCCAGGTAACAAAGGTAAAATACCTGGAACATAAATCTCAGAAATGATACCAGGCCTTGGTTTTTAAAAAGAGAGGCTGAGAACATCCCCTACTACCAGTGATCTGGTGCACATTTATATTCTTTATAACTAAGGCTTTTCTCCATATGCAAGTTGTCACAGGAAGCTGCCTTATACAGTGTCACACTACTGGTCCATCTAGCTCAATATTGTCTACCATGATTGGCTGTGGCCCTCTGGAGTTTGAGATGTCTTTCCCAGTCCTACCTAGAGATGTAGGAAAATGAACCTGGACGTTCTGCATGCAAACCCTTTGGTCTACCAGTGAGTTGTAGCAGTGTCCCATGAAAAAAAAAAGTAGTCAGTAATTCATCCTTCCTGCTGCCCCCCCCCCCACAGCAGGGCTTGTGTACATACAAACTTAAAACACCTCTTGCATATCATATTTACCATTTGTATCTACCAATAGGATCCCAGAATCCAGGTCTTGGACTACTGCAGGGTCCTTGAGTTGCTTGCTTATAAAAGCTATAGAACTTGAGCATCATTTCATTTGTTGGCTGGAATGAACCTAGAGAAAATAATCTTAGAGTGAGAAACACCATAAATGACAGATACTTTTAAACACCTAATTTATGTACCAACTCAAAGGGTTAGATTCACACTTGGTCAATTTAACTGAAGTTCCATTGAAATCAAGGGGCCATAACTTAAACCATGACTTATTGTTCGCACTGAATTCAATGAGACCAAAGTTCAACTAACTTAAGTTAAGGCATCCAGTCCAAAGTTAAATATCCAGTCCAAAATAAATAGAATATGACTGCATGACTTACAGCACCAGGCTATTAGGAACTAAGTACACCCATAACAATGACTAAACTCAAGACTTTATGCACACCAATTTCTGATTTAAAAAAATCAACTGATTGCACCTTCTGACTATGTTTATTTTCATTCTATAATCAGAAAGGATACTCTAGTGAGTAAAGTATACTTGTGCAAAGGAACATAGTCACCTTTATATTTCAAGTAATGATATCATCCCTGTTGTTGATTCTCCTATTAATGAAAGTAACATGTCCAAACAAACAGGAAAAAAACATGACTGCTGATACCTCTCATGCTAGCTTTATGGTAGAATTGTCCCTACTGTGGTGCAGCTCACACACATCCTGTGTTGAAGACATATTGCAGTACTGGAAAAAAGCTATGGAAATTCAAAGCCCTGTCAAGGATCAAAATACCACAACAGATCCTCCTGTGACAAAAACCCCCAAAGTCATTTTACCCCACTATGGTTACCTAAATTGATGGTTAGGTTATTCCAGTCAAACTGCTTCATAGGCCCTGCTCCCATGGCTACCCCAGTACTATCTGCCCTACTGAAAACCAGTTAAGGAGAAGATTTATTGACTGCTTATGCTACCACTTTATACATGGCTGGTGTACCTGACCACCAGCCAATCTTTAGCTCTTAGAATGGAACTTGCACAAGCTCAAAATTTTAGATTGATACATTTTTTAAAGATTCTGTTACTAAAGTGAGACAGAAAAGTATTTATAGCATGCACACCATGAAGGATACCTCTCATTTTCTAATATTATGGGTATGTTCATATTGGCGACTTAAAACACAGTGCGGTCATTTCATCCCACTATGCTTCAGGCCACATTTGCATAGTGTTGTTAACATTAGAGCAGGGTGTATTCACTCAATGTGTGCATGCCCATTTTGATTTCCCCATCCCTGCAACCCCATCCCCCAAGCTCCTATTCATGAAACTGTCATCTGCACATGTGCAACGGCTGTCTCAAATGTTCACACCATTCTTAAGTATGAAGCGAATGCAGCTTAAGTTTTCCAGTGTTATGTGACTCCGCCAATTTCACAGAAGGGTGGGGTGGGAAAGAGAAGGGATTTGAAAATCACACCATTTACACCCACAAGCTGTTACCAACGCAAAATCAAGTATGAACATAACACGCTCAAGGCAAACCCCTCCTTGCTTGCAGTGCTTGGGATAACATGGTTGTTGGTTTTTTTTTTTAAAAAAAGGAAATAGTTGAAGGCATTAAAAAAAAAATCTCTGGAGCAGAGTTGGTTGAGTATTTGGCTCTCTTAAATAGAGATGGAAGCTTTTCTTTTTGGACATACTATTTTTAGTCCTGCTCTCAATTTAACTTTTCATTGTAAATATTAAACTACGTATCAGGATTACACACAGAGATTGCAGAATGTTTCATTCTGGGGAGAGGAACAATTTTGTATGGAACTTAATATGCACAATGAGCATCAAGGCAGCAGTTCTATATACACATAAGTGTGTATAAGTACTCAAATTTGGCTTCAGAGTAGGGATGTACAGAACTGTAGGGACCACCTATTCCCTCAGCAACCCAACAGGCTATTAAAATTTGTCTGATACCTTTAGAAGGCAAGGTGGGAAGAGGCCTACGATAAAGCCTTCTGAGTTGCGGTAGCCAGAATGCACTTTCCAGAGATGTTTGACTGGCTCCAACTGCTCCTTACCAGTGCTAAGGAACAACCTTCCCGGCTTTTAGATTCTTGGTATTGCATGCATGCTTTTTTATCCGACTACAGGTTCTTCCCCCTGCTTTTAAATAACCAACTACAGTACTGTAAGCTAGCTGTCCTGCCAGTCAGCTTGCCCAAGGGGTGGAATACAAATCCTCCAAATAATAAGGTAAACAAGTTAAAATGGTTGCCTAGGTAGAAAAAAAAGAGCCAGGAGCACTAGAGTTCTTTGCTAAAGAAATGCTTTTGCCAGGAAAGGCCATTCTCCAATATATTGTGCCGGTTTTTCCAAACAGTTTTAACCGTCTTTTAAATGGCAAATTTTCAAGATTGGCCAGTGAATTCATAATAGAGCTAGTTGGCAGGAGAAGGCAGGGGGGTGGCGGAGGGAGAGAAAAGATGCAGGTCTTTCGCAGCGGCTCCTGTGGGTGTGGCGTGGCTAGGATGGAGAAAAAAACCCCAATTCAGGGGGACCCTTCTCCTCGCCCCGCGAGGAGGCACAGAAATGAGGCGACGCTTCCCACCCTCTCCTCGGGGTCTCTGTCGCCTTCGCTGCCCCACCTTCCCGGTTCCTGGCCCTCGAACCGTCTCCTCGCTCCTCTCGGGCTTCACTCACCGTTTTTTGGCAGGCTCTGGATCACCTTGACGGCCGCCTCGAAGCGCGTCTCGTGCAGCGAGCCGCCGCCGCCGCCTCTCTCCTCCGTCTCCGCCATGTCCCGCCTCTTCCCTCCAATGGGCCCCTTGTCGCGTCGGCCGCCGGAATCGCGCTGCCGCCGCCGCCGCCGCCGCTTCTTCCCTTCGCCCAGGAGTTCCCTGTAACCGAGTGAACGCAGGACATAACGGGGGTCTGTCGAAGGAGGCGGTGGCGGAGGGGGCGCGAGGGCCGCGGCTGCCTCCGCCCCCTTCAGCCAAGGAGAGGCAGGAAAGCCAGGACAGGCCTTTGCGGCTCCCCTCACAGCCCCAGTCGCCCCAGCCCCACAGAAGATGGGCTCCCCTCGGCCCCAGTCGCCCCTCGGTCGCCTCGTGAAGGAGTCGTGGAGGCGACGGTGTTCGCTCCCTCGTAAAACAGCCCGAAGTGAAGGAATAATAATAATAAGGCGTACCTATTTTGAGGCTTGCCTATTTTGGTTCCACTCTGGGGTGGTGGTGGAAAAGAAATATGTGAACTAACTAAACCCAAAGTCCACCCTGGATTGTCACTCCTTACAGTGCCCCGGCTTCACCCTTCTACAGCACACAACTTGTCGGTTTAATCTTTATTGATTTATATAATGTCAGCTTTGGAAAGAAGACAGGCCCCTGCCCCGAGAGGCTTACAATATGAAAGACACGAGGCAGCTAACAGGAAGGGGAGGAAGGATCAACGGGGAATAATAAACTATATCCCCCCCCCCAGTTACAGTATGGAATTGGGAGTAAAGGGCTGTGCCAAAGGCGCCATGGAAAGGGGTGTTTATACCCTCCTTTCGCTCAAGTCTGGTGTAGGTTCATCTCCCTGTACATATAAAAAATGCGGCCCTGTTACTTAGCTCCTGAATGTTTTTAAGCCCGACCCCAAAGAAGTCAATGGGGCTTGCTCCGAAATCATTATACTTAGGGGGGGTTAACGATTCGTAACCCAATGCTGACACAGAAGTAAGTACTACTAGGCATGGGCGTAGCTGGGGGAGTCAGAGAGGGGCAGCTGCCCCCCTAAAACAATAAAAATAAATTAAAATACATAGCAAACTGAGGTCCTGCCCCCACTAACAAAAGCACCCCCCCCCCAAATCCTGGCTACGCTCATGCCACTGGGTTCAGAGGGGCTTACTCCCATATATGCATGCACAGAATTGCAGCCTAAATGGGTCATATCCTCTAGTCTAGATTTTGTACTCTCGTCTTCAAAGTGGATGAGAGGTGTCATTAGCAAGAAAACGGATTTGGACGGATGGGGGTTAATCGTGTCACCTTACTTTCGCCAGCCTGATCAGGAAGTTCAAACAAGTGGTTTTAAAAGACTGTATTGGAGTAACTGCTGATATACACTGAATTCACTCGTACACCAGTCCTCCGTTAAATTCCACTTTTTCTAGCCCATCCCATTGCTATTTCCCTGGACTTAACAGCACCTGTCATTTCCTTTCTTAGACGTCTGTTGGGACCTGACAAGTGCGACATCACGCACCCCTGGCGAACAGCTAAACAATCAATTCAAAACTTCCCAACAACTTTTATTTACACTCACCCCATCCTCATTCACAGATAGATAAGCTTTGCAAAGCCAGCCTCAGCGCCAGTGATTTCCTGTTTCCAGTACACAACGCTATACAACCACCCATTATTACTAGGCATCTATTATTACACACTCTTGGGGTGGGGATCAGGGGCGAGCCTTCCCAGTAACACATATCTGGTCCCAATTCCCTCAATTACAGACAGAACCTGACAGCTGCAAGGACAAAAATAACAATACAATGTTTTTTTCTCCTCCAACTTTTTGAGAGCAAAGCGTCATCCCTAAGCACGGCCTAGAAGGCTGGCGGCGCCGAAGAACAGCTGACCTTCCGCCTCATTTCCCGAATAACAAAACATAACAAACAGCACAAGTTGTTCCCCGCTCCTACCTTCCGTGACAGGTTCGCTCACCTTTTATTGCCCAAGGCTCAGGCTTCTCCTGTTAAATGTCTCCCAACAGCAGCGATCAGCTCATTCTTGCCCCGCCTCCTCGAGGAGCATGCTGGGAAATGTAGTCCGTCCCGCTACTACTTCCGGTCTCTGGCATCCATGATCCTCCCTGCCATGGCAACCATCAACTGTTTTCTCCCCTTAGGCAGAAGCATTCTCCCTCCGGGCGTTTGCGGGGAGCAGCCAGTAGCAACGGGCAGAACGGCTCGAGGAGCCCGGAGGGCGCTGCCTTGAGGGCCCCGAAGGATGGCTTATAGGAGCAAGTGGTCCCAGAGGAAGAAGAAAGGCCCTAAGCTTGAGCTCAGCCCCGCTCAGAAGCAGCAGATGCGCGATGCCTTCGACCTGCTGGATTCCGACGGCACCGGGACCATCGACGTGAAAGACCTGAAGGTGTCCATTCGGGCCCTGGGCTTTGAACCCACCAGAGAAGAGATCAAGAGGATCGTGGGCGAAGTGGATAAAGAAGGCTCGGGGAAGATAGGCTTCGACGCTTTTTACTCCGTGATGACCAAGAAGATGTCCGAAACGGATCCCAAAGAGGAGATCCTGAAATCCTTCAAGCTGTTCGAGGACCCGGAAAGGGGCAAGATCGCCTTTAAAGACCTCAAGCGCGTCGCCTCCGAGATTGGGGAGAAGCTGACGGACGAGGAACTGCAGGAAATGATCACCGAAGCGGACCTGAATGGAGACGGGGAAGTGAGCGAACAGGAGTTTCTGATGATCATGAGGAAACACGGCTACTAGCCTAATGGCCTCCTTGTCCTCCTCCTCCTCCTCCTCCTCCTCCTCTCTGCCCTTCTCGGCTTCCTCCGCCTCTTGAGAGCACCTGCAAATAGTGTTGGGGGGCTCCTCACTTTCCTCCAGCCACCTTCCTCCTCCTCTCTCAGACAGAAACTCTCACAGGTTAAAGTCAGGGGTGTGGGGAGGGGAGGCTGTAATTCACTGCTGGAACATTAAATGTGGCTCACCAGAAGAAGAAGAAGAAAGAATTCTCCCTCCTCCTGCTCAGCCTTGCTCTTTCTGTTTTCAGTGAATAAACATACCAGTTTTAGACTCCTTTGGGAATAGTAATGATTTATACTCATCGCAATTGGTAGAAACATCAGGGTTTTATTGTACAAATTGCTAAAATCTTCAAATCACTTTCAAAATGATCAAAACACAGTTACTACCACACACACTTAAAATCATCAAGGCAATACTTCAGGGATTAGTTATTGAATGTTCATATTCATATTATATGTGCTGTATTATTTTTCACATTTGCACACCTGCTACTCCCATCTAAAAACAACGCTTAGTATCTCTACTATAGGAAATTATATTTAGTACATTTAGGTTCAAGAATTACATGCTACCTTTCCAGATAAAGATTTGCCAAAGGCATCTTAAAATCAGTATGATAAAAAAACAAAAAAAAATGCCTAACCATTTCTAACTAAAACAGGAGCATGCTCAATGCTAGAGCATCTGTTTTGTCTCAGTTTCAAACCTCAGCACCTCTAAGTAGGGATGGAACAGACCCCATCTGAAACTCTGCATTGCTACTATCGGTCAGTGCACAAACAGTGAGCTTGATGGCACAAATGCTCTGATAAGGCAGCTTCCTATGTTCCTAAGAATCAGCAAGGTCTGCTCTGTCAGGGCCTTTACAGCAGTTTGTTTTAAATAAATCGGACCACACTGTTTAGAACTGCTCCTCCCAGGATGGCTAGCTATCATATACAAAAGGTTTCTTTAAAAAATAAAATGATGTCTCAAACGATATGAACAGCAGAGCACTAAAAACATAAATGTCAGAGAAATAAAGTAAAAAATATTTAAACAGTATCCGAAAAAGCCTTGGAAAATGAGGTAACGGCCTTTGTGTTTACTTAACATTGGAATGGCATAAGAGTGGGTGTCGAGTGAGCCACAAAACATAAAAGCAAGCGTCACAGTTGCCAGCTGCCTGATCTCTGAGAGAGCCAAGGACAATCAGAGAAGGGTTTCTAAAGATGATGGGGGATTTACCAGCAGGCTCATGTGGAAGAGGGCATTCAAAGGCTGTGGGATGGTACCTCTCTCCACTCATGCCATGTAACTTCCAGCCTGGATTGCTGCAATGTGTCCTGCGTGGGGCTGCCCTTGAAGACTATTTAGAAACCTCAACTGTTCCAAAATGCAGATTACTGGCTAGGTTTTCATTTAGAAGTCATCTAACCTCAGTTTTAAAACAGCTGCATTGGTTGGCAGTTCACTTCTGGGGCTAATTCATACCATTTTAGGTGTTAAGATCAACAGAGGAGGCCCTCTTGCTATTTCCACTGCCCTCGGGGGTGGTGGTGGCCCAGGAGAGAGCATTCTCTCGCAGCCTCCTAGTTTTGCAATTTGCCCCCCCCAAGAGGAATTATACAATTTTTGTGGTAATCTGAAGATACAGCTCTTTACAACTAGAGAACACACACACATTTAGGACCCACCCTATTATTCTGATTCGTAATTTATTTTAAACCATTTTTAATGTTGTGTTTTAAAATGCTGTTATTTACTTTGGAACTTTAGGGTGGTGAAGGTGGTTAATAAAACAAAATATCAATAGCCCCCCCCCTTGCTAGCTTTTGGGAGAATTTTTCAAATTAACGGAGGGTGAGGCTATCATGATGGCTATGTTTCACTTTCATTGTTGGAGACTGTAATACCAATTACTGGGAATTGGTGTGAGTGTTGTTGCACTTAATTCCTGATAGGCATTAGCTACTATGAGAATGAGATCAGGATTCTGGTCTAGGTGGAGCTTTGGCCTGATCCAGAAGAGCTTTTATTGCACTCTTACTTAGTTTCAGCAGCTAGTTGTTGGGTACTTGTTTGTTTTTCATATTGTGTTCCAATGTGATTTTGTCACTTTTGTAAGCCACCTTGAACTTGGGAAAGATGGGAATGTTAAATGCCTGTTTTTTTTCCAAAGTACCGTATACATAGGTAAAGGTAAAGGGACCCCTGACCATTAGGTCCAGTCATGACCAACTGTGGAGTTGCGGCGCTCATCTCACTTTATTGGCCGAGGAAGCCGGAGTTTGTCTGCAGACAGCTTCCAGATCATGTGGCCAGCATGACTAAGCAGCTTCTGGCGAACCAGAGCAGTGCACGGAAACGCCATTTACCTTCCCGCTGGAGCGGTACCTATTTATCTACTTGCACTTTGATGTGCTTTCGAACTGCTAGGTTGGCAGGAGCAGGGACCGAGCAACGGGAGCTCACCCCGTTGCGAGGATTCGAACCGCTGACCTTCTGATCGGCAAGCCCTAGCTCAGAGGTTTAACCCACAGCGCCACCCGCGTCCCTACCGTATACATAGATGGCTATAAATAAGATGACTCCACACTGTTTGAAGAGATATAGTCTGGAATTCTACCGCTTTTTACCACTGAAAACTGCAATGTGCTTTTTGACACCAGCTGAGAAAAGGGCCGAATGACGTGACATTTTTCTTCCATTCTTTCTGGGTAAAAAATAGTCAAAGAAGGCTGCTGAATAAAAAGTTGCTCCTTATGAGAACCACTGCATTTTGCTTCTGTAAGCTACTGGTGGTAGCAAAATCAGGTGAGTAGTCAGAGGTGTTTTGGGGGTGGAACCTAGCTCCCCCCCCCTTTTAACCACAGTTTCTGTAAACTGTACTCACCCAGGGTGACTGAATGTGCTGCAGAATGCAGCGCTACTGAGATCCCAGCCACATGCCATCTTTAATTTGCCAGTGGCAAATTTGTTTTGTGGTCCTAGACCTTTTCCTATTGCCTAGCAACTTCTGTGTGCTAAGAGCGAATGAGATGCCTGTATTTTGCTACCTGTCAGATCTTCTCTTTCCTGCTTCTTAGAGCATTTCTCAAGACAAGATGAAATCCACATCAATGCATCTTGTTTGGGGCTTCTTCTTGAATTACAGGAATTGCCCAAGGCCTTTACTGGTTGGTACACATTAAGCTTGAAGCGCCACCAAGTGGCTTTGAGGAACAAATGCAGCTGGAGAATGAATCTGTTCTCAGAGTTAATTGGTTTTCTCTCATACCCTTTCACCTCTCACACTGTAAAACTTAAAAGACCTCATTATGGGTATATTGTGGCTCTTTGTGCTTAACGATGGCAACACTAAGAGCAGCCACACCATTTAAATATTAATAGAACATTTCAGATACATTTTACTTGTATGATCTGATTATACTTTGGCTAAATCAGTGAGATACAGCAAATATGGAATTGTAAAAATAAGGTAACTCCACATATAAGTGTGTCTTCATTATAATGTGTATAATAGCCTGTTTTTCACTTACTTTTTTTTAAAGCTAGGTGTTTGTTTTTATCAAGAAATTCTAAGGAAACATAATTTCTACTTTTTCTCTGATACGAGGGAAGCTGTTGATGTCCTGAACCAAATGTCTGAAGGTGGTTATGGGATGGATGAAGGTTAGTAGAGTGAATCTAAAGCCAGGCAGAGATGGGCAAGGCCACTAGCTCTCAAATAGCAATTGTACTAACTGGTTAAAAACATTACCAGGCAGATTTTTTAAATAAAAAAATTAAAAAGTAGGAGACCCTCATTTTAGAAGGTTTGCATTTGTTGAGCCTGTTTCCATTTTTATACTGCTGCTTTGTTTCTTTTGTAGGATCATTTTATTTTTAATTGTACGCAGCCCTGAGCAAAGCAATTGCATTGGAAAGGCAGTGTATAAGTTTTCTAAACAAATAATCGTTGCACTATAGAAGACTATCATCAACAGCTCAGTACCTGCAGTTTATGAAACAGCAAAGCTATACTCTGTGCCGTGCCTTAGTGTTCATGCTTGTACATTGGTAAATAGGCATGTGTGCACTTTAGACAATAGGCATCCAGCCATCTATTCCTCTCCAAGATTTAACTTCTGGAGACCCCGAGGGAGAGAACTTAAGCCTGTAGAATTATAACTCCAGCAACTCACACAAACATTAAAACAAGTCATCCTTAGCAACAAAACAGAGACAGTTATTTACTAGGAACAAAGACAGGAAATCGGGGCTGACTGATAAACACGAGCTGTTCTCAAGCATATAAACTTGTTTATTCATATTCAAACACAAGCATTTTCTATGCTATATCAACATTATCCAATTCCCTTTCATACTTATACCGAAACTGAAATCTAAACCTGCTGCATTAATCAAGTATTGCAGAGGTATTTCTAATAAATATACATGACTGCCAAAGATATCTTGTGCTGATGATCAGATACCACAGTGATCAGTGTATGCTTAAAAATGCAGATAGCTTTGGTGAAAGAAGAGAAGCTGGAATGTAGAACTGTTATACTAAAAGGCTGCTTGTGCATTATCACCTGAAGTCCAGCTTAATCCCTTTTATTCTTGGTCCAGTAGCAATGTTCCATCAATATGGGGGGAAAGGATAGCCATGCTGCTATTGAACCCCTTTAAAAAGCAGCTATATGTGTTACCCTTGCACAGGAGAGGAAACACAAATTATTTCCAAAGAATGGAAATTTTTATTAGTGGGAAGGATTGACTTTAGGATTCTGTGCTTCAGGTATCAAAATGCCCTTGGCTAGTCACCATAAAAAAGTATTGAAGAAATGGATGTGATCTGAGGAATGAGCCAGAGTCTTCTGCTTCCCCACAACCATTATATTTTCCCCAGGGAGCCATAAACCTTTTAAGCACAAGGAATCCTTTCATGGTAATTAAGACAAGAACTCTAACTTTCACACTGTGCTGTAAGAAGCAATATTGGCCGAGATGAGAAGCTGAATTCTGAAACAAATGAGAGTGTCTTTATTATACAGCTACAGCAAAACACAAACACAAGAGAGATTCGTTCCTTTGTATTCTACCAGTTGGCCTCCTTTGTTTTTCTTGTTCTGCTTAGTAACTGTTTATGATCATAAGGTGCTTGGGAAAAATGCTGAAAGAGAAGCAACTTTTGGTTCCGCCTCATCTTGAAATCTTTCCATTCCCGCTGGTCATTGCAAGAAGTGCACTCTGTAACAAAGATACCGGGTGTGAGCTTTTTTTCTTCCTCCTCTCTCCTATTCCTTTTTCCTTTTGTGTGATGTCTTTTAGACTGTAAGCCAGAGGGCAGGAACTGCCATATAACTGGCAATCACAAGCCACTCTAGAAGCCTCTTTTGGATGGAAAGTGGGATAAAAAAGGCACACACACACACACATTCTTCTGAAAATCCACTTCAGATATTTCTTGCAAGGTCTCCAGTACTGCTGAAGGTGCATAATGGTGACCTACATGGATATGCAATGAATATGCAATATTTTATTGTTGTTTAGTCGTTTAGTCATGTCCCACTCTTCGTGACCCCATGGACCAGAGCACGCCAGGCACTCCTGTCTTCCACTGCCTCCCATAGTTTGGTCAGACTCATGCTTTCATATCTCCAATTTTCTTGAACAGATCTCTGGTTTTCCCCATTCTATTATTTTCCTCTATTTCTTTGCATTGCTCATTTAAGAAGGCCCTCTTGTCTCTCCTTGCTATTTTTCGGAGATCTGCATTAAATTTCCTGTATCTTTCATTATCTCCCTCGCATTTTGCTTGCCTTCTCTCCCCCGCTATTTGTAAGGCCTCGTTGGACAGCCACTTTGCTTTCTTGCATTTCCTTTTCATTGGGATGGTTTTCGTTGCTGCCTCCTGTATAATGTTACAAGCCTCCATCCATAGTTCTTCAGGCACTCTGTCCACCAAATCTAAATCATTAAACCTGTTCCTCACTTCCACTGTGTATACCTGCCAAGAAAACTCCATGGACAAAGACAACAGGCATATAAAAGTTATGACACTGGAAGAAGAGCCCCTCAGGTTGGAAGGCGTCCAACATGCTACTGAGGAAGAGCAGAGGACAAGTACAAATAGATTCAGAGCTGATGAAGTGGCTGGGCCAAAGCCGAAAGGTCGCTCAGTTGCGGATATGCCTGGAAGCGAAAGGAAAGTCCAATGCTGTAAAGAAAAATATTGCATAGGAACCTGGAATGTAAGAACCATGAACCTTGGTAAGCTGGATGTGGTCAAAAATGAGATGGCAAGAATAAATATTGACATCCTGGGCATCACTGAACTAAAATGGATGGGAATGGGCAAATTCAGTTCGGATGACCATCATTATCTCCAACTGTGGGCAAGAATCCCATTAAAGAAATGGAGTGGCCCTCATAGTCAACAAAAGAGTGGCGAAAGCTGTACTGCGATGCAATCTCAAAAATGATAGAATGATCTTGATATGAATCTAAGGCAGACCTTTTAACATCACAGTAATCCAAATTTATGCACCAACTCCTGGTGCTGAAGAAACTGAAATTGACCAATTCTATGAAGACTTACAACACCTTCTAGAAATGACACCAAAGAAGGATGTCCTTCTCATTGTAGGGGATTGCAATGCTAAAGTAGGGAGTCAAGAGATAAAAGGAACAACTGGCAAGTTGGGTCTTGGAGTTCAAAACAAAGCAGGGCAAAGGCTAATAGAGTTCTGTAAAGAGAACAAGCTGGTCATCACAAACACTCTTTTCCAACAACACAAGAGACAACTCTGCAGCCAAAGATGGAGAAGCTCTATACAGTCAGCAAAAAAAAGACCTGGAGCAGACTGTGGCTCAGATCATCAGCTTCTTACAGCAAAATTCAAGCTTAAACTGAAGAAAGTAGAAAAAATCACCGGGCCAGTAAGATACAATCTAAATCAAATCCCTTATGAATATGCAATGTTACTTGTCTCTTATCCAGTCTAAACTTACCAAATTCCTTCAACCTGGCAGAAGCATGATTCAGAAATGCCAATTTATTTAAAAACAAAACAAAACCCATTTACCTCTGATAAAAATGAATCCTTAATCTCTGTTTTCCTCTATATCTGACTTACTGGCACAGAGAACCTGTTGACCTCCAGAATTTTGTTGGACTGAAACTCCCATCATCCCTCACCACTGGCTGTGCTGGCTGGGGCTGATGGGAATTGGAGTCCATCAACATGGGGGGGATGGTTCACTGTCCCTGTTTTGTAATAAAGCATGGAACCTCATCCGCTTCTTGACATGGCGTTTGTAGACATATAACATTCCTCCACACAGCATATTTGAAAAGGGGGGTGGAAGAAAACCCAGAAGGGTCTAGACTTACAGTATATTTATTTATTTTAAGGCATGAATATAGAAAAGATAGGAAAAGGAAAGATTGGTAGAGAGATGGCAAACAATTGCAGTATTCATTGATTAGGGGAGATAGGGCAAGTTACATAATGAAGCGCTGTCACACAGCTTATTTTTGTCCTTTCTGTTTTTTGTTCCTTCTCAGACCAGCAATCTTGCATTTATTTTTGGGCTCCCCACCAGCTTTGGCTGCCTAGCAATGCCTGGCTGGAGTGTGCTTGCTCCTGCTACTGCAAAATGCTACAGGCTGCCTAGCAACAGGCAATCAGAGTGGGCTGTGTTGCCCATTTAGAAAGCACACCCAGCAGGAAGTCAGAAAAGGTGGGCTCCTTTCCTTCCCAGGCTGGCGACTCACCTTGAATAAGCGGAAGCTTTTTACTGAACTAGAACCCAAATCTCTGTACACTAAAGCCCTGGGGCTGGAGATACACACACACACACGAGACAGACGGAACTGATTGCCTTACCAATACATACCTGTTCTGCAGCATTTATTGGATGAAAAGATGCAACATTGCATCAGCTTCCCCCAAGCAAATAAGAATGAATGTTCAATAAATAGCCAATCTCATCTAACCTCCCCGCAAACTTTGCACAAACTAATCAGAATGAACGCTCAATAAACAGGTAATCTAGAAGTGACCTTCATTGTTGTGAAACTGGAGCTATATCTGTTATTCATGCCCTCTTATACTGCAATTTGTATTATTAGGGGAAGAGACTGATTCTTCATTTATTATGAACTCTAACTGGAGGACCCATTGAAACATGGATATCTTTATTATTCTAGTAACGTTCAGCTAAATTCCCTCTATCTTGAGTGAAAATATAAAGCATTGAGAACTCCCATTTAACCCCCCCTGTAAATTTCTATAGTATTCTTTTTGTGTTCTGCACAGATCAAATCCTACTGATCTGTGACAGTAAGAAATTAATTAGTTCAGTTGCAGGTATCAACACACCTTTCAATTACCGTACTGCTGTGTTTTCCAGACTTTATATTTCAGTGGCAGTAATCCAGGAGCACACCAAAGTTTGTGGTTTCAACTGTCAAGCAAAGCAGGGTGTAGCTATAGACAGTACCTATGTTTCAGGCCATGTGTGCTTAGGCTTCATGAGTGCCTATATCTAGCAGGGCTGCCAACTTTTCCATTAGTCCCCACAGTGGTGCTTTTAACTGCGGCACAATCGGGGCAGAGGAAGGGGGGTGCGGTGGGGGTGGTTCACCCCAGGTGTCACCACTGAGGGGGGTGACAAAATGCCAGGCGGCACTCAACACGGGGCCTGCAGTGTGCCCGAGCCACGCGTCTCTCCTGGGAGTGACGCAGTGGCTTGGGTACCCGCAGGCTCCACACTGCCCCAAACGGTCCGCCCGTGGCCTCCCCCTCAGCTATAGGGTGGCTGAGTGGGAGGGGGCAGGCAGACTCCTTGGAGGCCCCGCAGAACGTCCTGCCCCCTGGCTGGCCCCTCCCCTCCCAATGAAGCTTTCTACAACTTGGAAGCAAGCATCATAATTGCTAATCCCAACCACCTTTAAAATGCAAAGCTGCATGGTCCAGCCAAAAGTTGTCAATTTTGGGCTGCATCCGCTGTTACTCATCATCAGAGCAGACCCACTGTAATTAATAATGGATACAAGTAAATTAGGTCCATTCATTTCAATGGGTCTACTTTGAGCAGAACATCTGCTGAATACAACTTCTTATTTGTATCTCTAAAATTCCACTGGTTTTACATTCTGAGTGGCTGAATGTTCCCCTACCCTGGGTCAGCATTAAGGGTCAGCACTACTGGGCAGCTGGTAAGGTGCACACTGCCAAAATCTGTACCTACCTTATCCACCTAGTTGTCACACTTCCCGAAACAATACGTAAACAGAAACAGTCATGTTTCCAAAGTCACACTTGTCTGAATTTTGTAATGCAGTTTCCCAATATATAAGTGCATCTATTAGTGAAAATAACATGCAGACTGTACTAGATAAAAAAATTCCTTCCAGTAGCACCTTAGAGATATCTGAAGATGTGTGCATGCACACAAAAGCACATACCAGTGACAAACTTAGTTGGTCTCTAAGGTGCTACTGGAAGGAATTTTTTTATTTTGTTTTGTCTACAGTAGACCAACACAGCTACCTACCTGTAACTAGACTGTACTACAGTAGGAGAAATAGCTTTGCAAAAATGCGTATAGTAGGAAAAATTGCAAACAAACGTTAGGAGAATTTTGCATTAAAATGCTGCTGGATTTTTATTAGAACTTCCCTCCCCCGCCCCCAAAAAGATACAAACCAAGGCTGATGTGAAAATGTGGAAAACCAAACTTAAGATCAGAAAAATGTGAATCTGAAGGAAGTAAGGTTGTTCACCCATCCCTAAAGTAGGTGCTGTGGCACCTACCAGCTACAATTTGAAATGATATTCCTGGTTTTAGGACTGCCATGTTTAAGGAGGGTACATTGAGCTCTATGTTACACATTATTATCATCTTTGCAGTTGGCACTAATTGGCATTCTTGCTAGTGACTTCTGCAGGAAAAGAAGCAGCAGCAGAGGATTCTGGGACTGCCTTGAAACGGAATGTCCTGTCACAATCCCTTTGATGTTCTTTCCATATGAAAATCAATCAGCATGAAGCCATAAGCAAAGCAGATGGTGAGGTTTCATAATCAAGGCTTCCATCCTAAAATTCATTTGTGCCAGCTATGGAGAAGGGAGATGCTTTGCTATAAAGTCCTATAATGATGTGAGTGTCAGAATCCTCAGTGCTTTCCTCTTTCACGAAGATAACATTTTACATATTCGTACTATTATTTCTGCCCTTCTCACATCCTAGCCTTCTGCAGTACATCAACAGTGTCTTTCAGGTGATCCACGGTGTGTCTGTAATAAATATTCATATTGATTATTTAATTGCATTTCTATTGATTCTTTTATCTTTATATTGCATTTTATTGTATTACAGTTTGAATTCTATGGAATTTAGATTGCAATACAATGACACCCACTATAAAAAATAAAAGTAGCAATAGAAATACAATTAAAAATCACACAGCATCTAGCCCAGTGCATTACAATTGCTACAACCAGTAGCAAAATTGTGACCTGCCAAGACTCTCAGCAATTTTCAAGTGGCTGGGGGCGGGGCGAGCCTGGAAACCACTGCAGAGATCATATACATACATGTATATAGCTGTTTCATAAAATTTGTACACTGTTTGATTGTAAAAAATAATAATAACAGAGTGGTTTACAAAAGATAAACCAGTAAAAGCAAGAAAAAATTACAATTCTACTTTTAAACTTACATGTTAAACTACTAAACAGACTAAAATTACCTCAACTTCCTAAGCATATGAGTAGGCTTGTCTGAACAGGAATGTCACCGAAAAGAGTATACAGTGGTACCTCGGGTTACATACGCTTCAGGTTACATACGCTTCAGGTTATACACTCCGCTAACTCAGAAATAGTGCTTCAGGTTAAGAACTTTGCTTCAGGATAAGAACAGAAATTGGGCTCCGGCGGCGCGGCAGCAGCAGGAGGCCCTATTAGCTAAAGTAGTGCTTCAGGTTAAGAACGGTTTCAGGTTAAGTCCAGACCTCCGGAACAAATTAAGTACTTAACCTGAGGTACCACTGTAGTGAAGGCACCTGCTTGATTTCAATAGGTGTTGCCACACCAAACAACCGAGTTTGCACAAACGTAGAGCCGATATTATGTGGCACCTATAGTAGTGCCAACTGCTGATCAATGTGGTTGACTGGGCACATGTAGGGTAAAGCTATCTCATAGGTCCCAAATATTTTTATTTAGCTGTACTCCCATCTCTGTTGCAGAATGAGATGTCCTGAAAGCCCACTGATGTCAGGAGGCTTAGGCCCATCAAATTCTGTATGAATTGCAACTATGGCTGCATAGTCCTGCCCAACCCGCTTGTGTACTGTGGAAAATTCACTTTTGGAGGTTTGGGTGGATGTGCCTGGCTGTCTACATCATACATGTTGCTGTTTCCCCCCCTGTAATCATAAGGACTAAAGGTAAAGGGACCCCTGACCATTAGGTCCAGTCATGGACGACTCTGGGGTTGCGGCGCTCATCACGCTTTACTGGCCAAGGGAGCTGGCGTACAGTTTCCGGGTCACGTGGCCAGCATGACCAAGCCACTTCTGGCGAACCAGAGCAGCGCACGGAAACGCCATTTACCTTTCGCCGGAGCGTTACCTATTTATTTACTTGCACATGGACATGCTTTTGAACTGCTAGGTTGGCAGGAGCTGGGACCAAGCAACAGGCGCTCACCCTGTCGCGGGGATTCGAACCGCCAACCTTCTGATTGGCAAGTCCTAGGCTCTGTGGTTTATTCTTATTTATTAAATTTGTGTATCTCTTTTCACAGAGTCGGAAGAGACCCAGAGGGTCATCTAGCCCAACCCCCCCTGCACTGCAGGAACCACAGCTAAAGAATTCCTGACGGGTGTCCAGTTTATGGGGGGATGGGGCTGGAGGCTAATATTTATATTTTGCTAGGCTTGGGGGGTGGGGAAACCACAGTATTTCCGGCACGCGCATGTCAGCACTCAAAGCTTTCTGCCTCTCAAGGGCAGCTTAAATCGGTTAGAGCGCGGTGCTGATAATGCCGAGGTTTGCAGGTTCAATCCCCGCACGGGACAGCTGCGTATTCCTGCATTGCAGCGGGTTGGACTGGTCCGACTGGATGACCCTCAGGATCCCTTCCAAGTCACTCTCCCATCCCTGGGAAACCCTGCCGGGTTCGCCCGCGCGGATCCCAGGGAAACGAAGCCACTGCCAGAGCGCAAGGAGATGACGGCGGCCGCGTCCTATTACTAATATAGACCGAGCAAAGCGGGAACGAGGAAGGGAGGGAGGCAAGAAAGAGCCGTGACTACATCTCCCGGCGTGCCTTGCGGTCGCCTTTTCCTGCGGGGCGGGGGGGAGGGGGACGGCGGCTGAGAAGGAAGGCGGGCGAAAAAGTAGGCAGGCGAGGGACGGGCGAGAGCGAGAGCGGCTCGGTGTGGGTGGGAGGCGGGGGGAAGCGAAGTCTCTGTGGCGAGAGCGAGGCGAGGAGAAGGAGGAGGAATCCCACAATACCAGGCGGGCTGGCTGGCGAGCTTGCGGAGCTCCCGCTGTCTCTTTAATGCAAGAGGAAGCGATGCGGAGGGGTGGAAAATGGCAGAGCTGCAGATGTTACTAGAGGAGGAAATCCCTTCTGGCAAGCGGGCTTTGCTCGAGAGCTACCAGAACCTCACCAGGGTCGCCGACTACTGCGAGAACAACTACATCCAGGTAGGTAGGAGGGAAGGCAGCGCCGGCGGGGAGACCTCGCTTGCTTTTCCTGGGGGGGGGGGGCGGCGGAGGGGGAAGCCAGTCGCCTCCCTTCGCCTTCACGGCAGGGGTAAGGGGGGGGGAGGACCTCCCCTAGACACACACACACACACACTCGCCCTCTTGCGCGCGCGCACACACACACACAGGAAGTGGGCAAGGGCTGTTGCGAAGGGGAGAGAAGCACCCAGCCCAGACACTGGGCAAGCCTCTCCGGGCACATTGTAGCGCCCAGCCCAGGCTGCGAGACATGGTGTCGCCCTCTTCTTCCCCCCCACCCCGACCCTCCCCCAGTCCAATCCCTCGGCGTTTCCCTTTAAACTTTTGAACCAAACGAGGGCTTCCTTTCCACCCACCCACCCAGCTCCACCTCGGGGCTGTGTTTCCCTTGAAGCGCCTGGGGTGGGGTGGGGTGGGGTTTAATGGACGGTGGCTATTCCGTCTGCTCCGACCTGAGGGTGTGTCTGTAAGGGTATCTTCTTCTACAGCCCTCCCTGTGTTTCTGTGAACGTCTGGAGGCAGAAGTGGCTGGCTGGGTGGGGGGTAAATGGTTCATGGGTTTAGTAAGAGCCCTGCCTGTTTACCTTCAGACTGCTTCCCCTCGTATATATATCTTCTCTGCCTCTCTCCATTAGTTTCCCTTTGGGGTTCTGATCATATCTCAATTTGTATGTGTTTGTGTGCAGTTTAAAAGCCATTGAGAAAGAGAGAGTATATTACATCAGACTTCTCTCAGGGTTATTTTTCTGAGGGGTGGGAGCGGCGTGGTGTGAGGGATATGCCTCTCTCCCCCCCCCCACTTCAAATATGTCGAAATGAATACAGCGTAATGGCTTTTGAAGTGAGACTTGTTTGGCTTGTTTACTGTAGTAATGTGAAATCCTGAATTTGTGAAAGAAGGGAAGGGGGTGGGGGTGGGGCGGGGAAAAACCACCCCAATCTCACGCTTGTGTATGCATGTGCACGCCGCGCACACTTATAAATTACTTAATGTAATTTAATAATGCAAGCGAATTCTCTGTGGACGCTGTTTATTTAATATTTGGTGTGTAATTCATACCAAGTCCAAATGAATTGTGTTCCTGGCATGGTGCTAGATTGTTGAAACGATAAGTTCTGAGAGAAGGGAGGTGCAGTTATGCAGCCAGGAAAAGTAAAGCATTATTTTTTTAAAAGGATATGCTGGTTCTCCTCAAAATGGGCTGACCTGCTTATTTCATATAATTAATACATTCTGGAGTGAAATATTTAGGCTCCATGAAAGGTAACCTGTGTCTAAGGCCTCCATCTGCACTACTTTAAACAGCCATGGTTTCTCCCAGACAATTTTGGGAACTGTCATTAAGGCTGCTGAGAGTTGTTAGGAGGACCCTTCTTCCCCTCCCAGAGCTGCAGTTTCCAATGTTCCCTAGGGAAAGGGATTGGCTATTAAACTACACTGAGAAATGTAACACTGTGAGGGGAATGGGGGTCTCCTAACAATTCTCAGCACCCTTAACAAAATACAGGTCTCATGATTCTTTGCAGGAAGCCATGCCTGTTTAAAGTGGCTTGTTACTGCTTTTAAATACATAGTGCTGATGGGGCCTTTACGTTACTCAGGAAAGAATCTTATTTGTTACTCCTTTTTCCAGTCTATCTACTAGCCTTGTGTATGTGTGGGTGCTTCAAATGCATTTCTACCCTTCTAAATGATCTTTGTAACTTCTAAAGGCCTTAAACAGCACAATCCTTTGTGTGTGTCTACTTGGGAGTGCGCCCCACTAAGTTGAATGGCAGTCCTATGCTAGGTGCTCATAGGTTTGCAGCCACTGTCCCCACTGATTATTTACACACATTTCTGTGGGGATAATATTTAGGAAAAGGCTACAGCAACTTCACTATTTTTTTAAACTAGATAAAAGTACTGTGGAACCTGTTGCATGCTGCATGTGTTTGCCTGGCTACAATCTAGGCTTCACACTGCTTCCTCCCAAGTACCTTTCCTTAGGCTTGCCTCCAGCATTAACTAACTTCCTAACTTCTGCATGCAAAGTTATGTAGTGGTAAGTATATACAGTGGTACCTCTGGATGCAAATGGGATCTGTTCCGGAACCCTTTTAGCATCCAGAAGTGAATGCAACCCACGTCCATGCGTCTGCGCATGCGCGTGACGTCATTTTGACCGTATGCGCGAGCTGCGAAACCCGGAAGTAACGCACTCCGTTACTTCCTGGTCGCTGCAGCACGCAACCCGAAAATACTTATCCCGAAGCTACTTCAACCCGAGGTATGACTGTACAGTAGATTTCTCTCCCTCTCATACCCTTTTTTTTATGGCAATCACTGAATTCGGGAGTGGTTTGGTATCACTATCTGAATGTTCTCCACGTTGCCTTTACTTGGAATATTTATCTGCATCCAAGTAACATTTTTCATTGAAAAGTTGAGGCCCAAATTAGTTGTGACTATGGCAGATCTATGCGCTTAAACACTTACCTTCCCCATTCGCACAGAATGAAGGGTGTTGGGGATTCATGTTTGAGCAGCAAATGGAGTACGTGGATGAGTGCAGAACCTATGCCTGCCTGCCTCATCACAGTTTGTCCTCCTGTGGTGTTTTTCTCCTCAGCTGAACTCTAGCAGCAATGTGTGCTTGGCTAGAAGAAAAGTGTCTGTAGAGACAGGCTGTGGGGTAGGCTGGGAGGAGGAATTTGCTTTGAATGGATTTATAAACACAATTGGCAGTTCTGACCCGATCAAGCTTTGGACCACCTCTTTGCAACAAGTACCCACTCATACCCAAGCTGCTTGTGCATTGTCAGTTTTCTAAAAAGCCTAAGTATATATAAAATTATATACAGAAGCATGTATATAATATGTGGTGTTTTTATGCAGTTGGATTTAACAGTGTACTTTAGGAAGGCTGGAGTGCATAAAATATTAAATGTATGATATTTAAAAGCACAAAATAAAACCCCCCCACTCTTCTTACTGATCAAGGAGTGGGATGAGAGTTGGAAAAGAAACAGTGTGCAGATAAGCTCAATATTAAGATTTTTGGAAAATTTATTTTCTACCTGTAGGAAATAAGCAGGAAGTCATCCTTTAACTGTGCACTGTTTTTCTGAAAAAGGAATCCACCATTCTAGATTTTGGGGTCAGATCTATGCTTAAATACATCAATCTGCTGTCATCAGTAGTTGAAAAAAAAACAAATGTGAGTTTATTAATTAAGTGCTCTTTCTCCCTTAATGTGACCAAACTTTCTGCTTCTCCCACATCACCACCTGGTGTCAAGTGAGGATAGGCAGCAAAGTATTTTCTGCTTCCCACTGAGTCTTCAATATTTTGTTCTTTAGAAAAACATGGACTAGCCGTGTTTTAGAGGCTGTACACTATGTGATATATTCTAAAAGGAAATTCTGACTCCCAAGTGGCTTCAGATGTTACTCATCAGGGCTGCCGGCTTTGTGTTTGTGTTTGCCCACCCCCAAAAATAAAAAAATCAGCTTGTGGCACTTGTTGGTAACATCTAAAGGGGAACTTCTGTAGGAAACTCTGCATCTGACATACTACAAGGATCAAGTGACTGAGCCTATAGTGGGAATGTCCCGGATCACTTCTGCTGTGACTTCACTGGGTTCTAAGTAAAATCCTATTTCTTGGCCTCTTCTACCCCCTTCCCAAACCCTCCACCCCCGGTAATGTGGGGAATAATATTAACCTACCTTCCATGTCTGTTGTAAAGACATGGAAGACTTATGAAAAGTGCTATTAGTGGGGAAATGCGTTTTGAATATAATTCCTGTTGTTCTGTCCTGTGCAGTTGTGGTAGGAGGGGCTATAGTCTTAGTCAATTTATTTATATACCGCATTTCCCACAAATATATTATTTATTTGGATATCTAATTGGCTCTAGTGCATATCGTGCCAAGGTCTTGGCAATGCACCAACGCTAATTGGGCCCTTCACTCATGATTCAAATTGCGCTCAAAGCAGTTTGCATAAAAAGGGAAAACAAAACTTAGAGTAGGTCACCTTGCCTCAGATAGTTAAGCATTAGTTCCAAGCAAGAAAGATGCTAGACTCTCTGGTCAAGCTACACAGTGACATACAGATGCATGGCTGGTGTTCCATTCTACAGCTAACAGGCTTTTTGCAATGATGCTCTGAATCTTCTATAACTAAGTATGACTCTCCTGAGGAAGAACTCACAATGCGTTGGGACTCTTGGGATAGCTATTGCTTTGCACCATTTGTCGCCCCCCCCTTTTCTGTTGCTTCTATAAATCCTCGGGAGACCACAATTCTTGCATTAGGTTTCATAACTTCTAACGAATCCATCAACTAAAAGCTTGGGGAGCACTTATTTCATGCTGCTGATGTGCCTGCCATATGACCTTAGCATGGATCCCTCTCAGGATTGCTTGGAATTTGCTGCACATTTTTTCCACTTTAGTTTAACTTGGATCTAATTTAGGATGTGTGGGAATTCTAGAGGGGCACGGCTGTGTCAGCAATACGACTTAAGGGCAAACCATCCTTGCAAATGTACCCACATTTGTAATATTATATGAACCTTCATAGTGGTTTCCCTCATAATTCCCCATAAAAGCTGTCTTCTTCTGCGTTTACCAAGCAAGATGTAGCCTGAATATGATTTGGCATGTTGTTCCTGTTTAGACCACACTGGCGTTTACATATGAAGTGCTTGAGGAGAACAGGTTTTACGTCTTGGCACTGTCAGCAGCTAAAAGTTTGACCTGCCTTTCCACAACTGTAAGAGTTAAGCAGTTTCCTCGCCCCTCCCTCCACCTCCTGCTTCAGAGTTTTCTTGCTCCACCCAAAGAAAGCTGCTGATACAAATGCTTGAAAAAGGCGAGGTTGCTTTTGGTTTTACTCATGGGAAATATGACAAATACTGTGGTGTTGTAACTGCAGCACATGTTTTGACCTGTTGGTTGGTGTTTATGTATGTGTTTGTGTGTCATTCCTGTTGTGGCAAACCTGTCCAGCACTGTGCTTTTTTCAAATAGCTTGTAAGTACGTTTACCCCAGTGTGGATAAGTCCCCCCCCCCCAAAAAAAAACTAGCATTCGCTCATATAAGCTCACATAACCTGCTTTTAAAACAGAACTGAATGTCAACAGCTGGGGGTGAATGAGGGGTGAAAAGGTATTTCCCCATGCTAAGGTGTAGAAGGAAGAACTCGTGGGTTGTTTTTTTTAGGTTAATACCTAATTTTTCTGCTTTTATGTGGATTTAGCCCAATTCAGTATAAAGTGATAAACAAGTTGATAATACTGATTTGATTTTTAGTGTAAGACAGAGTTATACCAGCAGTTGTACAAAGCCATCTGCTCTGCAGTTGGACTAGTGTAGAGATTACTTTTCTAGGGGATTGAATTTGCTAGTAGTGTCAATGTCTATGGTCCTGCTGCCCCAGGATTAGAGAATGTAACACACAGGGCAATGTAGGGCTATGTGTGTGTGTGTGTGCCTGTGTGCATACAAGCTGGGGGCTGGGAAAGAAATCACTGCGGTTGGTGTTTGCATCGGATTCAAACTGAGTTTCCAGTGCTTGTTGAATTGCACGTTCTTGTCCCAACTTCCTTCCCTGTGGAAAGCAAGTCGTAGCAGCTCAAGATGCAGGACTAAAAAAAAAAGTGGCATGAGGAAGATGCATGGTTAAAGAATAGGTGTGTTTGCGTAATTTTTTTGAAAAATGCTTTGCTGCCACTTCACTTTAAAAAACCACACCCAGTATACCTACAAGAACGAAAGCAACAACCATAACATGTGCTTTAGTGGTTAGACTGTTTGGGTTTGTATCGGGGAGGTCCACAGATGAATCCTTGCACGCCAGTGAAGTTCACTGGGCGATCCTAGTTCTACTTCTTGGCTTAATCTACCAAAAGAATTTCCACGTATGAAAGCTTTAAGCAGGGATGAGGTGCCTGTGGGCCTCCATCAACCTTAGCAAGCATGACCAGCAGTCAGGGATGTTCAGAGTTGTATCCTCAACAACATCTGGAGAGCTGTAATTTCCTTTCCCTGCCTTAGAGCTCTCAAAATCACGGCGTGCCTTTAAGAGAAAGAGAGCGCGGAGTGCATCCTATAGAAAGGGACTGGCTTGTCTTCTGTCGCCACCTCCATACTGCTGAGCGGATACGGAGCAGGTTTTGTCTCTCCACTGTCTCTTGATCAGAGCACATGCGGATCTTCTGGCGACGCCTAACCTTGAAAGAGCCATTTGACATCTTGCTTTTCTGTGTCTATGTGCATGTGCTTGGACAAGTGTGGCTTAAACCAGGCTGCCAGTTCTCATTCTGAAAGTCTAAATTTAATCACTGTAAAAGACAAAGGGCTACTACGTCCAAATCTTCTGGATTTGAATCCTATTTCTGTCTTCCTTTGCCTCCCTCCGACTGCCGAAGCTGTAGCTGCCAATATTGTATTGTACTGGAAAGCAAGCTTCTGGCTACCATGTGCAGTGACGCAAGCAGCAGCAGCCAAACAGAATTCTAGATAGTAGCCTCCCCTAGCCCTCTGGGTCAGATAAGCCTTCTAGGTAATCAGCACTTTATCTGAGAGGAATGAAAAGGGGACGATGGTGGAAGAGACTTGAAAGGAGCCAGTGAGGTTCAAAGAATCTCCAGCATGGAGGAAATTAAAAGTGTGTGTCAGCTGCTGGATGCAGAGAAGGCATGAGGAACTGAATATAAATAAAAGGAAGCTAATGCAAATACTGCGGGGATTTTAGGATTTGACTAATGGGGGGAAGATCGCACAGCTGAATTATTGCAAATCTGTCTTTAAAATTTCCAAATCTTGTTTTGTAGGCTTCACTGCTGTGAAAAAAGAGAGAGAGATAAAAACATGTCTAGATGAAATGGAGTCAGGTAATTTATTTTATAACCAGGCTGCTTTAGAATAGAGAACCTTAGCTGCTACTTCTCTGATGGACATAGATAGAGAGAAGTGGGTGTCTTGATCAGTTTTTCTACACTGCCCAGCCTGATACAGGAATATAGGAAACTGCCTTATATTCAGTCAGACCATTTGACCATCTTACTCAATATCATCCATGCTGACTTGCAGTGGCTCTCTAGGGTTTCAGACAAGTAGATCACCCAGCCCTACGTGGAAATGCTGGGGAATGAATTTGTGACCTTCTCTATGCTCCTTTTTGCTTGTGATATATATATCCTGTTGTATGGATTATTACCATATTGGCCTGAATATAAGCATCACTTTCCCCCAAAATTCTGACTGTGAAAAGTTAAAGTGTGGCTTATATTCATGACCTTATGGTATGCAGCCAGGAGCGCAGCGCAGACAGCTGATTTTGTGGTGTGCTCTGGGTGGAGGCTGGACCCGTGTAAGTATGTGTAGCCAGAAGTGGATTTTCTGTATAATAAGGTGGTGCTTGTGTGTCATTACGTAGCTGCAAAATAGTGTCCAGAAACTGAGCCGCTTGTGTGGACTTGTTCTAGGCTCAAGGTTGATGGTAGATGATATTCCATCTGTGAGCAGAAGTCCTTAGGGGAATTCCTGTCTCTTAAAATACAAGTCACAATTTGTCATTTTGGTCCTTGATTTTTTTAGACGTGGCTAAACAGCATAGCCATTTAATTATAATAATTAGATATTGGTGGCGAATTACAATTCTATGAAGATGACTTGGTTTGCATAGCAGTTTTCAGTTGAGTATTGTCTCACCTGGCTGCAGGAGATTGGTTAATATGTTGGATCCTCCTGCAACAAGTCTCATTAAGAGCTAATTAATATAAGTATAAGTAAAGACTTAAGGAAGCACTTGCCATTTCTCCCTCCCTCCCTCCCTCCCCCCCCCTCTCTCTCTCATATGCTGGGCAGATGCATTATTTGCTTCAGTGTTTGCAGTTTGCCTAAGGAAATTCTACTAATTAGATCAAATGTAAACTTAGGGTCATATTCAATTCTAGTTTCAGTCGGGTTAGAATAATGTGACACTTGTAAACAGATCAACCTCAGTACATGAATGACTGCTGTTATTGGTAATACTACTTTAAAACTTGTGAATGCCTGACTCGTATGGGATGTGTATGTTCATGAATGGGGTATAGGTTTATCCAGTCCACTGTATAAATAATGAACATTAGAATTTGGGGGATGGGACAACAACTTCCAGCCTTTTCCTCACATTTTATGAGGGTCTACAGTACTATCCTCTTACAGTTGGCTCCACTCTGACTTTTGTCATGCTTTTAAAAGAAGCATGTATGGCTAGACCATCTTGGAGGGTATCACTGAATAAATATTCTGTTTGCAGTGACCATGGATGAAGGTTTGAAAGGCGGTGTAAAAATGTTTTAAACAAATCAGGTGTGGGACGTGCCTGGTCTGGCTGTGCAAGTTCCTCACACTTGCGCAGCAAATCTTTGCAGAACTCCCTGCCTGTGTACCATGGGTGGGGAGCTGAAGGCAAGCCTGCTGAACAGTAGTGCTTCAAAGCACAGCACAGGGCTCTTTGGAAGCCCTGCATGGTGCTTGAAAGTCAATGCTGTCCCCTTATGAAGTCATATGATTGAGAAAAAGGTGGTTCCATCTACCTGTCAAATTTGGCCTGCAGGGATAGGCGGATATAAAGATGTAACCCGCCAGGTCTAAAAGGCTTCCCATCAACTGCTGGTATAGGAGGAGTAGGTCCCTAAGCTATTTGGGACCTGAACCATCATCAAGGCCTTTAAAAGTCATCATTCTAGGCACTTTGAACTGTGCCTAGAAGCAAATTTGTTATCCGTATAGCCCTTGCAGAACAGGTATTATGTAATCCGATAAGGGAGTGACTGCCAGCATCCTTGCTTCTACCTGCACTGTTGCTTTAAAAACATGGCTTGGGCTTGGGATCAGGCCAAGACCAATCTAGCCCAACACTCGGTGCTCTAAGGGAATCTGGTTATTGCCCATAGACTATCTTCTGCTGACCCATGATGTAAGAGATGTAGAGAATATGTAAGGGAATGCTATGTTAGCGTAGAAGCCTTGCTTTTTTGGTACGCATTCTTGTAGGTAATTCTCTTTACTAATTTCCCCCGACAGCATTAAAAACGCTTCACTTTTGAATCCAACACATTAATTTCATGGGGGGGGGGGAGCCCTTTCGTAGGTCAGGTCTCCTTGGACTGTGTGCAGCAGTATGGAAGGGACTGTAGTGCACTAGTGAGCAAGAGACTTCAAAAGATACTAAAATTTTAATCTAAGCCTACATTCAATAGATTTCCTTCCTAACAACAAATCAACGTTTGTGTTTAGTATGACTCGAGATCTTTCCTCCTTCGGTATCAATGACTGTTTTATCGCTAGTTTGAAAGAGAGCAGTTCATTAAGGGTACATCTGTGACAGTTCATTTTCAAATGAGCTGTCTGTGAAAAATGAGTGCAGTCGGCATCTCATCCCTTATCCTATCATAGATGATCCCTGGTTTGAAACACACACAAAAATTCCTTCCAGTAGCACCTTAGAGACCAACTAAGCTTGTTATTGGTATGAGCTTTCATGTGCATGCACACTTCTTCAGGTTTTTAGGGCCAGCGGATGGTGGGCTGCATTGTCTCCCCTTCACCCAAAAAATGACTTGCCTTCCTCCTGTGATATTGGAGTTGTTTTTTCCTTTTAAGTTAGATCCAGTTCTCTCTGCATGGAGAAGGGTGTTCATTTTCTTATGGGTCCCCATTGCTGACTGGCAACCTAGGGAGGGGTGAAGGAAAGCCATGCCCAAGCTGATTAGCTTTGGCCAAAGCATTACTCAGAGTCTAACTTTGAAGGCATCACTGGGCATCTGCACTGGCTATCTGTGCTCTAGTGACAGCAGTGTGATAACCTTGTTGATCTCTTCCCTTGATCATAATCCACAATGGCTGGGGCTGATAGAAACTGTATAGTCCAACAGCATTTGGAGGACTACAGGTTCCCTGTTCCTGTTCTGCATGCTTGACTCCTGTACCTACCATGGCGAGGAAGGGCTCCATAGTTGTGTTTGCATTCCAAACTTTAAAAACTCTCATGACAGATGAACTCCCAAGGTCTGTTTATAGTTTAGTGGCAGTTAGAAAACTTGATGTGTTCTGAAGTTGGTGCAAGCTCTGCAAACAATCCTCTAGCTAATTCACAAAGTGATGCACCATCTTCCATTATTCCTAGGCACTTCCTCATGTTTTACGGTCTTAAATTATTCACATCCTTTAAATAAAATCTCCCGAAGTTTATTCCATCTAGAGTTTCAGCAGAGGTTAAAGAGTTGGTGATAAAAATGTGTGCGTAAGCGTGCCACAAAGGAGTGTGGGTTGTTGCAAATGAGTGCGGGTTGGAAAGGGAGCCCTGCCATGAGGCAAGGTGAGGTGGCCATCTTGAATGAGAGACTTGGGTGCTGTGAAGACTGGCAGGCTGGGGTCACCTGTGGGTCACAATCCATCAGGACATTATCCTATGCAAGCCCCATTTGAAAGGAATGGAAACACTGGAAAAACATAATGGTGCTCTTGCCCAAGTCCTGGAAACATATGGAAATCCTCTAATGTTGGGAACCTTTGAACTATAACTCCTAGCAGCCCTAACAAGTGTGGCCAAGGATGATGGGTAGTTCAGCAATATTTGGAGGGCCAAAGTTTCCCCACACCTGCTATAAAGTATGGGCTATTTCTTCATCCAGCCCATTGTGTCTACTTTGACTGGCATTGGCTCCGCAAGGTATCAGGCAGTCTTTCCCATCACTCGCTACCTGACCTGGACACCCCACCAACTGAGCCTCGGACCTTCTCTGTGCTAGGCATGTGCTTTGCCACTAATCTGTAGTCCCTTCCTTATAATCTCATTTCAAATAATGATAATAAAGGCTTATGTATTTAATCAAATAATTATTTATCCAACTCTTCAACCCAACAAGGCTCCTGGAGCAGCTTACAGACCAGGGAAAAAAGAAGACAAGTCCCTGTACACTGTAGAATGTCATGACACAAAAGGAAAATGGGTTGAGGAGGAGGAGGGTGGAGGAAAAAGCAAACAAGGGGATGAGTTTTTAGTTATAAATTCTAATAATCAGCTTGGTTGGAGGGGTTCAAGGAGAGGAAAAGTTGCTGTTTTCTCAGCTGTGGGATGGTCCTGTATATCTTCCCTCCTCTGTGGCTGCCTGATATAATGGCTGTTGCCAGGCAACAGTTGATGGAGGGGGGAGCAGAGCTGATGATGGTCTTGAATCCCTTCTCTCCCCTTCCTCTGTGACAGCCTAATGTAATGGCTTGCATAAGGCAGCTTCCTGATGGTAGATGTTAATTGCTATGGGAGAAGTTCATTTGGCTTTTTTTATCACCCCCCATCAAAGTGTCTTGTTCCTCCCTTGTCTGGAGCATAAGATCCTTTTCAAGAATTCTGGTACTGTTCCCATACTCAGGCTGTGTTGCTGCCTCCTGAAGAAGATGGCATTCCTTCTGATTCCTAGTGTGCTAAGAACCACTGTTCTGATGGCTTTCTTCTGGTAGGCCCTGGCAATAGAGGATTTTGTCTTGACAGCATGGAATGATGGGTTTAGAGT
The DNA here is from genome assembly GCF_965113315.1 of Podarcis vaucheri. Lineage (NCBI taxonomy): Eukaryota > Metazoa > Chordata > Lepidosauria > Squamata > Lacertidae > Podarcis > Podarcis vaucheri. The sequence continues at coordinate 43,529,472 of NC_138750.1, read as the reverse complement.
AAGGACTAAGATGTTTTCCTCATTTCCACTTAGTCTACTTCGTTTCAAAGTAGTGGTGGGCGATGTGGTGTCCTCCAGGTGATGTTAGACTACACCTGTCATCATCCTTGACAATCGGCCAAGGATAAGAATTAGGGCTGATGGGAACTGTAGTCGAGCGATATCAGGAGGGCACCATATTGGTTTATCCCTGTTTTAAAGTAAGGACCATACAGAAGTATGAAATTATGATGGGGAGACTGAAGTGACTGGGTTTGACCTAGAGCAAATTACAGTGGGATCTCGGTACTCGGACGGCATGGCTCCCAAACGAATCAGCTCCTGAATGCTGCAAACCCGGAAGTGAGTGTTCTGGTTTGCGAATGTTTTTCGGAAGCCAAACGTCCGTTTGAATGCAGAAAGCTCCTGCAGCCAATCAGAAGCCACGCCTTGGTTTTCAAATGGTTTGGGGAGTCGAAAGGACTCCCAGAACGGATTAAGTTTGAGAACCAAGGTACTACTGTAGTTGCATTTTGGTCCCACACAAATCAGTGGGTTGAATGGGAACTTAGTCATGCTTAGGAAAGGACCCTTTGAACTCAGTGAGGTTTAGTCATCATCATTATTTATTAAATTTGATAGTTGCTTTATTTTACCCAAGAGCATTTTACCCACAGCAGTTTACAGCCAAACAAACAAACAAACAAACAAACAAACAAACAAACAAACAAACAAACACCACAAGTCTAAAGTATAATGCTGTCCTGTTTATGTTTATCTGAAAGAAAGTCCTCATTGAACACAGTGGGACTTCTGAGTAAATGTGGAGGATTGCACTATAAGTTTAGATCCAACCCAATTGGAGCTTAAGGTAGTCGTTACTATTCACAATGGGACTTTCTTGGAAAGCACGTGTTCAGAAAGTCACAGTGCAAACTGATGCATTTTTACTCCCATTGTATGTATTTATTTTCTGCACTACACTTATCCCACTCCCCCCCCCCCGAAGAGGTGGAGTATGTTGTACCCTTCTCCCTGTTTTATCATCACAATAACCCTGTGAAGAAGGTTAGTGTGAGAACAGAGCATGACCCAAAGTCATCAAGTGAGCTCACTAAGTGAGTGGGAATTTGAACCCTGCTCTCCCAGATCCCAGCTCAGCACTCAAACCACTACACCACACTGGTGTAATTGAGCTTACTTCCAAGTAAGTGTGCCTCTGGGTGAAGCTGGAAGATACGAAATTTAAAGTTGAAGATCCTATGTGATGTTGCTAAGCCAAGGTGTGCTGGTTCCTAAAGGGCAAACAGGCATAGTAGTCGAAATAGAAAGTGTCCTTATTTTTGCCAGTCATCTAGTGAGGCCTGCCAATGTTTCTTTGTAATCACTTGTACTATAATTAATTTCCAGATGAGTAAAGGGTAAGGTTGATGATTAAGTGTGAGTCATTGAGGTTGGGAAGGGAACCAAACTTTTGATTCCCACTCCTCTTCCAAATGCCTCATATTTGGAAATGAATGTACTATCATTCCTGTTTTGAGTGATCACAGTAGAAAAACAAGCTTTGTACTAAATCAGTCATGCTGTAGCCATCTTGGCCATTTTATATTTCCCGATTGAACCTTGTACATATTCTCACAGAAATTCTCCACTCCGACTTTTTGACATTTGCCATGTTACTAAGCATAGTTTGTTCGCCTTCGTACTTGTGATGCACTATTCAGTATACAGACAGGTGCTCCTTAAAGATTTATTTTTTCATGGAACAGGACCTTTTGGTGGTCAGGGAAGGGCATTCATACTTTTTTCCAGGTTGAACAACAAACGGTAGGGCTAATGACTGTGTGAATGAATAATGTGGAAATAAATGTTCACTGTTGCCTTAATGTAATTTCTCGGTGCTATTAACAGTTTTACGGAATTTCTTATCGTGAACTAGAGATGTGAATTTGTTACTATGCTGCACGTGTGCTCTCCCTCTCTTTAAAAAAAGGCTAGCCCTGCAATAACTAAGAATCCCAAGTGCACTGTTTCTTTTAAAAATATAAATAACGGCTAACCATAGTATACGTGTGGTGTGCCACCAGTGTTTACTAGGTACAAAAAAAGGGAACTACAAAACTCAGTCTCAAATGATCAACCAAAATGCAGTCCTCAAGAGCCCGGCCTGCCTGGGCCCTGAGACCATAATCTGAGGCCTTTCATTGTGTGCCACCACAAGGGAGGTCCGGAGGGTGGCAGTATGGGAATGGGTCTTTTCTGTAGTAGCCCCCTGTGTATAGAAATTTCCCCTCAGGGAGGCCTGCCTGGCACCAACCTTGCCATCATTTTGGATCCAGGCAAATACATTTGCCTTTCCCCAAGAATTTGCGAAGCACAAATGATATGATATTGTGCTGTTTTAATCTGTTTTTTTAATCTGTTTATGTGAGTTTGTCGTGGATTTTTTTCTTTCTTGGTGATGAATTGATTCCAGACTTCTTTCAATGGGAGGCAATATATACATGTAATAAACGCTACCTAATCACTGGTGGGTGTTAGGCTGCAATGCTTGTATGCTCTGCAGCCGGTTATTAGTAACTTCATCAGTGCAAGCGCATGCTAGAACACAAATTAAATCTTACAAAGTAACCTTTAAAAGTGTCGAAATATCGCCTTGTCCCCCTTGTAAGTCTTCCAGGACAGCAGAACTTTTGAAGCTGGAATGCAGTTTAGCCTTTTCTGTTCAAAGAGGCACCTCCCCAGATAGGTTTCCAGCTGCTCCTCTGTTTTGTCTACAGAGCAAGGCAAGCATAAACAGTAGTAAAACTTATTTTCATTGGAAGTGCAACAAGAAAGGGTGGGTTTGTCAGGAACGCTCTCGCTGAGTATAGAAGCAGTAATATTGGCATCACACAACATGGGCAGATGTTCTGAGTGAGGGAGTGGACTGCAACTTTCAAGACAGTTATTTACAATAGAAAATGCACCCGCATGTTGCATGATGCTGTTTGCTGCTTGTTTCCTAAACTTGCTTACAGTGGTACCTCGGGTTAAGAACTTAATTCGTTCTGGAGGTCCATTCTTAACCTGAAACTCTTCTTAACCTGAAGCACCACTTTAGCTAATGGGGATTCCCGCTGCCGCCGTGCTGCCAGAGCACGATTTCTGTTCTTATCCTGAAGCAAAGTTATTAACCCCAGGTACTATTTCTGGGTTAGCGGAGTCTGTAACCTGAAGTGTCTGTAACCTGAAGCATCTGTAACCCGAGGTACCACTGTATTTTGCACCTTCAATAGAAAATGTTCCGAGGTAGCCACAGGTGATAAAGATAGATCTGATAGCGCTTCCAGACTGCGCACCTGATCCTTTGTGCCAGGTGGCTCGCCTGTAGCCCTGTTGAACTTCAACTCCCTACCAGGCCCCCATTCATTGTGACAGGTGTTGGGGGTGATAGTGGATGGTAGGGTTACAGCCTCTGCAACATCTGGAGGTCTCTCCTGCTCTAGGGAGAATCTCTCCCTGGAGGTCTCCTGCTCTAGGGAGAATGCAGGTATCACCAGGACTGGTTGAAGCACCCACCAGCACATCTCTGCCTCCTCAGGATTGAGTTTCAATTTATTGCCCTCATCTAGTCCATTACTGTTCCTTAATACCTGACTGGCCCTTGGCTGGAACTAGTAGTATATCCCTCTCATTGGAGAGCTTTCAGTCCAGTCTTGTCAAATGCAATCATTTGGAAAAGGCAAGTTGGTGTTATCTGCTGGTTTAAGGACCCAGCTGCTATGCCTTTAAACTTCTTGGTCCTATGACTGCCTTGGGGATACCCCCCCCATCCCAGTCTAGTTTTGGAAGGTCCTATAGTAGTTGTGCTGGCTGTCCGGGAGGGCAAGACTCCTTGCCGGGGCTCAGATGGATAGCTCAGTTGGTGGAGCATGCGACTCTTAATCTCAGGGTCGTGGGTTTGAGCCCCGTGTTGGGCAAAAGATCCCTGCATTGCAGGGGTTGGACTAGTTGAGCCTTGTTGTCCCTTCCAGTTCTACAATTCTATGATTATGTGTCAACCTGGTGCCTGGCTTTCACTGCCCCTATTTGTTAACTGCAATACCATTTTTTAAAAACCACATACACAGGAGTCAAATGGAAAATCTAAACCTCTTCTGCTCCTTTTGCCTTGTATATTGGCACAAATGCAAAACTAAATGGAAGACTAAATAGGATTCTCTGGGAATCCTGCCCCCTCCTGCCCCCCAGTACCCTTGGAGAGCAGTTGCTGTTTACAGCTATCGGTATGAAAGCAACTGTTTTGCCTACTTTTAGAAATCTATGCCTCTTGAGCAAATCAACACTTTCTAGGGTAAAACAAACTGTGTTTAACACTCACGGCAGGAAAAACACAGACACCTGTCCATTGGGACTCCTGATTAACTTTTGCATTGTGCTGGGAGTGAGGATGTTGTGTAGTCTCGCTCGCTCGTAAGTCAGGCTCCATGCATCCACATTTTGCTTTTGGGTCTGTAAGTCCCACCTTCCTTTGCAGGCTGAGGGTTATGCAGAGCCTGGAGCAAACAGAAGACTGTTTGTTGAACTTCAGTGATGGGGGCGAGCAAGTGGGGTGTGATGTACATTTTAAGGAAGGAGTGCAGCAGCAATGCTAATTGAGAACAAAATCCTGTGTCTCATTAAGCGACGGCAAAAGGCTGCAGCAGAGTTGCGTCTTTGGGAGTGGTGGTGGAGATGATGTGAAAGGGAAACCTCCATAGACACTTAATGGAATGGGAAAGATTGTAGGGAGAAGGTTACAGAGACTGGGCACGGCCACATGGAACTGGGTGGAATGACGGAGTGAATGCCATGGGCCAAGCAGTTAAAATGACAAATTTCTGATGGTAAAAAGTGATGGGGAGGAAGGATAACATCAGCAACAATGAAGGATGTACCTGCAATTCCACCTAGACCTCATAACTGCATCCCTGTTTTTCTGCTTTATTTGTGATTGAGTGCCAAAACAGTTCTAAAAGTGCTGGACAGAGATTTAACCCCTTGCCCATATCCGCGACAGTGTTTCAGTGACTATTAAAGATTCACATCTTCACCCACACATTGCTGGGGGAGGGGTTAATTAAAAAATAATACCCAGCTTCTGGTGATGGATTTTTAAGAACTTGTTTTGCTACCATGGATCATTGTTACTGTTGTACTTTGGTGGGGTTTTTTAATAAAAAAATTAATGTTATTTTAACTTTGGATTTCAATGCACCTTTTTCTGCTGTTTTCTTGTATATCGCCCTGATGGAATTTTCTTTAAAAGGGGAAGAGTGGTATATAAATGTTTTTAATAAATGATGGGGGGAAACAAACCATCCCTGCCCCCACAGGCTTTCACTCTTAGTAAACAGGAATGAACAGGCAGGAGGAAAGATAAGATTCCAAACTCGCAGGGACTGATTCTTAAAAACTGATCCGATAGTGACCAGTTGGAGTGGCCACAGAGGAGACACGTTTTGGAGGGTAGTAGCTAGGGACGCGGGTGGCGCTGTGGGTTAAACCACAGAGCCTAGGGCTTGTCGATCAGAAGGTCAGCGGTTCGAATCCCCGCGATGGGATGGGGTGAGCTCCCGTTGCTTGGTCCCTGCTCTTGCCAACCTAGCAGTTCAAAAGCACATCAAAGTGCAAGTAGATAAATAGGTACTGCTCCAGCAGGAAGGTAAACGGTGTTTCTGTGCGCTGCTCTGGTTCGCCAGAAGTGGCTTAGTCATGCTGGCCACATGACCTGGAAGCTGTACACCGGCTCCCTCAGCCAGTAAAGCGAGATGAGTGCCGCAATCCCATGACTGGACCTAATGGTCAGGGGTCCCTTTACCTTTACCTAGCCAAATGGCATTTGGACTGAGAAGAGGTTTCTGCTCTCCGTCCTCTTCCTGATAAATTCATTTTAGAAATGCAGAAGAAAGATTGATACCCCGAACTCTGGTGTTAGAAAGCTTCAGTGGTTTCAAAATATGTTAGCTGTCTTACCAGTGCTTGGCACAATGCAGGGTGCTGGTTTTGAGCCAGAATGCCCCAAAAGTTCAGGGACTGGCGTAATGACTTCCTGCTGCCATATGATGTGAACATACCCAATGGATAGGATGTTCTGTGCTCTCTCTCTCTCTCTCTCTCTGTGTGTGTGTGTGTGCTACCTCACCAGAAACAGACATTTTTCTATTATGGAACTCTCTCTCTTCAAAAACCTGCCAGTCATCAACATTTAGTATATAGGCACCAGGTTAATTTCCCCACTTCTTCCACCTGCCCAAGCATTTCCAGTTTTAACTGTAGGTTTGTGGTTGCCAGATTAATGTGGTCCTTTCTGGGGATTTTTGTGGTCAGATCACAGGATAAAAGTCTGACTTAAGTGGGAGGCAGGCATGGATAGCCCTGCGTAGCCATGGAAAACCTAGAGATATTTTGCAAAGATGAACAGAGGAAATAAAGCAGCTGAAAGAACTAAAATGGGAGGGAGGATGAAGGAAATGAATTATTTAATATTCTTGTATCTTATTAAATTATTACAAGAATTGAACTATATAGCCAATAATGACACATAGGCAGTAAATCTAATGGAAAGGCAAGTGCAACATCATCTTCATGACAAGGGAATAATTTTTGAGAACCGTAAGGTTCAAATTTCATAAATTACTGCTATAGGCCATCCTCACTACTTCATTGATAGAAACAAAGTAGAGGTGGAATGTTATTTAGGGGGACACCATTTATTTCTGCCAAGTGATTGTTTGTGACTGGAAATTTGTATCTGCTTGGTGCTTATGTCCTGGGTTGGGACTTAATCTGAAGTTTTTCTGCCTCTCCACTGAATTGAGAGCTTTTAATTTTAATTTAGATGCCCCTATTGTACACAAAGGGACACAGGTGGCGCTGTGGGTTAAACCACAGAGCCTAGGGCTTGCCGATCAGAAGGTTGGTGGTTCGAATCCCCGCGACGGGGTGAGCTCCCGTTGCTCGGTCCCTGCTCCTGCCAACCTAGCAGTTCAAAAGCACGTCAAAGTGCAAGTAGATAAATAGGTAGCGCTCCAGTGGAAAGGTAAACGGCGTTTCCGTGCGCTGCTCTGGTTTGCCAGAAGCGGCTTAGTCATGCTGGCTACATGACCCGGAAGCTGTACGCCGGCTCCCTCGGCCAGTAAAGCGAGATGAGCTCCGCAACCCCAGAGTCGGTCACGACTGGACCTAATGGTCAGGGGTCCCTTTACCCTTTACCTTTATTGTACGCAAAAGTGACCATGATGATCAGTGGGGAGCAGAATGTGTTCGTTTTTCTTCTTACTACACCATGTAAGGTTGGCTGGAATTTAAAGATAGCTGCCCTCAGTGCTTAAGGCTCATCTTAGAGAAACTAAGTTGTTCTTTTGGTCTATCGAACACTGTTCTGGTTTAGATGAACATGCCATTCGGTGATGATGATCGAATGAGCGTAGGTCTTGTTCTGACACTTATGCCATCAAAGGCCCTGTTCTGATAGAAGCTGATAAATGAATGATGACCTGCCATGTGCTTAGTGTCACTGCGAGGCTCTGTAATCTCTTAACAGTGGCTCAGCTGTGCCAGCAGGCTACGGAAGTGCATGGCAGCCTTAAGGACAACTTACTCAGCATGTCTACTCTGCCCACCCCCAACCTCTGTCTGCTGTAGCTGTCTCTTCTTATTGAGCTCTGTGTAATGCTGTGGTCTTTGCAACTGTCATTAAATGGAATAGATCACAGGTAAGGGAACCTTGCAGGGGCCAGACGTGACCTTCCAGACCAGACTTCTCTATCTGGCCCTTTCCCCCAACTCAGGCTACACCTGCTCTGTGTCATGTTAAGCTTGCCTCTTTCTTGCTTGATGAAGTTATGTGTTTGTAGAAAGCGCAGACTTTTGCACGGCTGGAATGTAGACTCCTGTACAAAGGCAGGAGCCACATCTATTGCTCTGCTCACTTTTGCTTCTGGTCCCATTCACTTTTTGCTCTTCATCCCTGGCCCCCCAAAAGGTTGCACACTAAGGGAAGGTGGCCCTCAAGCTGAAAAGGGTACCCACCCCCAGGGTAGAGAGTGCTTAGTTAAATTGGGCCAAGTGCTTGTAGACTCCCTCCAGAATACTATTATTATATGTAATGGATTGAGTGGCTGAGGCAACCCAGTCAGATGGGCAGGGTACAAGTAATAAATTATTGTTGTTACTATTTTTATTTATTATAACTATTGCTATTATTTGTGGGCATATGCACATGTGAAGGAAGCTGCTCTCAAGACACTGCAGTTGTGGTAATTAGTGTGTGGGTAGTGTTAACTAGTTACAAAATCAATATTTCCCTATTTTTGGAAACTTACAATATTACAAGAGCTACTACTCTTTGAACATCTTGTTTAATGGGGGTTTTATGACCCAGGGTTTTGAAAAGTGAACTTTATTTTTTAGTCTGTAATTTAGCCAGATGTGTGTTCTCTAAATAATATATATTGTTACTCAGGTCAGCTCTGCTAGGCTTAAAATTTTGTTTGTCTTCCATTATCAGCCAAGAATAACATGCGTAAAGATGGCGGAACAAAGCTAAGCTCATGCTGTTGCTAGTTTTTGTGATGGCTACTTTTCTGCCTCTCCACTGAATTGAGAGCTTTTAATTTTAAAAGCTCTTGGGTACTCTTTCGGGGGAGGGAGTACGTTGCACCGTGGTTAACTAGAAGTTGAATAATCTTAAATCAAGTTTTTATTAATCCCGTGTCATCAGGGTTCGAAATTAGTAGGGTACCAGGTGCATTTTGCGCCTAAAGATTCTCCATTTACAAGCACCTCAAAAAGTCTGGGTGCCATTTTTTGTGCCTGGCCGACCCTCAAGGATTACTGAAATGTATATGCTTTGAAGCCTTGAAGTAAATGTTAAGGATAGACAATATGTTAAGGAGTTTAACAATAAAGAGCAGGGTGTTTGGAAAACTGAAGTATGGTGCCAATATTTTTATTGTAAACACCATGTTAAACATGCAGTAACAATTTCTGCTTAAAATGTGATATTAACAGTGTGCCACTTATGTGAATTGGATATTAATTCATACTTATCAATATAATAAATAAAAAGTGTTGTTGACCACCCCCGTCCCGTGGCGACTAGACATTCTGTTTCGGCACCCACAACCCAGGACCCAGAAGTCATTTGGCTCCTAGCTCTTCTACCCCAGTTTCTAACACTGTGGGTCGTTTCTGCAACTCCACAATCAAGCCCCAGAACTTATGAGAATCTTAATACTTTTATAGATGCAAAGTGCCATATAAACAATACATAAATAATGGCAATTGCTATGGAATACTCAATTGTCCATTTTTTCACAAGAAATTAGGGCTTTGTCATACTAACATGATAAAGACTACACTTAGTGGAAATGGACCATTACTGGTTATTCCATAGTAATTGGCATGGTTATTTTTTTATTTGTATGGCACATTGCAGTTTAATTGACATTTTATACGTTCTGTTTGTATTTTGTGTGTTTTGTTACATTTCTCTGCGATTCTGCTGGTAAACCGGATTGACACTCTAGATAAACTCTGATCCTGGAGACAATCTTGTGTTATGGATGGCGGCCTGCAAGCAAAGTAAACATTAAGCTGTTTTAATTTCAAGCCCCATTAGTAACAGACAACAATGGTAACAGGAAAAAAAATAATCAATAATATCTAGACAGTCTATAGGGAAACCGTTTTGTAAATAGTCTCTGAGAAATCGCAGATGGAGAATTAAAAGTAGATGCATACATAATTAGCAGCGTATAATCCAACCTTGAGTCTCCCAATTACTGCAGGCTTATTATAAACATACCTGTTCCTGCTCAAAAGGCTTCTTTTAATAACTCTAGATCTTCTTCCCAGACCTAATTGTAAACATGGTAAGTCTGTGTCTCGCTTTCCAGTCCACTGAGACTGCTCTTGATGGCTTGTGTGTCGTCTGATGCTAGATAGTTGTGCTGAACAAATCTGTCTATAAACTGGCTGAACACAGAAGCAAGTAATTGCTTGGTAATTTGGCAATGATGGTGAATGACCATGTTGACATATTCCTGTAGTAAGTGTCCTTGGTGTGCATCAGATAGTCCAACTTACCTTAGTTTGAACCCCAGTGTGTAATATTTCCAATTGGATAAACCACTTTCAAATGACTAAAATGTTTACCACTAGATGTGAAAATTATTCTTGTAGATCACTGCCTACAAGAATAGTCTTCACATATAGTGGTAAACATTTCTGTCATTTGGAGGTGGTTTTAAAAGCCTGAAGTGATCGCTCTGCTTTATCCAATTGGAAAAATATACTTATATTTCTTTCTTGAGTCAGTCTTTGTTTCCACAGTCCTCACTTTCATTTTCTAACGTGGGTTCTCCAATTTTTTAGTAGTTTCTGCTATTCAGTAAGGAAATTCATGCAGTTCTTCATTCTGAAAGAAGTAGCAATATTAAAATGCTACAGATCCCCAATGCTGTGTAACCATGGTTTGTTTTTCCCCCTTAACCACAGTTAGGCTTAAGGTTAAGCATTGGTTTCAAACTAGGATTGGAAACCATGATTTAAAGTGAGTGATGCTGAGGAATTTAACCCTGTTCAGTTCTGATGTGAACTGATCTGCAGGTGGCTGGCTTAGCTAAACTTGTTACTGCATGTGTTCTGGGATGTCAGCAACATTTAAGGCACCATACTATGGTTTCTACCTAACCATGGTCTAGTATTATGACACCAGCAGGCCTTATTTTATTTGGGAATAATTTCTTATTGGGAACTTTTCATGTTGGTGACACACTTTTTAGATACGCATCATTTCATAACACAGTAATTCAGTTTTGCTAGCAAACCGGAGGTTAAACTAACTCCTTTTCAGCCCTGAGAGGAGCACAGGGAGCGTTCACAAAACTCACCTACACACTGTAGCTGACACACTGACCTGTCACGACACACAGTTTGGAAGGCTCTGCTATAAGCAATGCTCTTATCTGGTGACAGTATTTATCAGGATGGAGTACTGGCTAGGCCCACACCAACCTATTAGCAACCATTTTGTGCTGGCACCCACAACACTTCACATGAAGAGCACCAGCACCTTATTTTTTTTACCAGAAAAAGCATTGCCTTTTCATGTCTTTGAAATCCATACAGTATTACTCCCATTCCCCCCCCCCCCCAAATGTATGCTGCTGGGCCTTTGTGTAACTGAAAGAGTGGTTTTTTAATGGCTAATAGCTTTCCTTCCATCCATACCAGTATGATCCTTTGTAAGACATAAAGGGGAGTATGTATAGTTCGTTGTCCCAATCTTAAGGGCCCACTAAATTAACAGAGCAGTCTCTCAACTCAGTTACACTTTCAAAATCCCCTACCATTTTCTTTGCTCTGAATTTCCATGGACACAGAAATGGCACAGGTTACCCCTGCCAAACTTAATTATTTGAATAACTGTGTGACTAAGATAGTTGTTTCTCTTCACTCCCCCCCCCCGACTTTGTTTATCTTTTTGATATATTATATTTATAAGTTTTTAGCCTTGGTTACTGAAAATCTCTCTATATATCGTTGGAATATAAAAGCTTACACTTCAGACTTCCATCGTTGCTTTCACTGGAGACTGCACGTGCGTTGATATTTTTTCTTGCTTGCTAGATTTTTATTAGTCGGCTCTACCAGTAGTTAGTTGCGGGGGTGGGGTGGGGAAGGGATATGTTGAATTTTAGATTGAGTCCCAACATTTTAGTCAGTACGTTTTTGGGCAAAAAAAGCTGTATGTAACCTAACCTTGTAGCCTCCCAGAGCCTTGGGCAATTTATGGCTTCTTATAGTCTGTTGCAGAAGAAACTCCCCACCCCCTGCAAACATGATATATTAAGAAGGGTACATTAAAAATCACATAAAGGTGCTTCTTGGCTTGTTTAGTAGACCTGGAATATGGCCAAGCAACTGTGATATTTCACCACCCACATGCAGCTCCGTTCCTGGGCAGGCTTTCCTGGACTGACTTATGTTTTGAACATTTTTGAAATCTGCGCTGATGATGGGCTTAACAGGGCTTTGAGCAAGGTACCCCCTGGAGGTCCCCCTTGCTGCCTGTAACCCCTTGCTGCCTGTCCCCCCTCCTGTAACACACTGCCCACCCCATTTCATCTGTTACTGTTCTGCCTTCTGCTCCCCACTGGGCACCCCATTGTAGCTGCTCCACTCTCTCCCCACATAGGCTTGCCAAGCATTGGGAAGAGGTCTTCCCCCCCCCCCAAAAAAAACCACCTTCCCATAAGTTGGCTGGGCTTTGGTGTGCCTCCGGCATTGTTTCAAGGCCTCTGGGCAATGGATTTCTGCCCTGAAGCCCAAACCTAACCATCCATCTAGGCTCAATTTCCTTGTCTTCTCATTTGATGATGGTTCCATAGCCATGCTGCTGTAGGCCCCTCGAGCCAGTTCGGCTATACCTACTTTATTCCGCAAGACGTCTGTTAGGAGGTTTCTTCCTGGGTTTTTTACCAATTGACCGCTATGTACTCGGTGGTTAATAGCAGGAGGTTTCCAAATTTCTTGGGGGTTCACGTTTGCAAATGGGAGAAACTGTTGCAGGCACCATGTGTACACCAGGTGTATTGACTGCAATAGATTGTATACACTACAACTCTCAGCACCCTTAACAAACAGAATTGTTTGGAGGAAACCATGTGTGGCGATCACACAGGGTTCCCGGAGGTTTCACCGTCTATTGATCCCTGTGCCACCACTTTATTTCTCGCTGCCACCACCCAGGCCCTACCTGGTACAATACTGAGTTCAGTCAGGGTTAAATTGGAACATAAACTTCTGTTTATTTATTGCAGTTTAACAAGCGTGTGGTTTCATAAACGGTATCGGTCCATTGCAATCATGGGTTGCCTGTCCAGACCTATAACTTCTGCTACCTGCTCTCTCATTAAAGCACCTCTCAGATATTTACTTGTCTTCCTAGTTCCTAACTGTTCCTGACTCAGCTTATTTTGCTACACTAACTCAACCTACTCACAGACTCTATTCCAATTCACTCCCACTCCAACCAACCACCCAACTCCCAATGAACTCCTCCCTTCGCCCCTCCCAGAGCTGGTTTTATAGTCCCTCTGACTCTACCCCCTAGGTTCTGATTGGGTAACATGTTTAACTATTTCACCTCCAGCACTCTCACATAACACCATGTTGTCTATCACAGGGCTTTAAATGAAGGGTGTGAATGTGGTCTAATTTCAGTGGTGGTAGGTGAGGCTTGGTGCCAGTCCAGTTCTCTGTGGGTGCAGGTTCTCACTGAGACTCCTGCCTAATAGCATAGTTCCTGCTTACCATCTCCTGTTCTGATAAGGCCAGTAGACTCCCAGCTTTGTTATCAGGCTTGAGTTGCTACTAACTAAAAAATGCAAACAGTTAAAGAACTTGGGATCTGAGATTGTAAGACACAGCAAAATAGGAGATAAAGCCAAGATCCTCAGAACAGGATGTTCTGTGTAATTTGCATTGCAGTGCAAGCTACAAATTTGATGTTTTGTGCCGAATTCTGCATCCTGTGGACTTCTTACATTATAAAAGCAAGTTTCTAGTTACCAATGGCTCTGAAGTTATACTTGACAGTAGAAGATACTAGGAAGGAAGGATTCCCAGTTTTAACAGGGGTTAAAACTTAAGGCCACTCATTTCCCCCACCCTTTTCTCATGACTGGCAGAAACATAATACAGTAAGGGAGTGGGGAGGTTGTCAAGTTGGCTAATTTACATAATTTATGCTGATTGTATAATTAATGGTTCATGATTGAGAATTCTGCTCTACTTGGGTGCCGAGTTGTTTTCTTTTTATTAGCTGAAGGGCATAAACAGCCATGCACACAATTCTTGAAAATTACTTTTGCTTTCCCTTGGTTAATGCTGTACTTCTCTGAAATTAACCAGTGCGGAGTTAACCCGCTGTTTTCACATTCTTGTGGTCTAAATGCATATTGTTTAGCTTAATGACCTGAACTTCAGTCCTCTCAAAAATTGCAGTTATTATGAATCAGCGTGACTAAGCAAATGTAATCACTCTGAGCTGAAATGTAAACATTTTCCTAAGGCAAACTTGGCATGCTTTTCTGTTCCTTTCCCTTGTCTTCCTATCTGCCTTAAGCTATTAATAGTATTTTAAGCACAGAAGAATATAGAATTGTAGAGCTGGAAAGAGATCTTGAGCAACCACCATTTTGTAATCTACATTCATCCTCACGTGGACACCAAAATGATTCTTCCCCCTGTCACATTTTAATGGTCATTTTACAAGCAGTTGTAGCAGCAAAAAGCTGGAATGTCCAAGCTGGCCTGTTGCCTCCTTCCTCCTTTCCCAGGATCCTGAGAGACCCTTTCCCACATTCTGTGGGGCAAACAAACACACACTACAAAGCAGAGCCAAAAGTGTAAATGTCTCTCTCTCATCAGATCTCCGCTCCCCCCCACTCCTTTTAAGGGAGCTAAATTTTTATGTCTGGCATTTCCACTTCAAAAAGAATCTTCTGTAGGGCAGCTAGAAAAAAAATAAATCTGTGCTTGAGGCCTTAGAGATCCTTATCAGTCAGAAGAGACAGTGGGGAACTAGATGGACTAACAGGCTGGTTCAGTGGCGTGCTGGCCTGGGGAGACCCAGGTTTGAATCCTCACACAGCTGCAAAGGAACTGAACGCTTCAGGCTCGCCTACTTCCCTCTGCATGACAGTCCCTCCAACCAATCCTTGCTCATGGCAAACCTATAGTTTTGCCGTTTGGGCTGACTTGCTCAAGCTGCGGTTTGCTCTTGATCCTGACTTGCAGCTATGTGCTCAGGAACTGATCTCGTGGGCCTTTCCCAAACAACAGAATTGGTGGACCCTCCCAGCAGGATGCTGAGCTCATTGTCTTGTTTTTTGGGCCCCACCCATGTGTGGGTGGCTGGGCCATTTAACCATGACCACAGCTGCAATGGAGTTGACTTTCTCAGGAGCTGCTGCTCTTCTATAGCCAAAACAGTGTTTGAAAGGTTCTGTAATGCTTCCCAGTGCTGGCAGGGCCTTCTGTCTGGATCCCTCATGCCCCCAACCCCAGAGATCTGGTGTGGGAGACTTCCTGATATTGCAGAACTACAACTCCCATCATTCCTGGCCATTGACCAACTCCATTGCTGGAGTTGTAGTTCAGCCACATCTGGCAGGCCGAAGGTTCCGCACGCCTGCTATAGATCTTTCTCCATTATAGGCTAGGTCTGTAGTCCTCTGTACAGAGCAGAGTATTTTAAGAGCAGACTTACATAGCTATGTTTCTGTTCTGCCTTGTTAAATATTAATCTCCAGACTGTTCCCCACGGTGCAGAGGAGTTCTGTGGCTGCTGCCTTAGTGAGTGCTGACCTGGCGTTCTTCCTTCCTATCTTATGTATTGAGGTCATGACGGACCTGCTCCGGGGCCATAATGGCAAGAGCTGGGCTCCTGCTAAGCGCCTCTTAAAAGCTTTGTGGAAACGTGAAGAAACGGCCGGCAATATCTCAAGCCCCCCACCTCAAAAACCAAAAACCCACAACCTCACTCGATAGGTAGCTATCTCGTAATTATTTTAAATGACCTCTGGATTTACAGTTCTTAATCGTTGCTGCAAATTGGACTCTTGGCTCGTAGTCTGTAAACATTAGCTAGCGCAAGTGGGATAATTAAACCTCCGGGACACATTATCACAGATCACGTGTGGAAGGCTTAGACTGAGCTGAACAGGAACTCGAGGGGAGCTTGGAGAAACTGCGACCTGTTTCTACAACAAATAACGAAAATAGTTGAATAATGCCTTAAAAGTGCAGGCCAGCCTTCCAAGTTCTTAAAAAACCCAAAAAACAAAACACCAAACATGTGAGGTGGACGGATAACACTTTTGAGCAGCCTTTCTCAACCTTAGGTTCCCATATGTTGTTGGACTACAACTCTCATCATCCCTGGCCATTGATCCTGCTAGAGTGGTATGGCGGGAGTTTTAGTTCATTGTCATCTGGGGACCCAGGGCTGACACAGGCTGCATTAGAAGGTTACTTCAAACTGCTGAGAGACACCAAGGAGTCTCTTGTGTTATATAGGGCTGCTGCTTGGAGTCAGGCAGTCAAGTCCTGCATCCATAGCAGTGACCAGCGGAGGAATGACCTTTTGGAGGAGCATAGAGAGAAGAATTCCCATGGTGTATCTGCAAGTAGCGCAAGCAGACGCCTTCATCTGCCCCAGCTGCAACAAAAAAAGTATCTCCCATATCAGTCTCTACACCAATGGTCAACAAAATGTTTCAGCAGGGGGTCAGTCCACTGTCCCTCAGACTATATTTGGGGGGGGGGAATGAACAAATTCCTATGCCCCACAAATAACCCAGAGATGGATTTTAAATAAAAGGACATTCTACTCATGTAAAAACACGCTGATTCCCAGACCGTCTGTGGGCCGGATTTAGAAAGCAATTGGGCCAGATCCAGCCCCCGGGCCTTAGTTTGCCTACCCATGCTCTACAGCCACAGCAGGCACTGTAACTCTCAAACAGTTTGACTCCACCCCAAAAGGCTCATTCCATTGTCTTCCAAGATAGACAGATGCCAATAACTGGCTGTATAGAGTTTATCTAACCACTTACTATAGGGACGAGGCTTTCTCTCTCTCAGTGATATTAATTGTATATGTAGGCACTGATTAATAAAGGAAGCTAATGCTCAGTATTGGGGATTAGCAGAGGAAAGGCACTTTCCTGGTTGGTGATCTGAATCAATATAACTTCTCAAAATAATTCCACGGGGAATGTTGGAAATGCCCTCCCCATCTGTGACTCCCAGCAACTGGTGTTTAGAAGCATAGTGTCTCTCAACAGTGGAGCTTAAAACATGACCATTGTGTTTAAGTAGCCATCACAATAGCCTTATCTTCCATGAATTTGTCAAACCCCCTCCTGCTTTTGAAGCCATCCAATATCTTTCGTACTTCTGCAAACCTTGGGCTTCTCCCAAGTTTGCTGAGACCTCCCTCCTGTGCCTTAGTGGTGCTGTTTTGGCACTGGCAGCTAGTTGCAGCCTGAAAATTGTGGAAGGAATGACAAATGAAATGTCTACAAGTCTCTTGCTATTTCCTGCTCTCCCCCTCCTCTTTCAAGAGTCTTCCCTTGGCTGCTTACCAGATGACTCCAGCTGAGTTGGAGAGTTCAGCATCCTTTCTCCTTGCAGCCTTGCTAGACTCACAATGTCCATCTAGCAACGAATCCCTTGATACTCTTTCAACACCAGAGAGTTTGGGTGAAGCCATGCTAAGGTGCTGGTGATGATGAAAACTGCCTGTTCAGGTCTTTAGAGGCAGGAAGGATCACTCAGTTAGTAATCTGAGACTTACTAAAATCCTGGGCTTTGTTGTTGTTGATGATGATAATATTTTTTTATTTGTACCCGGCCTATTTGACTGGTTTGCTCCAGCCACTCTGGGCAGCTTCCAGCATAGAAAGTATTAGAAACATTAGAAAAACATAGAAAATATTAAATTTTTAAAAGCTTCCCTATACAGGGCTGCCTTCAGATGTTTCCTAAATGTTATCGAATTACTCCTTAACATCGGGCGGAAGGCATTCCACAGGGTGGGCACCACTACCAAAAAGGCCCTCTGCCTGTAAAGAACGCCTGAATGAGCCTTAAACCGAAAATTGCTTTCAGTTGTGCACATTTTATTTTTAAACTGCTTCACAAACCCTTAGGTTTTGCTTTCTCCAAAATATGCTGGTCAGTCCTTACAGCAGCCTTGCAAATTGGGGGAGCGTTGCTTTTTCTCCATGCTCTGGCCTTCTGTGGCTTCCTTTACCACCGCCTGCACCTGCAGTTCTCTTCCTACTCTATTCAGGTAAAAAGAAAAGTGTCTAGAACCGTGTCCCCGCTTTCCCCTCCTGAACCTTGGGGAGCCAGGATAGTGTCAAAGTTAAGCAATACTTGAGGTTAGCAAGAAAAACATGCCTGTTACGGCATTTGCAAATGCCTGGCTGCACCTCGCCTGTTCCTTCGTGGTTACCCTCAGTCTTGCTTCTGTGGTGCTGCGTGTGTCAATGAGATGCTGCACACGCCCATTGCCACGTGAGTGCCACACTCCCTAGTGTGACATTGAAAAGCTAAAGTCTGTCAAGGGAGGAGAAACATGGGAAGGGAGATGGGGAGAAACTGGTGTTGTGGCTGCCTCCCAAATGGAGTCTGAACAGGGGTGAGGCCGGTGTGGGGGCGGGGAGGGAAAGCAAAATTAGCCAACTCTGGCTGCATCCTCTTCTTGCAGAAGAAGCACAGAAATAAATGAAACCACTTCTCCTCAGACACGCTTTCAGTGCCTGCCCCTCCTTGCAAAGACAGGATGAAGGCACATCCAGTAGGTGGGCACCCTGTCTACAATGGAACCCTGATTTAAGATAGCTCTTCATTTTTGAAGTGTCCAGATCAGGGGTCAGCAACCTTTTCCAGCCATGGGCCGGTCCACCGTCCCTCAGACCATGTGGTGGGCCGGACTATATTTTGAAGAAAAAAAAGAACAAATTCCTATGCCCCACAAATAACCCAGAGATGCATTTTAAATAAAAGCACACATTCTGCTCATGTAAAAACACCAGGCAGGCCCCACAAATAACCCAGAGATGCATTTTAAATAAAAGGACACATTCTACTCATGTAAAAACATGCTGATTCCTGAACTGTCCGCAGTCTGGATTGAGAAGGCGATTGGGCCACATCTGGCTCTGGGGCCTTAGGTTGCTTAGCCCTGGTCAAGATGATCAGTTGCTTGCCCCATCCTCCGAGCCCAGAAGAAAGAGGGAGGCAGCTCTGCTTTCAGCTGTTAGAGAACTGTGTTCTGGGCAGGGTGAGTTTAGCTCTTACACTTGGCTCATAGCTGCACCTCTCTAACTTGGCAGTGGGCATGTACATTTTTGGGACCCACTCTTTGTAAGCAGTTTTAATGTTGCATTTTCGATTGCCGTAACCTACCCAGCCACCTTAGGGTGAAGGGCAGGTAATAAATTAAAATATTGTGATTAGCAATATCGTAGTAGTGCCCTTAGATCACGGGTTCCCAAAAGTATGGCCCGTGAGCTTCATTCTGGTGGCCCGTGAAGTATCTGTAAAAATGCAATTAAAATTCATAGAGTATATAATGTAGCACATTGCAGTTTCTACAGCAGGCAACAAAATCAATAAGTAGTCTGCCAAGACACTCGGCATTTTTC
Source organism: Podarcis vaucheri (assembly GCF_965113315.1). Lineage (NCBI taxonomy): Eukaryota > Metazoa > Chordata > Lepidosauria > Squamata > Lacertidae > Podarcis > Podarcis vaucheri. The sequence goes on along the minus strand of NC_138750.1, from coordinate 43,510,240 downwards.
AGGTGATCCACGGGAAAACAAGTTTGGGAACCACCGCTGCTCTAGATCAAAAGTCTCTCTGTCTGGGGAGCCTTGCCCACTCAGTTGCTTAGGATTTCCCTGCTCCCCTTTTCTTCATGGAAGTGTGTGACAGGCCACATTGCAGGAGCATTGTGGACCCAGAGCTTGTTTTTAGCTTGCTCCGGGAGACTAGGCAAGTGGCTATTTACAAGTTAATATCTGAGGAAACAGGAAGCCTATGGAGACTAGGAAATGACGAGAGAAAGAGAAGGGGAACTATGTGCCCACGGCCAATGAACTCTCTGGTTTCTGAGTCTACAGCAAATGCTGCCGTAGTGTTTGCAACCTTTCTTTGCCACAATGAGGACTAAGAAAGTGCTTTTTGTATTAACAGGTGTACTAGGTTTCTGTGGATTCCAGGTCTTGTACTTTTTAAAAAAGATATAGCTGTATGCAGCATACACCTAAATATACAGGCTTTTGACAGTTCTGAGAGTGGAAACATATTGCCTTCCAATGCCCTTATGAGGATCACTTCATGTAGAGAGGGGTGCTTGAATTACACTGAAACGTTGATATTGACATAGGCCTGTCCAATAATCTGGCACATACTGAAACTGGTGGGAGTAGAATTTAATTCCTCAATCTACAATTAATGTACTGCAAGTGCTGCTACAACCTGAGGACAAACATAACTAGCTAAACTGTTCCACTTGCCAGGAAATGTAAATTGAATTCTGTAGGTTTCTCAGAAAGCTTAAGTAATAAGTGAAGTGAATTAGCGGAAGTGAATTGCTTAAATGAAAGCACGTTGACCATTGTCTTTCCCTGGCACAGTTCTGTAGGTTACAGCATCCTGTGCTAAGTAAAATGTGATGTGGACAGATTGTTTAAGTCATGTGTAAATGGATTAAAATAATCTAATTTGTTTCTCACCAGCCAGTGCTAAGTAGACTGGGCTATATGAAAACGTATGCAGGGCTCAATGCAATTCATTCAGGATCTTTTGTAGGCTTTCATGCATTTAAATTGTACAGGTCTGTTTATCCAAGGGGTTGTTGGAAAGAAGTTTAGCTGCAGCTCCCCCACCCCCCTTACAACAATTGAACTGATTCCTCAGAACATTTACATATGAACATTTGTGCTGCTTTTCAGCTACACAGCCTCAGTACAGGTTAAATTGTAGTTCTTGTTGCAAAAATTATAGCAACTCTTTACAGCAACCCTTTTCAAGAAAGACCTGTTAAAAAAGCAGAATATACAAAATCATTTATTTGAACCCACAGGTATTAAACATGATGAAAGGAAGCTTTTGAGACACACAGGGCTTCTCTTCTCGGAGCTTAAATAATTAGGAAGATAATGGCACCTGGTTGGCTTTTGCCAACAATGTTTGGAGGCATCCCTCAGTGCCAAAGTAGAGGAAGGAAGTTACTACAGAGGCCAACTCTCTCTAGTTACCAGAGAAGGTCCCTATTGCCTTCTCCCTGCTTCTGGTAAACCATTATCTGCCATCCCCATTTCTGCCATGCAAGCATGCTTGCTTTTGGTATTTTTTAGTGTAAGCTGCTGGTAAGTTGCTTAATGTTATCATTCACCTTGTCTGCTAGTTCATTGATCTTTAACTAGTGACCAGGATCCGCTGCTGGGTTGCAGTGTCATCTAAGATGGCTCACAACCTGGAACAGCAGCAGTATACTATGGTAAATTTTTAAAAAGAAATAGGTCCTCAAATGCATGTTTGAGTTCAAAGTGGGCCCCAGATCTGAAAACATGGAAGATTAGAACACATGTGTCTCATTGTGTACCACATGAGCATTGAGGTACCAGCTTTCCATTTCACTCACTGCAATCAGTACTATTTCACCATGAAGGATAGTATTGTAGACAAATAGGGGGTTTTTTTTTGGCTATAACTTTTATCATAATAACCATTGCCCTCTTGGCTGCTGGACCTGTGAAGGACAGGGCTGTTGTAGATTAAATGAATATAGCGTCCAAGTGATAGTATTGTAGTCATAGTGGAGCTTACTAAGTGATCTTTGACTTGAGAATAGGAGTTTTATAGTGTAGCAAATCCCTGTTTTCATCTGTGACAAGCTGGAAGTATAGCACAGGGGTATGTTGCAGCAGACAGTTAATTAGTTTGCTCATAAAGTTGCCTCCAGGGACAAAGTAGTAAATGAAAAATGTGTTTCCTCTAGAGGGAGAACTACTTAGGTGCAAGGCATGGCTATATCTGCATCCAGGCCTTGTGGGACTCTTGGAAGTGAGGGGTAAAAGCCTCATCCAAAGTGCAACAGCAGTTTATCTTATCGAAGCTGGAGGTTAATGTGGAAGGTGTATAGTGTAGATGCCTGGATAGCTCATTGGTTAGAGCATGGTATTGATAATGCCAGGGTTACAGGTTTGATTCCTGCATGGGACAATGCATATTCCTGCATTGAAAGGGGTTGGATGATCCCCAAGAGTCCCGTCCACCTCTACAATTCTATGATTCCAAGTACAAAATGTATTGTCTTCTCTCTAGCTTTACTCCTGCATTATTTTGAATGCTAGAGGGCTTCAACATCCAATGGTACAAATGTGCTGAAGACATCTGCTTTACCCCTGACCTTCCTAGAAGGTCTGAAGGGGGCTCATAATAAGCGCATTTGACTGAACGCACTTGCAAGCCCCTTGTGATCGGGAACCCTGGGGAGACTTGCAAGTGCATTCAAGCAGAAGACCCTCTCAGATCTTTCTGCTCAATGCAGAAAGGTTGGGAGTCCGTGGGTGGACCTGTCTCTGCTCGCTAGTTCTAACCCTTGTGAGGTCTTTCAAATGCTTTCGTAGGACACCCGGCTTCCAGTTATACTTCTTGGTTGGAACTTTCCCAGCCAGCACAAACATTCTTTTATTAAACTGGCCATTGAAAGGAATGTAGTTATCCAATGGAAAAGCCTTGTTTGGCATGCTGAGAAGAGGTGGTAATAGCACTGCACACCTATAATCCTGCACCCCAGCTCCTTTGCTTCTTTGCGAATAGAAGAAGCATTTTTGCTCCATGCCTCCCTCCTTATTGCCCCAGTCTTTCGATTCCACTGCAATTTTAATAGTAGGGAAAGACATTTAGATGGAGGGGTTAATGATGCAACATTGAAAGCTCCGGTTTGCACTCACTGCAGTCAGGAAATACAAAGCTTGGTTTGAGTGCCAATTGAACACTCCATTTCCTGGCTAAGCTTGCTATTTAGGGTTTTTTTTTTTTTTTAAGGCTGCATAGAACCTGTGTCTGTATGTTTCTCTATGCCTTCCTGTTTGCACATTTCAGTTTGTCAATAGCAATATTTCTTCCTTTGAAAGAAGCACTCTGGTAGATATAAAGTGCTGTGCCAAACGGAAATGGTGTGCTTCGTTTAGCGTTTTGATAGCAACCTGTCTGAACTATATGCTTATCATTCCGGAAAAGCAAAAGGCTGCTCTTCCTGCATACGGCTTCCTGTGCATGTCTATCAGCTGCAGCAGGCTCTCGATCTAAGCATCATTAGGAGACTTGGGAAGTTTGCAAGTGCCACAATTCAGAGAGACCTGGAGATCATAAAGCCTTTGGGTTAGCCCAGAAGCCGTGTGTGGATGTTACAGCTGTAGCAGTCCCAAATGCTGGCTTAGCCATCTTTGCAGGAAGATAAAGCAATTTTATTTGGCCCTAAAATATTTTTACTGTACCTGTCTGTTAGAAGGCAGGCTAAATATTGGTTCTAGATAGCTTAGAGGTTTTGTCCCTCCATTGTCTTGACTGTTTGCACTGTCTCTTCTTGCTTGCCCTTCTTCTGCTTGTCCACATTCTCCTGTTTGTGAGAAGTGATGTAGAATCCTGTGGCACAGTATATAATCTGGAAACCAGAAAATCCCTGATTCAAATCTCACTCCAGCTCTGAACTGTTTAATAGCCTTAGGAAAGTATATCTTATGTATCAGCCCTATATTGCAAACGGGCTGTTCATAACTGCTGGCACTGGATGCTCGGATATGTGCTCTCCAACATTTTAGCAATAGGCCGTTGAAGGTCTCAAGTCCCTGCAATATTCCACTCATGTTTGGAACAGCTGTTCTGTGGGAGGCAGGAGGATGGGACTTGTTTGATTAAGTTGTAGTTGGTGTTGCAGAGGAAGGCGAGAGAGCAAAGATGTAGCTGTGTGAAACACATGAATGGAAGTGCTTTCTTTACCCCTTACCAACATGCACAAGGAAATTTAATTTTCATAATTAAAAGTTGTGTTTTGGAGCTGCCCTTTTGCTCAAACAACACCCTTAACAGCGTGAGTCCAATGTTATGAATGCTGAGCCAAAGTTTAGAATTCGAACTTTTTGAATTTGCTGTTAAATATTTTGGAGGCTGACATTTTGTGGTGGGCAATTAAGGAATCTTCTAGTTCTGGCAAAACATCTATGTTCTGTAGTATCGGAACTTCACTCCAAGAATGGATGGAGTGGTTCCTTTAAGTTCTGGAAATTATTGAGACTGATGTACCAGTGGAGTAATGGCATATATGTCCCAACTTTTAGGGGGAAAGAGCTTTGCTGGATTAGGCCAAGGTCTGTTGCTCCCTAGTAACTGGTATTCAGAGGCATATTGATTCTAAACTTGGAGGGAATGTGTGTATCGCTGTCTATCTATCATTTATCTAACCATCTAATCTATCTATGCACCATTGATAGACCATGAATCTGTCTGATCCAGTTTTGAAGCCATCTAAAAGAGTGGCCATCAGTTACCGTTAATTCAATAAGTTAATAGCATGCTGAGCGCCTTTTTAATTTTAGTGGAACTCACAAATAACATTGGGAAGATGCTTGTTTAGCAAGCTGTATTTGTAAAACAATAAGAAATGTAACTGGTTTAAGCAGTAAGGAAAGCTTTTAAAACATTTCTCCAGAAGTTTTAGTAGGCAATCTAGATCCAGTGCTGGTTTTTTTCTAGGAGGATTGTGGGAAAGAGAACATCTAGCACAAGTGGGGGAGGGAAGGAATGTGCCCTCCTGGTTTACGTAGGATTTCTGAAATTCTACACTTCAAGAATATTGGGGAGTTTTTATTCCACCATCTTCCATTCGCTGCCTACAATAAAAGATATGGGAGAGCTATAAAAGTGTTGCTGTAGTAAATTATTAGAGGTTTTCTACTGATCCTGCAGCAGAGTTTTAAACAAGACCATATGCTGCTAGTTGCTTATTCCTTCTGCTCTCTCTGTGTTGCGGATTTCTGGTTCCACCTTATCAGACTGCACATCCAGTAATAAGGTCTTCTGGGTGATCTAAATTATTAAAGAGGTTCTTCTCCCTCTCTCTGAACTTCGAAAAATAATACATCTCTCTCTCTTCGTTCCTTCAGGCTCCAGACAAAAGGAAAGCATTAGAAGAGACCAAAGCATACACAACTCAGTCTTTGGCCAGTGTTGCTTATCAGATCAATGCACTGGCCAACAATGTGCTCCAACTACTGGATATCCAAGCGTCCCAGCTCCGGAGAATGGAGTCCTCAATCAATCATATTTCCCAGGTAATTTCCCCCCAGAGATGTTAAAGATATACTTTTCTTGGGTGTTCCAAAGATGTGAGAGATTTTTTGAGATGGTTCACGTGCAGTGCCAGCTCATGGTTTGATAGTAATGTAAATAAGCCTCAGGCTTGCATATGCTTTCGTTCTCTAGTGTGTTCAGATCACCTTTTGTATCTAGTTGTAGCACAGAAAGAAGAAATGCCATGGTGTAGCACAACTGGAGGCCTTCATCTGTCCCATCTGCAACAAAGCACATCTCTTCTGTATCTGTTTCTACAGCCCAGGGGCACCAGCTTTTGGGGGGTCTGATCCCTTTTGGGCCCTCCCAATATTTTTGGGTGGAGGCTGCACCCCTCCCATGTCCAAAGCACACGTGGGTGGAGCTGAGTGCAGCACACCTTCAGTGGCCAGCTGCTTCTCCTTCTGCAGAGGGGAAGGATGGCTGAAGCAGTGTGATGTTGCCCCACCCCCCGGTTGCCCTTGCAAACTGGCATCTCTGCTACTGACGCAGCAAGTGCTGTGATCTTCCAACATTTTGATTTCACCCCCAAAGCCCCCCCCCCATTGCCAACGGAGACCGACGGATGCCAACAACAGTCACTACATTCACTTGCCCTCTGAAGCAGTGTTTCAAATCACAATCAAACTACAGTTGTACCTTGGAAGTCGAACAGAATCCTTTCTGGAAGTCCATTCGACTTCCAAAATGCGGCTTCTGATTGGCTGCAGGAAGCTCTTGCAGCCAATTGGAAGCCCCGGTGGACGTTTGGCTTTCAAAAACAGTTTGCAAACCGGAACACTCACTTCCAGATTTGCAGCGTTCTGGGGCCAAAACATTCAAGAACTAAGCCGTTTGAAAACCAAGGTACGACTAATGTTAGATTCTGGTTTGGGAGGTAAGCGAGAGCCATAGTTTACTGAATGAATGGACTTCTTGTTACAGTTGCAGACTGTTAGCATTAGGTACATAAAACAAACGGCTAAAGAGCAGATACATATAAATATACATTTTTTTGGTTTTATTTTTGAAATGGCAGGACATCAGCGGGTTTGTGGATGTTGGGTGATATCCAGCTAAGTCATGCTAAGAGCACTGAAATCGGTAGACATAAGTTATTGGCGTCACTGATCACCCCTCCCCTAGACAGATTGTCTTTAATCTTATAAGCTTGTTTTATATCTTACTGGCTGCTTATTAATACTAATTGTGCCATAGTCTGAATTCTCTGCTGGTACAAAAGGTGCAGCCCCTTGTTTTGTTTAGCTCTTGGCTTGAGCTGAAGGCCTTGCTATGAAGAAAGCTTTTGAGTCACCTGATACATGAACTGTTTGCTAAAAGATTGTGAACAATTAATGCTTTGTAAAGCATTTTGAGAGTATTTAGCAAGGACACTTGTAGCTCTTTTGGTCGTTAGGCCTTTTGAAAAATTAATCTCTGTTGTATAAGCCTCCCCAGACTTCTTTATAAAAGTTTAACTTATATCTAGCTCTAGCATTGTGAGGTTCTTTTTAAAAGTTAGCCAGTTGTTCTTCATTAACTTTATTTAAAAAACAGAATCCTATAACCAGCCTTTGTTTTCCACTTAGTTTACCTCTATGATAGTGTGTGTGTGTGTGTGTTGCTGTTAGAAACTGAGATATGAAAGCCAGGAGCCAAATGGCATCTTAAACCTAGGTTGTTGGCGCAACAACAGAATGTATAGGTGTGTTTTTTTATAGCAAGAATACAAAGCTGAAAATGAATGAACTGCAGCTAAAATATTTTGTTCATTTTTCACATGTTCATTTTTCAGTCCTTCCCCTGCCCACCCACCTAATATTCTTAAGAGGGTCTCTTCTCCAGTCTTCAGAGAGTAGCTGGAAGTGGGGAGGCAGAAAAAAGTCCCCTTTTCCTTCCACTCTGCAGTTTTTATCTGAAATGTTAGGTGTAGTACTGCTACCAGAGCTCAGAAACTCCTTGCACTAATGAAATTCCCTGTTGCAAAATGCACTCAGAACAATGGGAGTTTGAAACACTGGTGTGTGTGCGCGCGCGCACGCTGTCTTTTGAGTTAAGTCACTTTGCCTACATGGATAGGAAGAACTATAACTTTTTACCGTATTTTTCGCTCTATAAGACGCACCAGACCATAAGACGCACATAGTTTTTGGAGGAGGAAAACAAGAAAAAAAGTATTCTGAATCCCAGAAGCCAGAACAGCAAGAGGGATCGCTGTGCAGCGAAAGCAGCGATCCCTCTCGCTGTTCTGGCATTCGCTTCATAAGACGCACACACATTTCCCCTTACTTTTTAGGAGGGGAAAAGTGAGTCTTATAGAGCAAAAAATACGGTATTTGCCGGCACTTTGCAGTGCAATGTGCTGCAGTGGAAGTTGTAGAAGGCAGATCTAGTGCATTGCATTCTGAGATTTTTTGAAGGCCTCTTTGGGATTTACACAAAAAAATCAAAAACGTCTGCACATTCTGCTCCATCCTCCATTTAGCAACTACCGTATTTTTCGCACCATAGGACGCACTGGACAATAGGACGCACTTTGTTTTAGAGGGGGGATAACAAGAAAAAAAAATTCTCCCCCTCTCTGCCCAGCGCCCCTTCAGTGAAGCGGCAAGAGGCGCCGCACAGAGAGGGGGAGAACTTTCCCCCTCTTGTTTTCCTGCTCTAAAACAAGGTGCCGCTCTAAAACAGGCTACCTTGGAAGCTTGGCGAGCGAGAGGGGTCGGTGTGCACTGACCCCTCTCGCTCTCCAGGCTTCAGGTTCCTTTCGACCTGCTCTTTGGGGCTGGCGGGGGGAAGCCCACCACCAGCCCCAAAGAGTAGGTCAGGGAGCAGCGGAAAGGCGCAGCGGAGAGGCTCCTACCATAGCCGCGCGTCACCTCTCCAGCCGGGAGAGGGTCGCAGGGGGTTGCTTTAGCCCCGCGCGCGCTCTCCCGGCTGGAGAGGTGACGTGCGGCTATGGCAGGAGCCTTTAAAGCTGCGCGTCACCTCTCCAGCCGGGAGAGGGTCGCGGGGCTATGGCGTCTTCGCTCCATAGGACGCACACACATTTCCCCTTCATTTTTGAAGGGGGAAAAGTGCGTCCTATAGAGAGAAAAGTACGGTACTTTCCTCCTAATCTGTGGCTTGAGTGTGACTACTGTGCTTCCCTTTGAGCATGGCTTGCTCATCTACAAGATGGAATCAACTGTTGCATTTCCAATAGCTGTTAACTCTTAAGCAACTTCCTTTCAGCAGTTTCTCCTGCTAGGCTACTATACTTATTGTTAGGTTTCCCTTGGGGTTCAAGACACTTGTCAGACTTTGCTGTTCTTCCGCATTTCAGCATCTCTACCAGAAATGTCAGAGGAAGTTGGACTTTCTGAAAGAGCTGTTGAAAGGGAAATTGCTTGCTGCTACCATGGCCTCCTAGGGTCTTCCCAGTAAGGGTTTTGCTAAGTTGGTTGTGAAATCATATGCACTACTGAAGTCCCAGATTTTCAGTAAGCCTTACCTGGGCAGTTACTGTTAGCAAAATAGGTCCCAGCTTGCTTGGTTAAGTGCCATCAATTTGGGATAATGGCCTGTACTTCAAGGTAAAGGGTGGTTTTTAAGGCACCAGTTTTCAGACTGTTCTGGGGGCTCGAGGAATTCCTTAGAAACCTCTTAGGTGTTTCTGTATTGAGGGCAAGATTCACAGAAAGGCATGAATAGAGGACAAACTTCCACTGCTATTGAACTGTGTAGCCCCAGCGAAGCAGTGTGTGTGAATGTGTTCTGGGGCGCCCTCTCAGTTCGTGTGAGGTTACAATGACTGCAAGAAGTCTGTGCTATTCCGACATGAATAGTGTGCACCCTAGAATACATTCCCCAGAATACTCTGCAATGAGTAGGTTCTGTGGAAGATGGATGGAAGGGGTTTTTTTTGGCAGATGTATCCATGTGGGATGAAGACCATGGTTTTGTATGCTTTTATGTGTGAGGTGCGTGATACTTTATTTCAAAAACTGAGAGTTTAAAGAGTATCAGGGCATTTTTGTTTATTACTTAACCCAAATTCCCCACCACCACACACACCATTTGGAAATTGCCGAGGGTCTCGGTGGACCCCTTTATGACTTTATTCCCCTGTTGTAATGTGCTGCAATAGACACTGTATGGTTTTTCGTTGTATTTTTATTGCGTCTTTTATTTCTTACCTATTGTATTTTGTTGTTTTATAATTTGAATTAAAAATACAATATAAGAAGTAAAAGAAGCAATAAAAAAAATACAACTGAAAGTCAATATAAATACTTAATGGTATGGCTGTGCCATCCTTCTCACATCTTCAACCACAAATCTGCACGCACAATAAATGAAGTTCTTCTTGTGGGCCACTGTGGGCCACAGTTTGGGAACTTCTGACTAAACCCACATGCATGGAATCAAGCAGTTGTTTGAAATTCATAGCCTTAGTGGATGTTTTGAGGGCTTGTAAAGAATTGCATGAAAACAGGAAGGTTATATTCTAAAATAGTATTACCATTCTAAGCCTGGCAACTTCCAGCTACATAAGTGGGAAGCCCTTTTGACACTTCTGGAAAGATGTCTGAGCATCAGCAGGTATCCAGGAAGGAGTTCTACAGCTAGAGCTATTTCTGGAGTATTCAATGTCTTGCTTAATGCAAACTATTTAAAGCACAGATTCAGGAATAAAAACAATATCTTGTGCAGCCTTAATGCATTGTGGTGTTTGAAAGCTCCTGCTTATGATCTGGTTTTTTTTAAATATAAAAAAAATGAATATTTTTTTCAAATGCCAGGGATTTGTAAAGCCAGAAGCTGTTGTGTTATAACTATGGAACAGACTTCAAGAGAGTTTTCTCTGCAGCGCTCTATTTTAGGATTATATTTTCAGTATGTAATTTTTGATCCATAAAAAGTTACCAGAAAAGCATCAGTTAGTGCTGAAATAGCGTAAATGCTGCTGCTATGATTAATGCACAATTAATACTTCTTTTCAAAAAGTTGCGTAATATTCAGCACTAAAAACTCTGATACCCAAGGTTTTTCATGCATTTATAGCTCTGATTTGTGTCAGTGGGTGGGGGTGGGTGGGTGTATAATTTCTCACAAAATGCTGCTTCTGAACAATGCTTTCCTTTTTATATGTAACCTGGTATTATCAAACCACCAAATGCTATACGTTCTTGAAGAGTATGAACAGTTATTCCCCGCTCACCTCACCTTGCCATGAAATAAATAAATAAAAGAACTTTGAATGAAGCTACAGACAACCAATCTCTTCTGAGCTGAGATTCCTTTAAAAGAATATAGCAGGTTTGCTTGCAAAAGTTTTGTTGGACTTAAGGTCCTTTGCTTGTTGTAGAACGGTGTGGGGAACCATTGGCTCTCCAAATGCTGCTGAACTACAGTGCCCATCATCCCTATCCATTGGCCTTATTTGCTGGGGCTGATGGGAGTTGTAGTTCAGCAGCATTGGAAGGCCTGAAAGGTTCACACACCTGTTGTAGAACATCTCCAAAGCGGATGGTGCATTACTGTTACTTCACTGTTGCAAGTAGTTCTGAATGTACAGGCATCTCCCCCCTTATGTGCTGGGAAATAGATAGATGATAGAATCATACGAGAAAATTGGGGGTGGAGTGGAGCTGGAGAATCCAGAGACCCTCCCTGGAGCCTGAAGAGGATGTCGGTGAGGTTGGAGGAAGCCCCAAAGAGACCTGAGGAGCAATAGGGCTTTGTTTAGGCCGCTCATCCTCCCCGTCTAACAGCTGAGGTATGGGGTAGCTCAGCCGTTGACACTTTCCCGTGCAGCCTCCAGCCAGCCCCAGAGCTTCAAAGCTCTAGTTGAAGAGAGAGTGGAGAGATGGAGAGTGAGCGAGCTGGAGAGCAGGAAAAAGAGGCTTTTTAGAGGGTGCTCCCCAGTGCTCTAAAATTCTACACTGCAGCACAACTTCAGCACAAATGCATTGCATCGGTATTCTGCCTCTGTACATACTTGGCTGTTTGTTGAGTTTAGGAATCCTGTCTTCCACTTAGTTCTTTAAGAAGAAGTTAGGCAAAACTGAGCAAATTTGCAGGGGTGGGGGTGGGAGGTAAAGGAAAGGCTTATTCAGCAATTTTTATGAGGAAAAGGTTAGATGAAGTAGGTATGCTTTCAGCGTTTGAAAAATAGAAAATTAAAACAGGAACTTAATGGCAGCCTTAACATAACACGATGGTGATGAAAGTGTGTGCTCTTGACTGTTATAACTGGAGGCACAAGAAGTAGTGAGTTTAAATTACAAAAAGGTGTGTTGAGGCTTCCTAAAGGTTTAATTAATTGTTGAGATACAAATGCAATGTAATGCAATCCCAGCATGTGTCTCTTTGTTGTTTAGAGGGAGCAGTAGTGGAGCAGAGAAATGGAACAGGTGACATAGCCCTTTCTCTCCCCCCCCCACTCCAAATTCTCTCCCCAGCTGCTCACCTTTCCCCATCCCTTCTCCCCACATTTGGAAGGTGGGGTGGGGAAGAAAGAAAAGAAGGCTCCAAGCTGAGAGCAAAATTGTTTTGTTGCAACAGCGTTCATTTCCCAGGCATTATATAAAGGTGACTTCATTGTGCTTAATCCTAGGCTTCTGAACTTATTACATAGTGATTCAAACTTGAAAGATGGAATGCGCCTTCTCTGGTTTTTTGAAATTTCTATTGCAAAATAAAAAATCTGACTCAGATAGCTCAGTTGGGTAGAGCATGTTGCTGATAATGCCAAGGTTGCGGCATATTCAGCGATCAAAGATGATTGGGGGGTTGGAGTCTTAACAGCTTCTGGATCGCCAAAAATCTCCTCTCCCTGCCTTAAAGACTGTGTTAGACGTGTGTTTAGCCTACTCAAGAGAGCTGGTGTGCATGCTTGGAGATGCTGTCAAAAATTATACTCGGAGGAGCTTTTCTTTCATACAGGCATAACATTTTAAGAACACACTCTGCTGTGCAGTTATTCTGTGGCAAACCTGTGGAGAGTGTTTCACTACTCTGGCATAGCTTTTAAAAGGTCTTGCTGTGCGGATCATCTGTAGCACAGTGTACCTGAGCATGCTGCATGTCTCCGGAGGCTACCGGGCTCTGTGTGTGTGTGTGTGTGTGTTACCATGCTGATTGTGAGGAGAAACAATGTGCAAAGGACTAAGAGCTTTGAAATATGCGTATTTGTGTGAGAGTTGTCAAGAGGAGCCTGTTTTAAAGCAGCTTTGCTTTGGCAAGCATGATGTTTACCACAGCTTGGAAGGACTGGGCTTGAAGTAGATGACGTCATGATTTTCTATGGCTCCATTCTGGGACTTAGCTGGTCAGTGGCAGTCATCACGTACCTGTGCCCCTTTCCTCCAAAGGGGAACATATGAGATGGGTCTTTTATATCATAGTCCATGTACATGGAAACATAAGTCCCCCCCCCCACACTTTTTTTGAAGCAAGAATCATACAGCTGCTTGTGTGGCCCTTTACATTGAGTGGCTGCAGAGCTCATCTTGTGTGTACTTCTGCCACATGAGAATTGTCACTTCCCATGTAAGCACCTGCAGAGTTTATGGCAAATATGGGGAATTACCTTCACCATAGGTCACTTGTCAATACATACATACATACATACATACATAATTTTATTTTTATGCTGCCTTTCCACAGTTCAAGCCATGCTCAAGGTGGCTTGCCACATGAAGAAATACATAACTACAACATAGTTTAAAAAGACATAGCTTCACAACGCAATGTCGTAATTTGTTTTAATTCGTTGGAAGCTTTCCCAGAGTGACTAGGGTAACCCAGTAAAATGGGCAGCATATAGAATAACAGCAGCAGCAGCAACAACAGCGATAGTTATGAGCAATAAATAAAACATAAAAAACACACAACCAAACTGGGCAATTTCCACATAAATCACAAGTTTTAAAACATACAAAAAACCAGCAGCAACACCCCCCCCCCGGAGAAACCTCTTAACAACACCCCATCCCAAGAGTCTGTTCAGCTGCCTCAGCTTTTGCAGCTAGTGTCAGTCCGGGCCCTGCCCTCACAGGCCATGAGGGAAAAGGCCTGCAGGGCAGGGAACAGGTCTTCCAGGATTCACACTCACCTGATATCATAATGGCGTCATGTGATGCCATTTTCTTTTGCCTGTGTGATTTGAAGTCCAACCATGTATGCAAAGGCTCAGGGTTTTACAGGCACTGCTGATCAGCTGCAGACCCCAACATCAAATGTAGTGCAGATGGGGGCGGTTCATAGCTGTCAAGTGTCCCTTATTTGAAGGGACAGTCCCTTATTCTAGCGCCATGTCCCGCTGCTGTCCCTTATTGATAGATGTCCCTAAAATGTCCCTTAAATGATGTCCCTTAAATTTCAAAGGAAGCAGCTCCTCTCCCTCCCTCCCTGTGGCCAACTGTGTTGCTTGGCTGTGTTGCTCACCCAATAAGAAGTCTAAGAACGACTGGGGGGTGAAGCTTCCATGCCTTGTGTGTGGCTAGTTAATGCAAGCTGAGGGTATTTTTGAATGCTGGACGCCATTTTGTTGCACATGCTGCTGCAAACTTTGCAGTGCAAAGCCAGGCCGGGGAGCCATCTTAAATTGAGGCTGCATAGGCCTTGTGGTGCATGTGATTCAGATTCTATTCAGTTGAACCTCTGGTTACAAATGTTGGTTGGACAGTGTTCTCGTAGCTACCCAGCATGAGTTTGACCAGACTGCAGGAGGACAGGAAGACTGGAGTGCCTGAAACAGGTGAGGCTGCAGGTCCCTTATTTTGGCTGCTGGTCCCTTATTTTCAAGGCTGCTGGTCCCTTATTTTCAAATCTGTAAGTTGACAGCTATGGGGTGGTTTGGCCAAAATAGCTTCACCTCTGGCTTAGGTTAAGTTATGCAAAGGCCTGCGCTTATAACTTGGAAACATGCCATAAACAGAAAAGCCAAGTATTCACTGCAGGTAAGCACATTCACTTATTCTTATTATGCTAAATAAGTCATGGTGACATTGTAGAAAGAGCTGCTTTCAAGGGAGGGAAAGAGTGAAGTATAAATCTTGGGAGTTTTCCCTCTGTCTAATGATATGGACCATTATTTATGTGTCATAAATATTACATGATGTGCCTTTGGCAAAACATCTCAATCTGAAAATCTACCCGCAGCATTGGAGGCAGATTTTGCAGTCACTCATTTCGGTACTGAGAGGAGGTGCTCTGTCTGGAATTAACTATACCCTCGTTTGTCAGGAGATGTTACTCTATCAAGAGTTATGTTCCTCCTGGATCGTGCGAGTCCTAAGAGTTGTCTTTTATTCTAATCTAACATCTGACAATAACTAGAAAGGAAGATATAAACAAATGGGTGGCTTTTATTATTTTGAATAGGTTTTTATTGCATGTCATATTGGCTTTAGTATCCATATCTTCTTAAAACATGTTTTTGATGCTCCTTTATTTTGCATTGCAGTAAATTTTCCTCTATTTAAGACATAACCAGATTTGCGTGCAACGCTGCAGTGTAGAATTGTACTGTAGATCTTGTTCTGCCTAATGGAGGTACATCTTTATTGCATCGCTACTTGAGGGATCATAGACTGGGCACATGTTTTCTAAAAATTGGTTCTGTTATTTCAGAAAGTGGGTAAAAAATATTGTAAGCCATTTTCCACAGTGAGCTGTTCCGAAAGCATCTTAGAACAGACACCACTCATTATCAAATACAAAACGTGTGTGTGTGTGGGTTGGTGAAGAAATCAGTTTATAAAACATTTCAATAACTTCAAAGAAGAAAACCCAGTAATTTAGCAAAAATTCAGAAAAAAACACAGTATTACAAAACAAGCACAAAGGGGGGGGGGAGTTCACAGAGGATAAAATTCCAGCTGTTGGGGCAGGTCTTATTGTGCTCCAAGGAGCACCAGCAGCTTAGATATAGTTCAAAGTGAAAATTTGGAGGTTTAGGTGCCAGGGATAATCCTCAAGGGTGCATCCTCAGGTACCGTATTGGTGACCTCTGGCACAGACCTAGGTGAAACCTGAGAAATTTTCCTAGTTCATTCCTAGTTCATAGTTTCATTCCTTTGAAAAATACAGGACTTTGTGCTCTACAGGCACAGCAATCTTGAAAGCATGTCATTGTCCTTCACTTTCTCCACGAATGTTCCAGAAGAAGCTTAAATTCATGGAGCTATTATGATCAAACTGGAAATCATTCAGATATCTCACACCTTTCTTTCTACACACCTCTAGCAAATTAGGTTTCCACTGGGGGCGGTTACTCATCCATTACTTAGTAGGACTGAAGCCCTTGGAAAACACACACAAATCAGCATCTGCCACCAACTGCTGCTCCAATTAATTTAATTAATTATTTCCAATTAATTAACCTCCAATTCCTCCTGCTATGAGGTAATAAATCAATCTCTGCACTGGGTATCTGTGCCAGAATTTGTATACACTACTTATTCAGAGACTGCACTCTGTTAACAATGATTTCAGCCAGATTTTCAAGTACTCCATGCTCCATGCCTCCGGAGTGCTGTGGCTGCCCTTGAAGATGATTCAGAAACTTCAGCTGGTCCAAAATGCAGCGGTTAGTGGATCAGGTTAGTGGTCAGGGTTTCTTTTAGAAGTCGCAGCTGTTTTGAAACAGCTGCATTGGTTGGCAGTTAGTTTCTGGGCCCAATTTATCACCTTCATATTGGAGTTTAAAGCTCGATGCAACTTAAGAAGAGATGCCTCTTTCCATACAGACCTTCCTGCTTGCAGAGATCAGCAAAGGGTTCCATCTTGGTAGCTTCAGAAGATGGAATTCTCTGTGGCATTTCCCCAAATGTGGAACTCCTTCCCCACAGATCCACTCTACTCTCTGATATGCATCCTTTGGTTTGTTTCAAATTGTTCTGTTGGTTTTTAGAAATTTTATGATTATGTGGTTGTACCCTACCCTGGGACCTTGTGGTAACCATCGGGTAAGAACTAGCTTTAAACAAGTAAAGAAGTTGGCATTTGACCAATAAAAAACAAATGCAAACCAAAACTATAAACTGAATGGTCAGATTCTGTTAAAGGCATATAAAAAGCATTAATTTAAAAACCTGCCATATCCCGTTGAGTCTCTTTCTCCCTATTTCATATCCAGCATACCTGGTGGTAGTCCTAACTTCTGGGCACGATTCCTGACCCTATTTTGAAAACTGCGGCTTGTATTACTTCAGTGAGAGGAGATGTCAAATGTTACACTTCATTTCTTGAATTTACTTATTTCCCCTTACTTTTGTAA
This sequence comes from Podarcis vaucheri, assembly GCF_965113315.1. Classification (NCBI taxonomy): domain Eukaryota; kingdom Metazoa; phylum Chordata; class Lepidosauria; order Squamata; family Lacertidae; genus Podarcis; species Podarcis vaucheri. The sequence goes on along the minus strand of NC_138750.1, from coordinate 43,493,435 downwards.
CTGGTGGGACCTGCCATTAATGGCTTTATGACATTTGGGTGCTGTATGAAGTAGGCTTTTGTATCGTGACAATATTAAAATGTTCTGGATGCTGCTTCTTTTTATAGAGAGCAGCAGTAGAAGCCCTGAATGAGATGGTGTTCAGTGTACTTTGTGTTCTAAAAAAACAAAACAAAAGTGGCATATGGTCTGCCTTCCTGCTTATGGAAAGCCGGCATGGAAATAAGGTTCCCACCACCTCTTTGGGTCGATGATGGAGTGTTCTGGATGGGGTGGCAGAGCTGACAAGTGGGTCTTGGACAAGGCCTTGTGCTATTATTTTCTACTGAAGACTTGGATGAAACTTGAAAATGGAGAAAAAACAGCCCTCTTGCTTTTGCCATTCTGATTTTGAATATGCACACTTAATCACTGGGAGCTGTCTTCCATGTGCCATTAACTGTGGAGACTAGTAGGCTAGTGTTTGCCGAAGTAAGCTCCCCTTTGTTGGTTGTGCCCTGAAATAATAATAATAATAATTAATAATAATATTTTTTATTTATATCCCGCCCTCCCCAGCCAAAGCCGGGTTCAGAGCGGCTAACATCAAATGTATAACACATTAACATAAAATCAGATAGTCAATTAAAATACATCCTCAAATTAGATCAGGATCAGAATAAAATCCAATCAGATGGCAACCCGCAGATTAGGGTTGGGGACCTTAAATGCTCACCAGGCCCAACTGTTTGTGCTGAACTTATATGGGCCTGTGAGAAAAATTGGGAGGCCACTTTCATGCAAGTTCTTATGAAAGGGGAGAGGGAGTCAGACTGAACCCCGACCAAAGGCCTGGCAGAACAGCTCCATCTTGCAGGCCCTGCGGAAAGATGTCAAGTCCTGCAGGGCCCTAGTCTCTTGTGACAGAGCGTTCCACCAGATAGGAGCCACAGCCGAAAAAGCCCTGGCTCTAGTTGAGGCCAGCCTAACCTCTCTGTGGCCTGGGACCTTACTTGAAGACCGTAAGTTCCTCTGTGGGACATACCAGGAGAGGCTGTCCCGTAGGTACGAGGGTCCTAGGCCGTATAGGGCTTTAAAGGTTAAAACCAGCACCTTAAACCTGATCCTGTACCCCACTGGGAGCCAGTGCAGCTGGTATAGCACCGGGTAAATGTGATCTTGCAGCGAGGACCCCGTAAGGAGTCTCGCCATGGCATTCTGCACCCGCTGGAGTTTCTGGGTCGGTCTCAAGGGCAGCCCCACGTAGAGCGAGTTACAATAATCCAGTCTGGAGGTGACCGTCGCGTGGATCACGGTGGCTAGGTCAGGGCGAGAGAGGTAAGGAGCCAACTGCTTAGTTTGGCGGAGATGAAAAAATGCCGCCTTTGTTGTAGCTGCAATCTGCGCCTCCATGGAAAGGGAGGTGTCGAAGATTACACCCAAACTCTTAACGGACGGTTAAATCTGGAACTGTTTCGCAAAGGGGATCCACCTGGTGCCGTCATTACTCTCTCTTATGCTCCAGGCAGTGAGTGGAATGTCTTTAGGTTTAGGATAGTTCACTCTCTGGGTGACTGATGTATTGTAGTTTTTGCCTTGTTTGTTCGGTTCTGTTTGTGTGTTGGTCTGTTAATGGTTTGGCTGCTGGATTTTTTAAATTTTTATTTTTGGTGGTAGTTGTAGTAGTAGTGGGACGCAGGTGGCGCTGTGGGTTAAAGCACAGAGCCTAGGACTTGCCGATCAGAAGGTTGGCAGTTCGAATCCCCACGACAGGGTGAGCTCCCGTTGCTCGGTCCCTGCTCCTGCCAAGCTAGCAGTTTGAAAGCACCTCAAAGTGCAAGTAGAAAAATAGGTACCACTCCAGTGGGAAGGTAAATGCCAGAAGTGGCTTAGTCATGCTGGCCATATGACCCAGAAGCTCCCTCGGCCAATAAAGCGAGATGAATGCCACAACCACAGAGTTGGTCACGACTGGACCTAATGGTCAGGGGGTCCCTCTACCTTTTAGTAGTAGTAGTAGTAGTAGTAGTAGTAGTAGTAGTAGTACAGTGGTACCTCGGCTTAAGTAATTAATTTGTTCCGGAGGTCTGTTCTTAACCTGAAACTGTTCTTAACCTGAAGCACCACTTTAGCTAATGGGGCCTCCAGCTGCTGCTGTGCCGCTGGAGCACGATTTCTGTTCTCATCCTGAAGCACAGTTCTTAACCTGAAGCACTATTTCAGGGTAGCGAAGTCTGTAGCCTGAAGCGTATGTAACCTGAAGCGTATGTAACCCGAGGTACCACTGTAGTAGTAGTAGTAGTGATGCATGGGCTCTCTTTTGTTGTAGCCTTGAATTCAGTTTTGCTGGCAAGGCAGCATACAAACGTAGGGGTTCCTGATTTTACACTTTGCATTTTAGGCTAGTCTGCTGTGCCTATTACTCCCTATTATAGCAAAAAGTTCTGAAGTCTCCTGGGTCCCTACAAAAGCTAAGGTTGCTGAACACCCGCCCACTGTAGAAACTGTCCAAATAGGCTGCTTGGATCAGATATGCAAGGGAGACCGCTCTGTCTCTGCATTTATGCGCAGCGTACAGCATCTGCTCAACCTTCAACACTTTAAAAATACCGCATGCAAAAAGTCTTCAGCTGCATTTGCTTTATGGATTAAACGTCCTTGTGTTTTCCTGGCTGGCTCTACTGCACTTGTAGTTTGAGAATAAACTTGACCTTGTTTATTGAGAACAGTAGTATTGGAACAATAAGCCAATAACTAAGGCGTTTGTACAGCTGTTTTTTGTTTGAAGGGATGTTGAAATGCATGAGCCCGAGTCTTGGTTCCTTTTATGAACTCTCTTGTTTTGACTTGGTTCGCAGAAAGTGAAACGGGCTACATCCGGACACCACCTAGGTGCTTTTCCTGTATCCTACATGGACTCACAAGTCCATGAAAGCTTAGGCTATAAATGTATTGGTCTTTAGGACGTGTGTGTGTGTGTGTGTGTGTGTGTGTGTGTGTGTATGTGTATGTATGTATGTATGTATGTATCAATCAATCAATCAATCACACCTGTTCTTCATGTGAGCCCCATGTACTGCCTGCTGCAGGCCCATAATTTTGTCATCATACCCAAAAGCTGCTCCCATTTCTAAAATCCGTGTGAAATGATCTGCAACATGTTAACTTGATTGATCAGAAACAACTTGTTTTCTCTCTTTAAATCACCACCGCCCTCTCAACCTGGCACATGTATAGAGATGAGAATGTTTGTAGCCCAGGCCTTCTCATTTTACTTTTTTTGGAAAATGTAAGAGCGATGCCATCAGTGGAAACGTGGAATTAGGCAATTAACATGGTGGGTGTTTGCTTACCGGTACATTATATTTAATTGAAAGGGATTTGCGACTGCTGGTTGCTTAATATAATGGGAATTTCAGCAAAGAAAAAGAAGGTCAAATCTGTGCACTGTTTTCCTGTATGATCAGATGCAGAGAAAGCAGCTGCCCTATGGAGGCCAATTTCTAATGACTGCTGCTGGTGTGTAAGGAAAGGCATGTTTGGTGCGTTAATGTGACACATGAGCAGGGTTGTACCTAGAGGGAGAGGGTAAAGCCTCTTTTCCTTGAGGGCATTCCAGGCCTCATCACTGAATCAGCTACTTCTACCTTCTTTGGAAAAAATAGCTGAAATGTTTCCATAATAAGTGGTACAATTTTATATAGAGGGTGAAATCCAACTGAGTCATACTTATGTCAGTGGGCTTACTCCCAAGCACAACTCTGGTTATTGCCATAGGCTACATGAATGTATGGTATATCCCGTCGGGGCTTCAGTGCTACCCTGTCCCCCTCACTACAAAACATTTGGCTATAGGCCCCATTGGATCCTGCCCCAAATCTGCAAACGGCTTTGCATGTTTAAAGCTAAAGTTAAGCTGGAATGCAGTGTGTTTTCAAAATCAACTACAGTGGTACCTCAGGTTAAGTACATAATTCGTTCCGGAGGTCCGTACTTAACCTGAAACTGTTCTTAACCTGAAGCACCACTTTAGCTAATGGGGCCTCCTGCTGCTGCCGTGCCGCTGGAGCACGATTTCTGTTCTCATCCTGAAGCAAAGTTCTTAACCTGAAGCACTATTTCTTTATTAGCAGAGTGTGTAACCTGTAGCGTCTGTAACCTGAGGTACCACTGTATTTCAACATGGAAATGTTCTCAGTTGGACTATGATATGCAGCATGTCACTCTGTAAACCCTGGTTAACCTCATTTTTTCATTATTTGCAATGACTGATGGTTGAATGCAAAAATAAGATGTGACTGACAAAAAATGGGAAATCTCCATTACATTTTTTGCCCATCATTTCAGGTGCCCGGTTCTCGTTTCTTGGTCTGTAGCTATCCTGAACCTATTTTTAGGAGGCCTCCCCCTCCCCCCCCAACCTCAGAGTTGGTTTCTTCTACAGCCACCTGCTACTCTCTTTACAATTTGCGCATATGTTTCCGTACAGAAGTTGCCTGTGGCTTTTTGGCATGCAAGCTCCTATTCACAGAACATACACAAGGTGTTCTGTTCACATTGTGAAGCACTGCAGTGGGGGGGGGGGAAGGCCCAACTGCCTGAGAAGCCTTTTGGTTACCTTTGTCTTTAATAGATTTGCAAAACATGTCCATCATGTTCAAGTATAACTTTAGTATTCTAGTCATGAATGCTGGAAAACTGTTCAAAACAGAAACCATTCTGCAGCTTCAGCTTCTTGTTCCTTGAAGAAAGCGAGGAGCGTGAAGCGGGAGTAGCAAAAAAAAGTTGACCAGATGCAAAAAGGGGTAACTTATTAATTGACCATGGCGAAGCTTGCCATGAACTCAACTGTGCTTAAAAACCAACATGTTGCAAATAGTCACCTTTACCTTTTTTGTAGGCTTCTTTAATGTAGGCTGGCTTGATCTACTGGGATAAAAGCCAAGTGGAAGAACTGTTCAGTGACTCATTCACACTTTTATAGCAGCCTTTAGAATCATAGAATCATAGAGTTGGAAGAGACCACAAGGGCCATCGAGTCCAACCCCCTGCCAAGCAGGAAACACCATCCGAGCACTCCTGACGTATGGTTGTCAAGCCTCTGCTTAAAGACCTCCAAAGGAGGAGACTCCACCACACTCCTTGGCAGCAAATTCCACTGTCGAACAGCTCTTACTGTCAGGAAGTTCTTCCTAATGTTTAGGTGGAATCTTCTTTCTTGTAGTTTGAATCCATTGCTCCGTGTCCGCTTCTCTGGAGCAGCAGAAAACAACCTTTCTCCCTCCTCTATGTGACATCCTTTTATATATTTGAACATGGCTATCATATCACCCCTTAACCTCCTCTTCTCCAGGCTAAACATGCCCAGCTCCCTTAGCCGTTCCTCATAAGGCATCATTTCCAGGCCTTTGACCATTTTGGTTGCCCTCCTCTGGACACGTTCCACTTTGTCAGTGTCCTCCTTGAACTGTGGTGCCCAGAACTTTACCTAGCACTGACTTCATGAAAGAAAAAGAAAAACAACAGGGCCCACAATTTCACTTGCAGTGCTTGCCACGGTGCCTCTTTTGGTGAGCCCCAGTGTTCCTGATCCTGGAACTGGGTAAGGGGTTGGAATAGACACTGTTCCACAGTGTGCTTAAAAAGTGCTCCAGGCACTTTGGGAAACACCACATACTGAAACACAACAGCAAGCAGCCTTCTTGGATCTTCCCAGCAGCTGCATGGTACTTCTGAGGTGCTCAGAATAAGGTTACCAGATGTCCCCATTTCACGGGGACAGCCCCCAGATTTACAAATCAGTCCCCATACAAAATCCATTGAAGTTGAAAAGTGTCCCCGGATTCATTGGAAAAAAATCTGGTAACCTTAGCTCAGAAGGACTAAAGAAAAATCCCAGCCCTGTACCAGCTCCAAACGTATAGATCGGGACAAAGTTTGCACCCAAATTTAGTGGACAAGTTGATGTGGTGCTGCTAAGATGCCCCTGTGTGGTGCCAACCCTTGTCCAGTGTCACTCCTGCCATCAGACCTCCACAGATGTAGTGGTGGCCACTCTGACCAGTCAGTCATATTCTCATTACTCCTTGAAGCATTTATCTCAGCTACAGTGATTAGTGTAGCTGCGTGGGTGCTGCTTAGATCTGCATTGAGCAGGTGACTGCCATTTTAAATTCCGCAGAGCTGCACGTTGCCCCTTGGGGGAAACTAACATAGCAGCTGTGTGTCTGCAGTGGAGCAGAGTGGTACCTCCACACCCAGGATAAGCCTCATCACCACATACCCAGGTGAGAGGCGAGGGACTATAGTGTTACCTCGGGTTACAGACGCTTCAGGTTACAGACTCCTTTAACCCAGAAATAATACCATGGCTTAAGAACTTTGCTTCAGGATGAGAACAGAAATTGTGCGGTGGTGGTGTGGCGGCAGTGGGAGGCCCCATTAGCTAAAGTGGTACCTCAGATTAAGAACAGTTGCAGGTTAAGAACGGACCTCCAGAATGAATTAAGTTCTTAACTCAAGGTACCACTGTAGTTTTTTATAGCTATTTTTCCCGGATATTTGCCAAAAATTCAACACTTCTGATATGGGCTGCCATACTGCCCGGGTTTACCTGGACATTTTTAACAAGTTTCAGAAAATTCTGCCAGGACGTCCTTTTGGGAGGACAAATCCCAGCTATGTCTAGGAAATTATGGGTGCAGGGCAGCCCTATACTAATACTGCCTTTATACCTCAAGCAACTTAGTATACCTCAAGGTGTACTTAGTTCTCCCCCTCTTCATTTTATCCGCACCAGAACTGTGTGGGGTAGCTTATGCTGAGGTACTGTAATTGGCCCATGGTCTCCTAGTGAGCTTCATGGTTGAATGAGAATTTGAACCCTGGCTTCCCATGTCCTAATCCAGGGGTTGCAATTATACATTCAGTTAAATGTTGTCATGTATGGTACATTAGAAACTAAAATACATATATCTTCTCCTGAACACTTGAAAAAAGCTTTTCAGAAAGCAATGGAGTGTTATTTTCCAAAATACTTTCTTTCTTAAACTGTTCTTTTAAACCGTTTTTCTGGCCTCGAGCTCTTCTATTAATGTGTACCCAGAGGAAATTAAACGTTTACCTGAACGTGTGATTGGATTTCAGTGCCAGATATACATGTTTAATATGCAGTTGTGAGTTTCCTGGTGCATGAGATCAGATTTTCTTTTCCTTTTTGTATATTTTCTAACTTTATTTTTAGAACCTTATTTAATTTCCCCCATACCTAATAAACATGGGGAAAATGCAGAGAATACTTCACAAAACAGTGCCCTCAAATACATACCTGGACTTGTTTCGATTAATGTCTGCAGGAGACTTTATGGATATTTAAGTTATAATTAGAAAAATCTTAATAATTACTCATAAAGGAAACAGCTTATAAGAAGTAAATAAGGAGGCCAGATACAGGATAAAGCAGTGGACCTAATGCATCATTGTAACTTGTCAAAAACTCAGAATTCAATCTTAAGGGTTGAAAGCAGAGTAAACCTAACTTCTTTAAAAAAAAAAAAAAGGATGCCTGAGATTTTAGGGTGCAGACTGTGGGACTACCCAAAGTAATTATTCCAGAAAAGTTGTTTCTGTACTCAGTGTTAGAATATCTGAAAATGTTTTCTTGGGGAATTCTCTAGAAATTTAGCTGAATTTCATTTCTGTGAACTTAGAGTGTGGTGCTTATGCTAGTTCACTGCAGAAAAAGCAACAGGAGTCTTGTGGCACCTTGTGTACATTTTGCCTCTGTATACTTAATGTAGTTAATACCAAGTAAGAAATCCTGGCCAGTGCTGTACAGTGGTACCTCGGGTTACATACGCTTCAGGTTACATATGCTTCAGGTTACAGACTCCGCTAACCCAGAAATATTACCTCAGGTTAAGAACTTTGCTTCAGGATGAGAACAGAAATTGTGCAGTGGCGGCACGGCAGCAGCAGGAGGCCCCATTATCTATAGTGGTGCTCCAGGTTAAGAACAGTTTCAGGTTAAGAATGGACCTTCGGAACGAATTAAGTTCTTAACCTGAGGTACCACTGTATTAGAAACATGGGCTTGGAATCGAGCTAAGTCACAGCAACTGAAATTCCATTGAAATTAATGGACCTAAGTTAGTTATGTTAGTTTTGAATGGATCTACTCTGAGTAGGAGTAACATACACACAGCTGGTGAGCAAGCTGATCACAGATGGCGATCCGTTCAGATAAATTTGAAACAAGAGGAAGCCCATTAGATACAGTGTCCTCCTTTATTTCTCTCCTGCATGCACACATGCTTCTATTGCAGACAGAGGGGGTTTCATTGTATCTTGAATGGGCTGTGCATGCTCAGTATGCATATTCTTCTTTTCTTTTCATCCCAGAACCTGTCCCTCAATGTTCTTTAATGTTAAAGTCTGTCTCACGTCTGGAGAAGAAACTGGAGGCAGTTGGATTTCTTTAGAAGTTTGCATTTAATCTTTCTCTCAGGATGTGTATTTGTTCATTTATACACTGGCTTTGAAGAGAGGATCTTTCCATGATCACTTAAATAAGAGTAATGCTTTTTTTTTGTAAAAAATGAGGCGCTGGTGCTCATATCTTGATAAAAGAACTGTGGGTAGCAGCACAAAATGGCTGCCATGGGCTGCAAAAAGAAAAAGTGGCAGTATTTCATGATGGTGAGTAGTCACCCCCAAAAGACCACTGTTTTCAGAGTAGTAACATGATAGTAAACAACGATTAAAGGGTACATTTGGATTGGAAAGACTTCTGGAACAAAAGCGTCTTCACAACACTTCAAAAGAAGGCAAGGGGAATGAGAAGTTTCTCAGAGAAGGGAGTCCCCCAACTACAGTGTCAGCACTAATGGTGGTTGCCATTCTGATCCTGATTATGTGCCAGAGAGGAGGGTCACTGAATTCCTTATTAACATTTAAATACTTTTGGTTTTGAGTCTTGGAAGACCCGCTCCCTGCCTTGCAGGCCTTTTCCCACCTGGCCTGGGAGGGCAGAGCCCTGGCTGAGTCCAGCTGCAAAAGCTGAGGCTGTTGGGCTTGGGTGTTGTTTGCCAGGTTTTGTTGGGGGAGATTGTTGCTGTTGGTTTTTTTGCATATTTATTTTGGATTTTGTTGCAATTCATGTGGAAATAGTTCAGTTTGGTTGTGTAGGGTTTTTTTATCTATTGTTTACATCTATGTTGCAGTTACAATTTTTTTTCATGTTGTAAGGTGCCTTACATGGTTTGAACTGTGGAAAGGTGGCATACAAATAAAATTATGTATGTATGTAATCTCACAAGGGTATATCAAAGGTGAAAATACATATCATTCAAATGGGAAATACAAAATTTTGCACACTGGGCATACAAGGATGTCTCTATATGTTTCCTGGACAACACAAGTCTATGCTTGCATGTTGCTTAGAAGCCATTCTGGCATGTAAATGGTAGATAAATCAATAAATAATAAACAGTAGCACTATGCTATCCTGTTCAGAAAAAAATTTGGATGTGCTGCAGTTAATTCCAGTCAAAGGCAGTAGAGATGTTGAGTAGTTGTCTCTGTGTAGGATTTCAGAGCTAGAAATAAAGGACACATTTCCTGTTTTCCTGTCTTCGTGCTTCAGCCACACAACGTTGTCAGATTATGACATGTTCATAGACGATACCGCTCTTGCTTTCAAGAAAGCCATCTGTCTTTACAGCACTGTGTCTGACCTCCCCATTTCATATGTTTAAAGTTCCATTTCTTTGTACTCAGCTGAACTTTAGCAGAGCTCTCCCAGCATTTCAACAATGCGGCCAGGGAACAGCAGGAAGATATTCTTGGTATTTTATCTGCCGTAATATGTGTGCTTCCTGATGTAGATTTTGTCACAGGCCAGTTAAATTCTTTCTGCACACATGTGCTGAGTTTATTGCCCAGTGGAATAAATTTCACTTAGTATTCTAGTTCCTTTTTTTGGATCGTAAACAACAAAGAGCTTTGTGACCCTTTAAAGGCTAGCAGATGATGTTAAATTTTAGCGTGAGTTATATCCTTGGTTGCTCTTCTTCTGCATACTGTCTCCTTGTTGGAATAGTGGTACCTTGGTTCTCAAACATAATCCATTCCAGAAGTTTGTTCAACTTCTGAAACGTTCGAAAACCAAGGTGTGACTTCTGATTGGCGCAGGCGTCCTGGAAACAACAGCCGACAGCTGCATCGGACGTTCGGCTTCCGCAAAGTGTTTGAAAACCGGAACACTTACTTCCGGGTTTTCGGCGTTTGGGAGCCGAAATGTTCAAGTACCAAGGCATTCGAGAACCAAGGTTCCACTGTATTTCAGTCAGAAGGGAAGAAGGGAAGAAGAATTCATGGAGTGGAAGGAAGGGCCCCTTCCTCAGACCAAAGGTGGGAACACTCACATTGCCATAGCCAGGGGGAAGGGAGGGGGTGGCAGGCAGGAACTGGTGAACAGCCATGTTGGGCATATTCAGGCTTCAAACTGAGGGGTGAACACTTTGATCTCCCCCATCTGCCACCTGCGGCGAGTGCCTCAATCCACCTCATGGAAGTGAAACTCTCTACAAATCTTAAAGATTAAGGGCGCTAATCTAATCTTCTCTGCACAGGCAGACATAATTTAGAAATGTGGTTCTCAAAATGCTGAATTCTGTATCCAAAGTAAAATGTTGTACTGCACTCAGAACACCCGGAGAACTCTTGTGTAAACTCAATTTTAAGAAGATTTCTTTTGGCCATATCCATTCCCCACTGAACGTTTCTAATATTAGACGTTTTCTAAGTACGCTGTGAAAATTAAGTAGCACATTAACAGTTCCTTATTAACGTTCTGCAGAAATGTCAGCTTTTCAGACTTAGGGAAGTGTGCAAGCTGTTGGAGAGCTGGTGACCTGCTGAAGCAAAGCAGCTGTATTTATGCAAAGACTGATCTTAACGGATTTTGTAAGGCAGCTAAGAAGCTAGAGAGAAAGTTGCTGTGTAAAACTAAGCTGGCGCTTCTTCTGTTCTCTGTAAACAGTTGCATTCTGATCTCAGATCCCATCTATTCATAACACTTTTGGGTTGAGTGAGTGCGGGGAGTGTCTTTGGGAGAGATGATGTTATCATATTTCTTCATCCATTCCTTCCTAATTTAGGATGTTGCAGCAATATATACTTCCATTTTACAGCTGTGCTGGCTACCCAGCAGATATGAATCTCTCTCTGTGTGTGCAGTGACACTTTCCCTTCTCTTTATCCTGTGCATGTGTTTTCACTCAGAAGCAAGTCCTGTTGACTGAGTTCACTTCTCTGTATTGAAGATTGCAAGCTGTACATGCATTCCGTTTCTGCTTTGGTGCTTATAGCTAGCATAGCTGGAGTGCAATTAACAAAAGCTCAGCTTACATACTCTTTAAAAAAAAAAAGCTTGAATTGAATGAAGAAATCAAATAGCTCTCTTTGATTTTCATAGAATCAGAGTTTGAAGGGACCCAAGGGCCATCTAGTCCAACCCCCTGCTATGCATTTTTTTTTTTTGCGTTCTGTTATGTGCTAATAAGTGGACTTACAAGTACTCAGTAGTTTATTTTTTAATGTAAGTGATCAGAGTGCCTTGAATCCATTCGTTTAAAACCATGGCAGATGGAATTATATTTGGCAGAATGCTGCCTGTGTTAGCTGCTGATATTGCTGCAGGTAAAAATATTAAAAGGCTTAGTTAAAAAAAAATGAAACGCCTGAAAATTCAGCAGAGGCCCAGTATCCCAATCTCTTAACTATCCCTAGTCTAGTGTAAGAATATGCACGCCTAGGAAGTGCAGTTAATGGCAGCGACTGTACAAAGTTGGTTGGATAGATTGTTTTACTTTCTCGCCGGCAAAAACTCTTAACCTGCTGACATCTCTCCTGAGTGGCATTTCCCTGCTCCATGGTAACAATCATGAAATCATTTTCTCTGAGGCTGGAAAAAAAAGAGAGTGCTGTACTTCACAGGCACTGCAGTGTGCCAAACCAAAGAACCATTTGGGCACATGCAAAGTCCTATTGCCCTTTCTGAATGCTGAAGCTGAATTAACTCTGACAGCATGTGCTTAGCTCTTTTGGCTGTGTTTTTGTACCCTTTTCAACTGAAGAAAGGGAAATTGCAATCTTTAAGGACAAGTGGGTCTGTTTGAGACTTCGGTTGAAAGTGCTGGCTGCGGCTTTTAGAACATGATTTTTAAACACTCCACCCCCAATAATAATAATAATAATAATAATAAATAAAACACGTAAAGGAATGTGAGAGTTAAGAGTCTTCCAGGTGTAGTCTTATGCTACAGAAGAGTCTTCTAGAGCAGTGGTTCCTGATCTTCCCTCTTGAGAGGGCTGAAGATGACTGAGGCCCAACAGTTGCAAAATGGTGGGGCATAGATAGTCACAAAATGGAGGGAGAGTTTGGCATAATGAGCCCATAATTACTGATATTGCTTGCTAGGGGGCAAGGCTTGCAAGGCAGAAGGCACCACTGGGAAGACTGTGACACTGAGGCCCACTGCCTCAGAAACACTGTTCTGGATTGAAAAAAATGGGACGCTCTCCCCCAGGAAATCTGTCTGCTGTTTCCTCATCTCTAAAATGGGAATCTCAAGGAATTGATTGTTGTAGTGAGGATAAGTGTTACAGTGGTACCTCAGGTTACATACGCTTTAGGTTACATACGCTTCAGGTTACAGACTCCGCTAACCCAGAAATAGTGCTTCAGGTTAAGAACTTTGGTTCAGGATGAGAACAGAAATCGTGCTCTGGTGGCACGGCAGCAGCAGGCAGCCCCATTAGCTAAAGTGGTGCTTCAGGTTAAGTACAGTTTCAGGTTAAGAACGGACATCCGGAATGAATTAAGTACTTAATCTGAGGTACCACTGTACATGCATGGTGTGTGTGTGTGTGTGTGTGTGTGAGAGAGAGAGAGAGAGAGAGAGAGAGATATTGTATATCTCCTCCTCTTTGGCTTCACTTTATAACCAGGGCTGGGGTACAAAGGTTGGAGTGCAGCTTTCTAGACCCATTTTCCTACCGCAACACTTATGCGCCTTCCCAAAAGATTGCCCACATAGGTTGGCAGATTGCTTCTCCATTTGGCACAAGAGGCTGCTAGACCAGAAATTAGATACATGCGTATACACATGCACACTTTTGGATCCAAGACTAGGCTTTGAAACTAAGATTCAAAGTTGATAACCATGGTTAAGACTAGCAAGGGGATACCGACCAGAGAAGAATGGCAGGCTAAACTGATGTACGCAGAGATGGCGAAACTGATGGGAAAGATCAGAAACCAGGAAGATCAAGTATTCCTAAACGACTGGTTTTTCAGTATGTTTAAAAGACCACAGTAAACAGTTAAAATCATTGGCAGGGATATAATGACACTTGTAATGTGAAATCAGTTATGGTAACTATGGATATATAATAGATGGATAAGGGTAAAAGAAGAAGAAGAAGAGTTTGGATTTGATATCCCGCCTTTCACTCCCCTTCAGGAGTCTCAAAGCGGCTAACATTCTCCTTTCCCTTCCTCCCCCACAACAAACACTCTGTGAGGTGAGTGGGGCTGAGAGACTTCAAAGAAGTGTGACTGGCCCAAGGTCACCCAGCAGCTGCATGTGGAGGAGCGGAGACACGAACCCGGTTTCCCAGATTACGTGACTACCGCTCTTAACCACTACACCACACTGGCTCAGAATACTTTATTTTAAATATGGAACCCAGGGAGGGAGGGAGGTCCGAAGGTTTGAAAGAACCTTTTATTTTAATGTTTGAAATGGTTAAAGTTAACATGTGCAAAATTATGTAAAACCAACAGAAAAAAATATTTTATTTTTTAAAAAAAGACTATCAAGGGGAGTATGCGTTGGTGAGGGAATGCAAGTTTTTTGTGGTTGGCTCCTGATATCTTTGAACACATGTCATTGTTCTGTGCAGACTGCTTAGATACTCCAGGTTGAATTGGCATGCAGAGTTGTAGTTGTTCAGGGATCAGGAGGAAATGAGTCCTGAAATTTCTGTACTCTATAATTTTAAATTAAGTGATTGCTTGGGTTAGAAATTCAACAAAACTGCAGTCCCCCAGTGAGGGGGGACTGTCCTCTCAACAGACACCCTTCACATATCCAGACAAGGATGGGGCAGTGAGAGGCAATAGTGAGATGTGGATGGCAGTGACCGCACCTCTGATATCACAACTACCCCATTCTAATGAGAGCAGCCCCACTGTTGCAAGAATGCCACTGACTCCATGTGCTCCATGAGGCCCCCACCAAAAACTGGGAAATTTGTCATTTAATAAACAAACTACGCAGGTGGCGCTGTGGGTTAAATCACAGAGCCTAGGACTTGCTGATCAGAAGGTTGGTGGTTCGAATCCCCGCGACGGGGTGAGCTCCCGTTGCTCGGTCCCTGCTCCTGCCAACCTAGCAGTTCGAAAGCACGTCAAAGTGCAAAAGTAGATAAATAGCTACCGCTCTGGCGGGAAGGTAAACGGCGCTTCCATGTGCTGCTCTGGTTCTCCAGAAGCGTCTTAGTCATGCTGGCCACATGACCCGGAAGCTGTATGCCGGCTCCCTCAGCCAATAAAGCGAGATGAGCGGCGCAACCCCAGAGTCGGCCACGACTGGACCTAATGGTCAGGGGTCCCTTTACCTTTACCTTATCCTCCTATTGGTTTGCATCAGTGTTACTCCTCATGTAAGCCTCTTCTCTCTCTTTCGTACACAAACAAATATTGTCTGCTTACGGCAAAATGGGTATTTATCAAAATCAAACATACTACAATTGTGCAGTTCTTTGACTGAAATGGCAGCCTGGAATAGTAAAGCTTGAGTAAGACTTGATTAAGTAGCAGTGTGGTAGCCTTCCCTCCCTAACGTGATTAAAGCAAAAACAAGCAAAAACACAACCTTCCGTGGGCCACATATTCCCATTATTAGAGGCCATAAAATAGCTGTTTATGGTAAAAACATTCCCAGTGCACCAAAAGTGGCCTATGAAATCTTGTTAACTCAACTTTTACTGGAAGAGGAGCTGTGGGGTCAGTTTTATGTGTGCCAATGATATGCAAAGTGATTGATGCACCAGATTTATAGTGGCACATTCATTGCAAAGAGCTATAGAGAGAGATGGTGAATGTGGAGGCCCAGTGAAGGGCAAGGAAGATTATTGCTCCTTGCAAACAAGTTAGAGGGTGAGGAAGGCTTCCTTGCTGTGTTGCATTTCTTTATGAAACTCCTTTGCCCTATAGACTTGTTTCAGCTTCAAACTTGTTGTCCTTCCTATGGTCTTTTGTAAGCCACTTAGCACAGCGCTCCATCTCACTGTTCTGGCTTTGGGGACAGCCTTTGAAGCCTCCGCAGAGCAGTGGGGTGAAGGCATCCTGCTGCCCTGCGGAGGCTTTGCGCAGCCATCCCCAAGCTAGAACAGCGAGACGGAGCACTGCGCAGCACTCTGTCTCCCTGTTCTGGCTTTGGGCTTAGCTGCGCAACCTGCATTTGCTCCATAAGACGCACATACATTTTCCCTTACTTTTTAGAAGGGAAAAAGTGCGTCCTATAGAGCGAAAAATACAGTACATAGTTTGAATTACATTTTGAGATTAGTGTTTGGGTTTTCTGGTGTCAGGATTCGAGCCTTTCCAGGGTGATTCTTTGAATTCCTTGTGTGCTAGATTCTCTCTTCTTGCTTTTCCAACTCTGGAAATTTAGCATTTAGCTCCGTTAGTTGACTGTCTTGCAGTTCTCACTTCTTGGTTTGTGTCCTTATAACAAAGAATTTATTTCCTGTGATGTATAGATTGTTGTTTGTTTTTCCCACTTTCCATGTGTATGCTTTACATAAGCTGAAAGGTACGACGCTGTAAGTATAAGTGTAACTGTACTATATAATCATGTAATTGCAAGGCAGCGTGGGGGGAAATGATATCTGAGCATGGAAATACTAGCTTCCTTGCAATTACGTGACTATTTCAGCAGCTGATTTTTAGAACTATAGTGCATCTTATGACTGCTCACCATTCTACATCCAGTTTATTTCCTTTACTCTTTTATATTTGGACCCTACTCTGTCCATTGGGATCAACCCAGATTTTACCAACTGAATGCAGAAAAGCCCTGAATGGTTGAAGTCTCAGGTCAAATAGGGTGTAAGAAATGAAGGATGAAACCCCATTCCTTGATCTCAGGAACCAACAAGCAGAATTTGGTTATGATCAGAGGTGTCCAAAAGCATTGCAAGCAACTTTCCAGAAGATATAGAAGAATCTTGTAAATGTAGAAATAGAACTTGCTAGTTATCAAGATTGCAAATATTACCATTTATATTGGCTTTAGATTTTTTAGTAAAATAAATGATGATGATGAGAAAAAAAATATTGTTGGTCTAAGTTTTATGTCACAGTTAGGCATGAATTTCTGACTTTTCCTCTTTGTAGACGGTGGACATACATAAAGAGAAGGTGGCCCGTAGAGAGATCGGCATTTTGACAACCAATAAGAATACATCCAGAACACACAAAATCATTGCGCCAGCAAACATGGAGCGTCCTGTAAGGTATATTCGAAAACCTATAGACTACACAGTGCTGGATGACGTGGGTCATGGTGTAAAGGTAAGAATTTAGTTCTTTTCCCAGCCCTCCTCAAGTGTTGTGTGAACCTTAAACTGTGGTTAATTTTAACTATGTTTAGTGGAAGCAAAAATAGTTAAACTGTTCTTTACATCTACATATCACAAGGGTATAAAGAAATTTATCAATCCAATTGTATTTTCAGCCAGAATTCTAGTCTTCATTTGATTTCTGAGAATAGCAGTTGCTTTCTCCTGTTTTGGTCCTTCCTTGAAGAATATATCATTACATCTTTTCTCTAAAATAAAGGCAGTCCTTTCAGTCACATCTGTGCTGTGCCAGCCAAATGTTACTACCGCTGCATTTTGAAGCTGTGATTGTTTGTGATAGTGCTATGTGTTTAGCATCTGTTTGTTAAAAGCTCTGGCAAGCTGAGAACAGATGCAGTGATGCAAAAATGGAGGAGGGAAACAAGGAAGCAGGCAGACTTCGATGGAGCTGCTCCTTTCCCTCGCGAAAGCAATTTATGAAATACGTTTTCCTTGAATTCACTTAAATGCCTCTTAAATCCTCTCAAAGGTGTGTTGAAAGCAAGCAGTTGTGCAATTGTATTTAGGAGTGACCGCAAAAGGAAAGCCCTGTGTGCTTAAATTCAAATTGAAGAGAACTGACAACATAACCAGTTCTCTTCCTCTAGTGTTCTTGACATGCCTTTCCTTTGTAAGAAAAAGAAGAAATGTTGGAACAGTGCTACTTTTTGTTTTGCAGAAAAGGTTTTGGCTCTTTATAAAGGTCACTGTATGTATATTATTGTGAGTCTTGTGAAAGGGTGATCAGAACTCAGTTCCACAGTTTTCCAGTAGTGGGGCTTCAAAGTGGAGACAACTCTGTCACTCCTTTCATGACACACCAGAGTGTAAAAATGCCCCCTGCCTTCCTTGCTGTTTTCCATTTTCTGTGTCTACAAAATTTGTGCTTAATAACGGAGCAGATTCTTTACAGCAGTTTCTCTTGTTGCTGCTGCTTTGATTCCTGATCTGATGATGTTGCAAGCTAGCCCATACCAAATTTCGGAATTTGGAAATGTTTCAGGAGCTCATTGTTTGTCTGCCAAATATAAAAATTGGGGTGTGTGTGTGTGTGATGGTGATGATAACACAATCACAATACTAGCACATATTGAGAAGTAAAGTGAACTCAGCTTGAGCTGGAAGCTTCTTAGTCTAAATCTCACCTCCTGCCATGAACTCATGGGGTGGTTTTCTGCAAGCTCCTCTTTCTTGCCTCCAGGTCCCTGATCTGCAATATAGGAGTAATACTGGGTTATCTTTTTATGGGATGCCTTAATGATTTGTTATTTATGCATTGCCTTAATTTATATCTGACCCTTCGTCACTTTCATGAGCCCAGGGTGGGTAACAGCAATCAAGAAAGCTGTAACAGTAATTAAGAATTACATACAACAGAATATCTATCATTCTTCCCAGGGAGAGGATGAATGTATTTAATTGGTGGATCAGATGAACAGAGACTATTCCGGTTGGGTTTCAGGAGCTCAATAGCTAGGGCAGTAGTCAAGGAAAGACATGTCTTGGGTCACCACACAATGCAGCTTCCTCACCTGTGGAAAAATGAAAAAAGCCCCCTCCCCCTTGCAGATTTTAGTCCTCAGACAGGATCATATTGGAAGGGATGCTGTTGAGTTACCATTTTAAGTACTTTGAGGACTTGGGGAAAGTACAGAGCTTTATTTTCCAGGCATTGTTAGAAGGAACCAACTTCCTATGCAGAAAGCACTTCCTTGTAGAAATTGCATGTCACCCACTGGGAAAACAACTCCTTAAATTATTTTATTGCAGAAGTAGCAAACACACTGCACATTTTATGGAAAGCCTGCCTACTTGCCTACCTGTGCAGACAAGAGATTTCTTAATCTAGCATTGCAATCCAGCACTAGTTTGTGATTAAAGAATTTCCCTCGGGTTCTCTTTCATGAGATATATTTATGCAAATGTGTACAAAGCTGTGTGCCTTTTTTAATATTAATCCTAATTTTTAAAAGCTCCCATTGCCTGAATAGAAGATTGCTTTTTGAGATAATACTTACTTACACTAAAGTGTAATATACTTACACTAAATCCACTTAGACAAAAAAAAAAGCCCTACGCTTAGCCTGAGATCAGATGTGGGGAACTTTGTCCCCTATCCTTTCCCCTTCCACCCTCCACAGATCAACCTGTCAAGCACCTAGAGTCACAATAATATCAGACGACCTGCTTGAAATCAAACTCTGTGTTCAAAGGTACTTTGTAAGACCTGATGAGCAGCTAAATAAGACCAGTGCACCGTGCTGGGCGGGCACCACTAAAGCTCTCTAAGCTAGTGGCCAGCGCTACAATTTGTGGAATCAAATTCTGTGGGCTAACTGTGCCCTGATTGAAATAGTACTTCTGTTTGCCAGTTCTGAATCTCCCACCAATCAGCTTCATTAGATTATACTGGATTCCAGTCATATGAGAGGAAGAGGAGGAGGAGGATGGAAGCTTTTTTCTCCACACCACATACTGTATTTTTCTGTGTATAACACGCCCACGTGTATAAGACTACCCCTATTTTTCAAACCCCAAATTAAGGAAATGGGAGATTGCCCAGGGTTGTTCAGTTTTTTTTTGGCCTGGTCGCCGCCGCCAATCACCACCACAGCAGCAGCCAATCACCAGCAGGCCTTGCCGCAGCCACCAATCACCCACCCAATCGCCGCTGACAATCTCCTGCTTACGGCTGCCACCAGTCACCCGTTCCCCTCTCTGCACTATCCGTGTACAAGACGACCCCCAATTTCAACCCAATTTATAATACAGTGGTTCCCCGCAAGATGAATGCCTCGCAAGACGGAAAACTCGCTAGACGAAAGAGTTTTCCGTTTTGGAGGTGCTTCGCAAAACGATCTCCTATGGGCTTGCTTCGCAAGACGAAAAGGTCTTGCGAGTTCCTGCGGGTTCCCCCCCCTTTTTCAGCTGATCCGATAAGCTGATAAGCCGCTATAAGCCGCTAATAGCGCTAATAGCGCTAATCCTCTAATCCGTCAATGGGCTTGCTTCGCAAGACAAAAAAACCGCTAGACGAAGAAAATCACAGAACGGATTCTTTTCGTCTTGTGAGGCACCACTGTACCCCAATTTATAATAAAAAAAACATGGTCTTACACACAGAGTAATACGGTATATCTTTTTATATGCCACTTTTCATGTTCTCTCTGTCCTGGGAATCCAAAACGCTGCACAGCCCTAATGCATCTTCCTAGCCTCCATCTGAGATAGGTCATAAATAATTTTCATTTTACAGAGGGGTAATGTGTGACTAAGAAATTACTTGACCACAGCTACCCAGTGAATTCATATCTGATCTGACTCTTCGGCTGTGCTGACATTCGCTTTCTTTTTCACCGTCCCATTTCTCCTAGCTGGGCTTTATTCTCCCCAAGGCTCTAGCGTCAGAAGCAAAAGGTCAAAAATGCAACGTTGGGTGTGCAAAGCATATTGTGAAAGGGGCAGACGGTATAAAGGTGGAGCTATAACTCAGTGGTGCAGAGAACATGCTTTTCAGGTAGAAAGTCACAGGCCTGATCCTTAGAATTTCTAGTTCAATGTTGTGCAACCACAGGCCCAGCCAAGACCTCTTTCTGGAAATTGGAAAAGCCCCTCTGTCTGAGCTTCAGAACTACTGCCAGTCAGAAAAGAGAGGGTTGGTGTGGATAGACCTGATAAAAGAGTCTTGTGTGTGTACAGCTGCAGCAAGTATAGGATGCAGGCCAGTTGCACTATATGCATTTGGAAATTCTGACCCCCCCAAAAGTCCACATCCTCAAGCTTGTTGCATATTAATGTACATAACTGCATGCAGAGAGGTTGCTGTGAACTAGGTTAGCAGAGAGCTGCTGATTATCTCTTTGTGTGAATGGATGCTGGCGGTGATGCAACCAGAATGACTACCATTTCCCTGGGCATATATAACTTGCAGCCCATTCGTCTTTCTTGAAGGGAATCAAAAGAGTTGGAAGAGACCTAAAACATCATCTGGTCCTCCCCATTGCCAATGCAGGAAATTCACAACTTCATATTGCTTTATGTGGAAGAATTAATCTTTGTGTGTGCTGGTTGTGTCCGGGATGGGAAGATCATTTTTTTTTCTCTTTTGTATGTGATCTCATGTAATCCACCTTCACAGGCTAGGATTCCATTTTTTTAAGGCACCAAGCAGGCATGGACCAAAATATTGGTCTTTTGGGGTGGGGTGGGCATTATTCACCAGCCCCATCTGCCTTCACCTGCTTCAGGTGTTTGCAGGCTGTTCTAAATGTATTGAATGCTTCTAAGTGTCAACCTGGACAGTGTTTCACAATTGCTAGAGGGATGGAAACTTCATTAAATTTAAAAAATGCTGAATTGAGACAGACAAAGCTTCCTCCTTTTGTGGAAACTTGGTCTGCTTTCTCAATGGTGGCAAACGAAAGCTATTCTCTGAACTGGCCTGCAGTTGTAGATTACAGTGAAGAAAACAAATGTTGCCAATCATTGTGCCATTAGTACTTAAACCTGCCATGTGAACAGTAAGAGATTTTGCCATTAATTTCTACTTTTCTTCCTCCTTTTCTTTTTGCCAACGTAAGTGGCTAAAAGCCAAGGTAAGAAGAGTTATTTCTCATTTGACCCACAATGTCCCATGACAATAGAGGCTGCTGAGCCCTTACACCTGAAAGCTAGTCCTTTTCCCTCTTCTCTTTCTCTCCTATACTCCTCTCTTCTCTTCCCCCAACCTCATAGGTTGTTTACATGTGCTGAGCCTCAGCTCCAACTGACAGTTGATATATCACTGATATATTGACAAAGTGCATTTTATCCATAGATAACAATTTAATTTTTCTCTAACATACATAGTGCTTTGCTTTGATTAGGTAGATGCTTATCTCTTATTGACTTACACCTTAGATCAGGCTTCCCAGAAACACTTGCATGCCTATGTAAATCTTGAATACAAAATAAATTCAGTGGATCTGACACGTTCACTAAAATAAGATTTGGTTCATGAGCCGTTATTTATGCTTAGCGCAGCTTAGGTTTCATTCACTGTGGGTGCAAATGTGCAAAAGGAGTGGGGTGGGGGGCTTAGAATTAAAAAGCTTAGGCATGGATTTCTCTTCTTGCATTTAATCCCGTATGCAGCAAAAGAAGCTGTGCTTTAAAAGCTGTCTGGGAATCCTCACTTCATATATTAGTGTATTCAAGCATTGCATTGACATAACAGTTGGGGCTATTTCTGTCCAAAGAAATTAAAGCATTATTCTGGTTTTCAGCATGGAAATAACCAGCCTGCGAGAACTGGCACTCTGTCAAGAACAAATCCGCCTACACAAAAACCACCAAGTCCTCCTATGTCGGGCCGGGGAACTCTGGGGTAAGAATAAGACTTTCATTCTCCTTTTCGGTTGACAAAGAACACAGTTTTAATTGCTTGGGTCAACAGTTTTTTAGCACTTGAGGTCTCTGTCTTCTAGTGTTTGTTTAACTTGTGCAGTTGCACTTCTGTTATAAAAATACCACAGTGGTATCTAACTGAAATCATGTTCAGAGTGGACCCATGGAATCAATGCACTCTGAAGTTTTCCTGATTTCAATGGTATGATTTAATTGGATATCACCTTTAATATTTTGGACTGAGAATCATTCCACGCAACTACCACCCACACTGAATAACTGACTCAATCCGAAAAGCGCATTTTCTTATAGTAGGTTCAACAGGTTTCAATACAGCCATCTCCTTAGTGCGTGACCTTTAGGATTGCAACCTGGGCAGGGAGGCTGGGGCCAGCGAATGATATTTGTCTGAGGCAAAGAAAAAAAAAGGGCACACCCACCCACCCACCCAGTTGCACATACAGAAGCTTAGCAGACTTCAGTATCTGGTCTTACTTCAGCTCTGGTATTTACATGTTGCCACCACCTCTGCTCCCAGCACCTGCTGCCTAAGGCAGCTGCCTCACTTTGCCTCATAGTAGAGCTGGCCCAGGGTGGCAAGGATGACTGCTATTTCATTCCTGTTACAGCCAAAGAGGATTTAAATAAATAAATAAATAAAAATTAAGTTTCCAATGCGTGAACAGAACACCCACTCTGAAATATGTTCTGTTTATGCAGTCTGACACCTTAAGTGGATTGAATTGGTACATCGGCATTATATCAGTCCATCTGTTTTTGCCTGGTGGGTATTTTCTGTTTACAGGACTGGCTCCTCCAGAGCCCTGCTAAGATCTGTAATAGCCTTGAGGCTGTGGGAAGAGGGTGAGAAACTGAAGTCCTGTTACAAGCAAGCACATTCTACTGCAAGGGCCAGAATAAGGTCTATAGCATACCAGAGCATCCCTTTTTTTTACAATATAAGTTGCTATATTGGTACAGTCTTAGACCATTCATTCCTAGGTCTTCAAACTATAGGTTGGGGTGCTCTGGGAAGGTAAAAAGCCCTAGGGAATGGTGTGGGGATGTGCTATGATTTCTTAGACACACTAAGAAATAAACTTCAAGGAGATTAGCAGTGTCTGCTTGAAAGCCCTCTCTTGGATAGGGTTGCCATATTTCAAAAAATGAAAATCCAGACACAAATGTTATTGAGCTCTCTTTCTTTTTTGGGCAAAATTGATGAGATTATTTTTTTTTTGCAAAATCTCCCAAAAAATTGAAGTTTTTGAGCTATTTTTAAGGAAAAAAACACAAACACTTTTTTGCCAAACCTTTTACTAGGTGTTACAGTTAGAGGTTATCATAAAACATCCATATATAAAAATTTAAAAATACAGAAGGATTCAGATTCAAAAAGTCTGAGGAAGACTGACTTGGGTAGAAGTCAAATGTTGAACCTGGAAAAATGAGCAACGCTCCAGCTTTGGAATGAGGTGTATGCGTCTGGAAGAGGTATTGGTTTATTGCTAGGAATATAGAATGTTGCTAGAATAATGCACAATGCCACCATCTTTGGGAAACATGGAAAGCCAGACTGGAGAATTTATGCTCCAGTAACCTGGCATGGAATCAGTAGTAGTTTAACAGTGTTGGTGCTGACCTTTAAAGTCCTAAATGGCTTCGGTCCTGTATACCTGAAGGAGCATCTCCACCCCCATTGTTCAGCCTGGTCACTGAGATTCAGCTCAGAGGTCCTTCTGGTGGTTTCCTCCCTGCGAGAAGTGAAGCTACAGGGAGCAGGCAGACGGCCATCTTGGTAGTGGCACCCACCCTGTGGAACGCCCTCTCAACAAATGTCAAGGAAATAAGCAACTATCTGACTTTTAGAAGACATCTGAAGGTAGCACTCTATGGGGAAGTTTTTTAATGTTTGATGTCTTACTGTGGTTTTATAATTTGCTGGTAGTCATCCAGAGTGGGGCAACTCAGTCAGATTGGTGGCATATAAATAACCACCACCACCTGAATTATTGAACAGTAGTATCCAAATATATTTGGATACAAATATTAGATATATTTAATATCTAACAGTCGCCTGTGGTTTAGAGCTGGCTCTATGGTTTCCCCAATGCATAGCTGACTTGTTGATTTGGGGTGGAAGTGGTTTTTAATACAGAAAAAGGAGAAATTTTCATTCATGAGCTTGCTTAATTTTCCTTAGATGATAAAAAAAATCTAGGAAGCAAGATTACTCATAAAGTAGAGAAGCTGTTTTTAACAGAATTTTAAACAAATTATTTAATGAAGCATGTAGCTTTTTCTTTTTTAAAAAAGTAGAAGTTGCCAAGTTGAACACCCAGCAGAGCAGAAACTTCCTGCTTTAGGTTGTAGGTGGAAGTTTAAGAAAAGGCAATCCCTTACAGAAACTAGCCATTGGTATTAAAGGTGTTATGTGCTGTAGATGACACAAGAAAGGATTAGATGAGTATATAAATCCTACACAGAGCAGCAAGCAGTTGCTTGGAACTCGAAAAGGAGCGCGAGGGTTATAAATCTAAGGAAATACCAATAAGTGCTGTTTAGTGCCGACAGGGTTGGAAGGAACTCTTTATTTTATTGAACTCTAATGCTAGGAAGGGAGAATTCCGTGATGCCTTTGAAGGCAATGAATTGCTTGGGGGTGGAAAGTTAGGTTCAGTTGCATTGAAGGGTAAGAAATGTGGGTAGGCACATATAATACGTTGCAATAATCAGACGTAGAGATTGCCGGAGCAGAGACAACAGACATTAGGCTATCCCTGTCCAGATAGGGGTGCGGCTAGGCCACCAGTTGAAGCCGATGGAAGGCACTCTATGCCACCGAGGCCACCTGAGCCTCAAGTGACAGCAAAGGAGCCAGAAGTTTTCCCCAAGCCATATCCCTGCTCCTTCAAAGAGACTGTAACTCCATCAAGCGGCCTCTCCCAGCCATCTGGTTTAGGGAGACGCCCACTAACAGTGCTTTAGTCTTACCTAGTCTAAGCTTCAGTTTGTTGGCCATGGGTCCTGCTAGCTAGGGATGACGGGAGTTGTAGTCCAACCACAGCTGGGGGACCCCTAAGTTTGAGAAACACTGTTAAGATGATGTGCACTGAACTGTGCTGTAGCTACTTGTTTCCTTAGTCAATTAATAAGCCTCCCTCTCTCTCTCTCCCCACCCGCTTTTGTTCTGTGTCTTGTTTCATCTCACCAGACGGAACACACCTTATAAGACTTTGGAGCCTGTTAAGCCGCCAACAGTCCCTAATGATTACATGACCAGTCCTGCAAGGCTCGGAAGCCAGCACAGTCCTGGGAGAACGGCATCCTTGAACCAGAGGCCCAGAACACACAGGTACAGTTCAAGACTCTGCAGGTGGCCTGTCCTGAAACTTGATCCCAACCAAGCATGATAAAAGACGTTGGAGCATAAGAGATACGGAACAAAGAATTTTTTAGTTCAAAGCACTTCCTGTTTCTAAAGTTTGCTTTGTTTGCAACAAAAGGGTATTCAGTTGTGGTTCCAGCACAGCCCGTGGAACTCATTGATATGTGAGCCTGGTTTTTAGAATTCACTCGTGGTCTCTTCCGGTCCACAATTAAGAAACAGCTGCTTGGGAGAAAACTGACACAGGACTTAGTTCCTGACTATCACCAGGATCCAAATAAATATTGAAGTATTTCTGTGAGCCTAAGGAATATTGAGCCTGCCCCTGCCCCACCTGTTGATAACAGAATCACCCTATATGCTACGTAGCAAACTATTGATAATTATTCCTAACGAGGTTTTAACAATGAAAATACAAGGACATAATCCAGACAGCAGCTAAAATAGGACATCTCCAAAACTAAATCTTGATCCTGCCCCTAATCAATACTCTGATGATCCCTTAACAGCAGAAGCAGCCTTTGCAGCTGGAGTCAGTCAGGGCCCTGTCTTACTGGACCAGTTATAAATGGGCTAGACAGAGAGCAGGTCTTGCAGGACTTGCAGCAAGGAATGGGAAGAGTTCACTGAATTCAATGAGGCTTGCTCCCAGGAAAGTAGAAGTCAGTTTAGTTGAACTCAGTGGGGCTTATGCATGCACAGATTCCACTTAAACCCGAGTGTGGAAGCAGATGCGACTTGACTAGTAAATCACTTAAACTTCTCTTAAATTAGCTGAAAATACATTAAATATATTATATGGAAGTTTATTTAATATTTTTATTAAATCTACTGCTTCCTTACATTTTAAGGCCCTCTACCGCCGCAGGGAGCCTCGTCAATGCCCTCTGCTGCAGGGAAGAGTGGTGTGCCCTCC
This sequence comes from Podarcis vaucheri, assembly GCF_965113315.1. Lineage (NCBI taxonomy): Eukaryota > Metazoa > Chordata > Lepidosauria > Squamata > Lacertidae > Podarcis > Podarcis vaucheri. Next base: position 43,467,075 of record NC_138750.1, on the reverse strand, counting down.
GCCGCCAGCAGGGTGGCGCAGCAAGGCCCTTTGCCACTGCAGGGAGATATGGCGGGACCTTCTGCCCCCGCAGATATGTATTGTGATATATCAAGATATTGTGATGTTTAGCTGGTGATATCTTGTGATGTTGAAAACCAGATATCACCCAGCCCTAGAACCAACATGTCTGTTGCCTCATCTGGAAGGATGGCAGGGTAAAAATGTAAAACAAATATAACACTGCTGAATAACCACCATCACTACATACCCTAAAATGGTAAAGACAAGATCAAGAGCAAATCTTCTTAGAGTGCCTGGTTTTCAGGACCTTTCGTTTTTATAAGTTAACCATTCCTCTGTTTCCTAAATAAAAATTCATATTTGCCAACCATTTTAACAAATGCATAAATAGCAGTTTCATTCTCCCCCCCCTTTTTTTTTACTTTGAGAAGGCAGAATTCTTGATGATAGATGGTTTAAGGAGTAGAAAATGGTTGTGCTGTCATACTTATAACTCTGAAATTAACGGTATAATGTAAGATCACACTTAGTTAAGTTAGTGTGTGTGGCTCTCACATACCAGATTTCTGTCAAGCTTCTTATGTGAAGCAACAAGTTTACTGTGTTTTGCTGTTTCTAGGTAGAGAAAGTGTTAATTCTAGGACAACTGCAGAAACAGATAATTATATAGTCTTGTGGTTACTAGTAGTCAATTGAAATATGAGAAATCCCACTTCAGACTTGGGGGGGTGTAGGTGTGGTAGGCAGATTACATGCTTAAATATTTCACTGTGTTGTAAAAAACAACAACCCTGCTTCTGGAAATCTAGCAGTCCATCTTGGTGGATTTTAGCGCAGCCCCTTCCCAGATTCCACTGCAGGGAATATCCATTTCCTGGTAAGGGCATTAAGATCAACAAATGGAACCCGTTTAGTCTTGACACAGTCTGATAATTATTGACTTGTGGCTGATAGCTATCATCCATAGAAGCCAGCTTTTTCACTGCTGGCGCTGGAACGCACTCTCTGCTGAAATAGGAGAGACGGTATCTGTACCTGTATTGGCATTCTGCCGGTCTTTGAAGACACACCTGTGTACACAGGCATTCCCTTCATCCTGTGACCTGAGTCTCCTGTTTTAATTGCTGCTGTGTTTTGATGCATATTTTAATGTTTGTTTAACTGGTCAGAACCATTTAGAAGTCTATTCTGACATGAAGCAGTGTGTCAATTAATTATTGAATTATTATTTTTTTATACTCCACCTTTTTCCCTGATGGGACTCAAAATGGCTTACAGATAAAAACAAGAATCATTAAAAACGCAGGGGGAAAACCAATCATTAAAAAGCAATTTAACATGAATAGAATTAAAACCATAGACATATATAAAATCTATTTAAAACATGCAAATAATTGCATATTACTAAATATAAATTACTGATAGTTTGATTGGGGAGGGTTCAGACATGCCGAGCTTCTCACACCTGTAGTTTGATGTAGTAAAATTACATGTGATTCTTCTGGACATATAATTTGGCCACTATCTGCAAATGGCATGCAAAATTTGTTCCCCCATTCTTCAGTCTACATTCCCAGACTTTTATTAGAGGTTTCTTCTGAATGAACAGAACTACCTTCTTATTCCAAATTGGCTCCCTGTGAGTGTCAATAAAACTTTGGAGAAGAATAGAACACAGCTGCTGGCTGTAGTGGAATAGAAGTTAGAATTTTCAGCACTGTGGCTTATGCTGCATTAATGGTTAAAGACATACCAATGGTCATTGTAATGAGCGGGCTGTGATTTGATATATATATATATATTTTTAGCAGTGTAATGGAAGCTTATAAACCCAGCACTTGCTGCCGAGCTTGAAAAATGACAATAGTTCTATTTTGAGAGAGGCTGCAGTCACTTAAAACACTGTCTTATTTAAAACGGTTGCATAAATGTCTTTTTGTACGTTCATTATTTGAGGCAGCGGAAATGGACTCTTCAGTGTCATGTAAGTGGTTTGTGGTACGGGATTCAGCTGCAGCCATGGCAACAGGTTCAAGATCCTTGGCATGCAGAGCACTAATTTTTCTGGGAATAATCTCTGATCATGGTAGCAATCTTTATTTCTTCTCTTTCATGTAGCTCTCTCTCTCTCTCTCTCTCTCTCTCTCTGTGTGTGTGTGTGTGTGTGTGCGCGCGCGTGTGTGTGTGTGTGTGTGTGAGAGAGAGAGAGAGAGAGAGAGAGAGAGAGACTGATTTTTTTATGCTTGTTGCTTGCCGCTTTGTCTTGTGATGTTTGTGGATAATTGGAAGCAGTGGGTAGTATATTTTTAATTTGTTCTTTTGTACTGTTGTCTCAATGGCTCTCAAGTTAGCCGGCAGCATGCTTAACTTCCTTCTTTTTGTATCTGACTGGTCTGTATCCATGTGGGTCATTTTCTCCAGCTTCTGACTCACCCAAAAGCACACTGAAGCACTATTCCAATACGTAGCGAAGGTGGAGGGCCAGACTGAGACCATGCTCACCCGGATAGCATCATCATTGTCACTTTATTTGCACGCCTCCTTTGCACAAACAAAACATTTTTCTCAAAGCTGCTACAACAGTGAGAGCGGTGACACATCACAAAATCAACCATTGCAAGAACAATTTGATAACAGCAGCAATAATGAAACAGGAAAGTGATAGCAAATGTAACGGCATGCAGCAAAAACAACATTTCAGTAGTATAAATGGAGTAATGTTATACCTTTGGGCAGCAGCATACTTAACAAGGGCGTCTCAACAGTCTCAGCTTGGTCCTAGATGCTCTCTACCCACTGCTTCTTTGCCAACTACAAATTGGACAAGGACCAAGTTACTCTGATCAAATATCAAGGTCTCAGCTTCTCCAAAGTGTCTCTGTCCCTTACGCATCCCTATTCAGACAACATTAAGGAGCTAAACTGGGGTCATGGATAGGTTGATGAATGCACATTATATCACTACCAGTATAGTTTCACCCAGGAAAACCTGTCCTTAGGTGTGAATTGCTGTTGCGTTAAACATCTATAAATAAGCTCCGTTCTCCACTGTCCTCACCAAATGTGTTTAGGAGATATGTTTTCTTTCTCACTAGGTTGGCTGACAGCTTAATGAACAGAGTGTTAAGCAAAATTCACCAACACTCCCAACACTTCACCTTCTTCCGGTGCTTTTTCACAACAATCCTAATGTGTAGTGCCACTCTGATATTTTGGGAACAAGGAAACCTTTTCCAGAGTAGATGGCATCAGAGTTGCAAATTGCTTATGTTTTGACACCTTTAACATGCAATTTATCACCCTTAATTACTTTAGGGTGTCTGTAATCATTTAGGAACATTATATTAGGCTAACAGTTCTTTAGTTCTCAAAACGGTTGCTTACACTTTTTAATTAAATACTCTGATAGCTGAAACGGGGGGTGTATGTGAGTACGTAATGACTTAGCTAATTACATCTGTATCTGTTAGAATTTCGTGCATTCTTCTCTGCTGATATGATAATAAGAGGCAGGGATCTCTCCCTCCCTTCCTTTTTTTGGGGGGGGGGGCGGATTTAATTTATAGCTCTTGGCTTTGTCGTGAAATGGAGGTAATTTGTCACACTATTGACCTGGATTCATTTTCAAGTATAACATGTATTAGAATAATTGTTCTTGAAAGACATCTATTTATCTGCTTGGACCTTTTGTTATTTTATTTTTTGAACAGTGGCAGTAGCGGCGGAAGTGGCAGTCGAGAAAATAGCGGAAGCAGCAGTATTGGCATTCCCATTGCCGTGCCTACACCTTCACCTCCGACTATTGGCCAAGGTATTTTCCAAGAAGCTCCTTAAACAATATCCTATGTAATAGACAGGATTAATTCAGGTGCTGGATGAAGTTAATAGTTTTCAATTGTGCAAGTAAGTGAAGGGACCACCAGGACTCACTGGCTTGCTAGACAGGCACAACATAGGACTCAAGTTTTCAGTAGCACAATAAAGGGCATTCAATAAAGGTGTTGATTTCAGTAGGCTGCTACTGAAATGTGTCTTCAAATAAAGGCAAAATAAATATTCAGTGCTAGTTATCCAGGCACTACTCATATAGTTATATTACAGCCTTCCCCAACCTGGTGCCCTCCAGATGCTGTTGATAGACTCCCAACTCCCATCGGCCCCTGGCGGCATGACCAATAGTCAGGGATGATGGGAGTTGTGGTCCGACAACATCTGGAGGGCCACAGGTCCTCCAGCCCTGAGTTGAATGCAAAAAAAAATCACATTGCATTAATATGGTAAAATGCAGTTTTGTCCACAATAGGGAACTCAGCTCATAAAAACTGTGGATTTATGCAATAAACCACCTTCCTTCACAATTTAGATTAGCTTCCTCAACTATTATTCTTTCTCACGCTATCTCGGTTTGCCTAATTCAAATGATTAAGTGGGTTGAGATGGAGAATACTTTGTTCCATGTAGATTGCCCTGTCGTTCAATTGGATTTCTAGGAAGGGCTGAGAACGTGGACTATGTTAGGACCGGAAAACACAGAAAGATTGTAATCAAAGAAAAGCTTTCAGATTTCCTCAGAGAAGCAGTTAGAATTCATTCGTCTATTCAGTGGTTGTAGTTTATTTTTAAAAGAGGCCTTGAGGAAATGCTGCAGGTTTTCTTCAATTTTCAAAGGGTAGCTGAATCATCATGTTGATTTTTTTTTTAACGTAGGGGTACCGTGATGATCCAAACAGAAGCTGGAGAGGATTGAAATCTATTAGGATGGCATTCAACTAAGTTTTGCTTGGAGTAAGCCAAGTCAGGTCCATGAATTTCAGTGGGTCTACTCTTAGTGAAACTCAGTTGACTACCACTCTTACTTCTCAATGGAAACTACTTCCTTGTGGTGGGGAAACCATTCATCTAAGCAGAATAAGACAAATGTGGAACTAAATCTAAGCTGGAATTTCGTGACTTCTGCTACTGAATTGTTCTTGGTCTTGCCATCCTGATTTACAGTATACTTCCTCCTTTTTGGGTGTACAAACAATTTTTGAATACTTCTTTTGCATGCACATAGGCCCTTTCCATGCAAATGTCAGATGAAATGTTAATTCAGCCTGGGGGTAAGGAATTGCAAGTCTACACAGACACGGGACTATTATCTGGGCCAAGGCTCATATTTTGTGCCCCCCATTGACTAATGACTCTCACTGAGTATTGTGAGATGGATTTAAATGGCTGTATAGCCTTCCTGAAGTTGTAGGCCATTTAGTGTTGTGGAATGGATGCAGGCAGCTGTATTCCCTTCCCCAACCTGGCATCTTCCATATGTTTGGGACTGCAGCTCCCATCATCCTCGACCATTGGCCATGCCGTTTTGGGATGCCGGTGGGAATTACAGTCCAGAAATATCCACAGGGCACCCGGTTGGGGAAAAGCTAGATGTCATGATGTCCACTTGGGAACTCAACCACAGAGTGCATGTAACCATATGATGCCATATGCTGGAGGGGGCGCTTTATCCTGCCCCTCCTCTCTTGGTTTTTGATGAGTTCTGTCTGATGGGCATGGTAAAATATGCTTCGCCACGTGATGGAGTGGAAATGGACCTCCACTTGGCTGAATTGGCCTCCCAGTGACTTCACAAGCAGCCAACACCGCATTGTAAATGGGGCACCTTCATCTGCCCAGCATTTTCACCATAAGTCAAAAGGTTAAGCTCTGGATCAAGGCCTGACTTGGCAATCTATTTTAATAGCACACATATCTGCTCCTCCTCCTCCTCCTGAAGCTCCACCAGCACCACCAATGCCCCCACCTCTGGTCATGGGCAGTGTGATAGGTGAGACCTCTTGAAAGAGCTGGCATTATTGCAGTTCTTTAACAAAAATACTTAATCAACTCCCCCTTTGTTCACTAATGAATGTATACATCCTGGGTTGTGTTGTGTGCATTTGTCCTGCTACAATAATAGAAGCTTGGGGGTTTAACCAATCTAACCCCAACTAATTTTTTTCTGTGGTGAAAGCCTCTGAAAGTTTAAATATAGACACAGGAATCTGCCTTTATAGTGAGTGTCACTTATTACAAATAGCCTAGTATTGCCTATTACAGGCATAGGCAAACACTGGCCCTCCATATGTTTAGGACTACAATTCCCATCATCCCTGACCACTGGCCCTGTTAGCTAGGGATGATGGGAATTGTAGTCCCAAACATCTGGAGGGCTAGAGTTTGCCTATGCCTGGCCTATTATGCTATTAGGCAGTACTTTCCCAAGGTCATTGTACAAGATCCTTTGATGAGGATGTACCATAGATTGGGCCTTATGGGTGCAAATATCTGCTCTGCCGTATATATCACCCAAATGTACATTGTTGCACTGGGGTGAGCTACCTTTAGTCATTTTTGTGGTTTGCCTTTAAAACAAAAACCAAGAAAACCTCTGACCCTGTGGCCCACTGCTATTGCTTAAATTTACAAAGCCAGAGTGCCTAATTTGTGTTTATGTGATATGTATGTCTGTTCCGCAGCAGAAGGGCACCTAGCATTGCAAGAATCTGAACTAGCAGGCACCAGGTGGTGTGCCAGAAATGGGCAAGTGCCTGTGATCTGTTTTCTGCTCCCCCAAATCCACATTATGCATTCAGAAAACTTGTTGGTAATGTGGTATTCAGAATAATTAAATATAACCAATTCAGGGGGGCACAGATCCTACTTCAGTCTCGTGTTCAAAAGTAACTCATGTGTAGATCATGTGTCAATTTCACACATTCTTATGTTCTTGGATATATCACATAAATGTGATATATGTGCATAAAGCACATTGGGGTGACCCTGCCTTTTTTTGATGGCTTGCCCTGAAGTGGTGAGCAGTGCTTTTTACTACATTTAGCATGCATTATAAATTAACTTGAAACTGGACCACCAGCGTGGGTCTTAGCCACAGGTAGTCTTGTGCTTTCTTGAAACCACACAGCATTTGACTCTCAAAGTGCAACTTTTAAAACTTGTTAACTTGAAATGTTTAATTTAATCCAGGGAGGGGAAGATGTGGCCCCCTGAAAGCTTTTGGATCCAAGACCCCATCAGTTCCCACCAACAGGGCTATTGGCCACGGATGATGGGAGTTTGACAACATCTGGAGGGCCACAGATTGAGCCTCCTTGATTTAACCAGGTGTACCTAATAAACAAGGGATGCGGGTGGTGCTGTGGGTTAAACTACAGAGCCTAGGACTTGCTGATCAGAAGGTTGGCGGTTCGAATCCCCGCGACGGGGTGAGCTCCCGTTCCTCGGTCTCTGCTTCTGCCAACCTAGCAGTTCGAAAGCACGTCAAAGTGCAAGTAGATAAATAGGTACCGCTCTGGCGGAAAGGTAAACGGCGTTTCTGTGCACTGCTCTAGTTCACCAGAAGCGGCTTAGTCATGCTGGCCACATGACCCGGAAGCTGTACGCCGGCCCCCTCAGCCAATAAAGCGAGATGAGCACCGCAACCCCAGAGTCGGTCATGACTGGACCTAATGGTCAGGGGCCCCTTTACCTTTTACCTAATAAACAGAATAATGGTTTTGGTTGGGACTCTATATTCAGTAGCACAATACAAGGCATTGACGATTTGTGTTGTGTTAGCATTGGTCTTTAGCATGCCTTTGATTTCACAAACGTTAAAAGCTGAAATAACTACTAGTTATGTAGGCACTACTCATAGTTATGCTGATTGCTTTACTGCAGCCTTTCCCACCCTTTTGCCCTCCAAATGCTCTTAGTAGCCCCAGCAAGCATGGTTGATGGTAGCAATGGGCAAAGACCATTTATAGAGCAACAGGCTGAGGAAGGCTGCTCTGTAACAGGCAGACAGCAGGAGGATGCTTTTTGCTTTGACATGAACTTGAGAGGCTTTGACCCAGATAACATTGGTAAATGTTCTAATACTAGGTGAAATAGAGTTTGTATAACCTAATGGTATGCTTTACGGCACACATGCACCTGTTCAAAGTAATGGTGTGTTTGACTGTCTTAACTAAGACAGCTTTAGCAAACGAGAGTTACAAGTTCAACTAGTGAATGTGGACTTTTACCTTACCAAAGAGAGAAAACTTGCATAGCTAAGTAGATAACAACTGATAATCATTGTTTATAGCACTTCCCTTGGGCAAAGTTTTTACCTTCTTTATTGATCTGAAACCTGGGAGATATCAAACACATTTTGGATTTGTACTGAGGGCTCCAATGTGTTAATGATGTAAACTCTATGTGGGACCTCATGCCTTCTGTTTTATGCACGAGAAGAGTTCAAGGGCTAGTCCATTGAAGACTGTTTTTCAGAACACTAGTCATACTTGTAACAGCATGGAAGAAATAATGTCAGCTATTGTCCAGATAATATAAAAAGCAATACATTTATACTTGTTGAATTCAGTGTAGGTAACACGATTCTATCTGCAGCACATCCTGCATATTTAAATGGTTCCAGTAGCTCTGGAAGCCATAAGGATCAAGTTTAATGAAGTTTTAGAGTTTAATAGCATTGTGCATTTTCAGAAGTTAAAACTATAAATAAAGAAGAGTAAATTTCAGCCCTTCCCCTTCAACATTAAGTAGCCTCCTTCCAAATCTTCTGCTCCATCAATTTTCATCACTGGGGTCTTGGGGTTCCATATGTTTGCTGTACTGTGGGCTTTGTATGTGCTCCCTCCTGGTTTTCTGCACTCTCTCCCCAAGTGTTATTATTTTTGCTTATCTCTTTTTGTTGGTTCCTTTTGGTGCCTGCTTTTCAGCTGCTCCTGGGTCAGCTCCTGGTTCCCAGTATGGCACTATGACCAGGCAGATATCCCGACACAACTCTACCACTTCTTCGGCCTCTTCTGGTGGATTTAGGCGGAATCCTTCTGTGACTGCCTCGTTTTCTGCTCAGCCTCATGTTAATGGCGGTCCTCTCTATTCTCAAAACTCAAGTAAGCTGCTGGGTTACTACAGAGCCCAGAACTCCTGGGGTCGCTTTTGGGATTTGATAGCTTTGCATTTGTCTTGATTTATCCATAATTTGGTGACTAAGGTCTGGTTCAGATGAAACAAGTCTGCACGCTCCATCATAGTCTCTCTGTTCTCTTTCATCTGTTCTGTGTTTGGCTTTCACACTTCTGTTGTGGTTTAGTAAATCACTGTTTCCTGTTCCATCTGAACCAGAAAACTGTGGTTTAATCTCTTATGATTACATATCAGAATCTGGCCATGGTTTTATTAGACCAAGACTGTTACACCTGAACTGGGCCTAGAAAATAACACACAGTATATTTTGCTACATAATAATTTGTTTGAAAGAAATATGTTTTTAAACTAGGAGTGAATGTGACTTGTGTTTTTTTCTTCAGCACTGAATAACCGTCCATGGTCTTAGAAGGACTTTCTTAAAAATCTTGTTTAGTTTCTCACCCTTTTAGCCCTTTCCTTGTCCCCCAGCTTCAGCTATAGTGTTTTTGTTCCTATTATGATCAGCTATAAATTATCAGGGAGCCAGGTTAGAAATCTGACCCATAACCTGGAAAAGTAGGCCTCCTTTCCCCATTCAGACAGCCACCTTTAGTGTTCCTCCCTGTTTATATGGAGATGTTACATTTGAATATGGTATAGACACTTGCAATCAAACACATATAGTTCACAATTCAGACTACTGATTACCATATTTTGTGGAGGAGATCAGCTTTGCAATTTGGGTCTCTGCATATTGGATTGTATGCGCTGTAGCTGAATGCAGTGTCCCCATGTACGTGTGGTTCACATCAGATGTTCAGGTACACTTTTGTTCCCTTCTACGCATTGTACTGCAACATGCGGTGAGGGACCTATTGTCTGATCCAGCCCATTGTGTTGAAATGGTGAATTAAATTTGTACTACTAGTTAGTTAGTTGGCTGCCTGTCCATGTTCAGAGGTAAAGTATGTGAAAATACAGAGAAACGGTCCTGTCACGTTCAGTGGGTGGCTTTCAGTAGGACAGAAATATCCTCGTGAATTGTCCTAATCATTTTAGCATTCTTGTTTTTGTATGTGTTTTTTTTTTTTTTTGTATTGCAAGCTTTTGTTCAAATACAGGCGCAAGGCCGATATATGAGTAGTGTGCCATGCTTTAAACAATAGCCTCTAGCCACTAATTTTAACTTGTCAGTTGTTTTCATCCTTTTCTGAAACTTAATGATTTAACATCCCAGTCTTGACAGCATAGCTTCCAGGTTTCCCAGTTCCCTTGGACTGCATTTTTCATGCCAGGCGCAGACGTAATTTGTAGCCTTTGTGGGGAGAGGAGAAAGAGAATTCAGGAGGTGGGGGGGTGGGGGACAGGACTGGAAGTGAGATCTCTTCAAAACAGTTCATCATGGTGTGTTTCAGTTACACTGGCACATAGGGGAGGCTAGCTTGTTTCAAAGTTAACTCGGTGCTCAGATTTAATTGTCGAAAGAGGAATGCTGAATTCCAGCATTGTTTAAAATTACTGCGTATTTGGCAGTCTAGAACCTGTTTCAAAGTTGCGATCCCGGTCCTACTACTGTGCTGAATGTGGGGCCTTCAAGATGCTTTGAATCTAGATTGGATGAAATGCTAAAATAAAAATGTTCCCATCCCTTAAAAATTCTGGCTCCGTCCTGCTGCCCCAACTAACTCCTCTTGAGACAAACATCTTCATACACAGCTTGCTCTGGTGGGTGTGTATACAAAGCTCATTTCAAAGATGAAAATGGTCCCTTAATTCTGCATGCAGCTCAGGCACTGACGAAGTGGACTTTGAAGGATTAGTGGCATGGCTGCTAATGAGGTAGAACTTCTGTCTCCATCTGATGTAGACTCAACAGACTTTGTGGAGGCTTGCAGTCATGCACATGCAAGATTGGCGACTAACACACTCAGTCACACCTTGTTGGCTGCCCTCACAAGTCCTTTAAATTACCTCTTTTCTCCTTCCCATGAACCTAAGGAAGGAAGGAAATTTGAGGGTCCCTCTGCAGAAGACTCAGAACACAGATTCGTCGCTATGGGCTTGCTTAACACGCCATTGTCGTCTTTTAAACATGGGCCTTTGCTTGGCCTTCAGGATTCTCTGTGCTCTTTGACTGCCTTGTCAGCCCCAAAGATCCTTCCTGGTGATGCTGAACAGATGAGCACAGAATCCTTGCTGTAAGAAGCTGAAAACGAGGTAGCTTCATCCTGCACCATTCTGACACCCCTGGAATGCAATAATAAATGAAGCCCTTTACAAATATGTCCCATGAAGCTTGACTGATAGGCAGAGACAAAGTCATTTTATTTTTAGGGATATGCTGACATGTTTATTTGCTAGTTCACTTGAATTGTGGATTTTCTTGAATTGCAGTTCAGCAGAAAAAAAGCCATCTCTTCTGAAAACAAATTGCTTTCCTAAAAGCCTTCCTGAAGGGATGCACAAAGCTGCTTCAAAATATAAAATTATAAAACAACGTAGTATATTCAGTCTTATACAGAAGGGCGGGGCTCCATAGACAAATCCCCTCCGTAACCATTGCCGTTTTCTGGCTTGTTTATTTCAATGCTCGCTGCATAGCAGAGCTCCTATTGAGCTCCTTCCCATGGCATTTTACTGTGAAAAGTATCCTCTTGCTAAAACACAAATTGCACTTTCCCCTCACGCCCTGCCAGTTCCTGCAAGATTTTGCTGCAGGATGTCAGGAAGTCTGGGTTTAAAGCAGGAAAAAGGAAGAGTTTTGTTCAAATCAACAAGTGAAACCTCGGAAAGGGAAGTGTGGATTTTAGCCTCATCCCTAGTTGGCCCCCCCACCGCCCCTTAATGGAGTTACAAATTGGCAAAAAATGCCGTTCAGCAGTGGTTGTATTGCTGGGAAAGCAAACTTTGAAGGAGGTCCTGCTGTGTGCATTCCTGTTGTTCATTGCATACCTTGTTTTGTGGTCCATTGTTAATGACAGCTGCTTTTTGTTTTTGTTTTCCTTCTCCTGTATCTGTGTTTACTTCTCCTGTTTATGGCGTGTGTGTCGCTTCCAGTTTCTATTGCTCCACCCCCTCCCCCTATGCCTCAGTTGACTCCACAGATACCTCTCACAGGCTTCGTGGCCAGGGTGCAGGAAAACAGTAAGTTTGGCAGCTCAGCTTCTCCAAAGAGTAGAGCCGGTTCTCTTTCTCTCTCCTAGCATGCATGGTTGGCCAGTCAGGCTCTTTCCTTTGGTCTTTATTGGGTTTTTTTTTTGGGGGGGGGTCATTTCATTTGTTTTCTTTCCTCAGTGAGATGCTAACTCCATCTTTCATTTTAGTGCCAACATGGAACTGAAGGGGAGTGCCTTCTCTTCTGGTTTTTTTGTTTTATTTTATTTTGGCATGATGATTACTAACGGCATTTTTTGAACTGTGGCTTTTCTCAAAGGGATATGTGTGTGTGCACCCGGTTCCCCTTGCCCCAGAAGAAACTGCTTTCTTTTTAAAGAGTTCAAAATGCAGTCTGGAGACTTGGTATGAGATTAGCTACAAGGGAAACACCACCAGGGAAGGCTGCAAAGTCGTCAAGGTAGTCCCCCCTGCAAACTGGTGAAATCCCTAAACTTATATTTTTGACTTGGGAGACTCTCACAAAAAGGCATCAATGTGAGATGCGTTGGTTTAAAAAGCCTTTATTTTGCAAGCCACAACAACTATGGACAATCCTCCGCAAAACAAGCTCAACAACTCTGAGCCATCTCCCCCCATTTCCTTGAATTTGAGCCCCCCAAAAGTCTTGTACACAGAAAAATACGGTAGATCTCAGATCTGTCATCCTATGGTGGCATTAGGCAAGCGAAAACACTTCTGCTCACTGAAGGGTGGGCCTCTCCAATTTTCACCAATCCCTTCAACATATGGCAGCCCTCTAAACCATATCCCTCTCTTCCCCCTCACCCCTGGCTTTTCTATACTGTCAACGCTTTCTGGAAATGATAAATGAAAGGTTCCACTCTGGTTGAAGGAAGTACAGTGGTGCCTCGCAAGATGAAATTAATTCGTTCCGCGAGTTTTTTCGTCTTGCGGTTTTTTTCGTCTTACGAAGCACGGTGTCGGAAAAGTTTTGGAAAAGCTTCAAAAATCACCAAAAACCTCAAAAAAGGCTACCACACTGCGTGCTATGAGTTGCTCCTCGAAGTCAAGTCGCAACTGTATTAACGGTTTTAAGAAAAAGGAAACAAACTTGCAAGACATTTCCGTCTTGCGAAGCAAGCCCATAGGGAAAATCGTCTTGCGAAGCAGCTCAAAAAACCAAAAACCCTTTCGTTTTGCGAGTTTTCCGCCTTGCGAGGCATTCGTCTTGCAAGGTACCACTGTGCTGAAAGTCCCCTGGGGTTTTTTTGGTGTTTTTTTTTAGGAGTGGGTTGTGATAGTGAGATGCTTTGTGCATTTTTAAAAATTACTTTGTACTCCAGTTTTAAAAATAAATATAAGAAGTGATCACCATATCCTACCCCACAAGAAACATTCCATACATATACAATGTCAAACATTAAGCAAGCTGGTAAATAGTTTAGAATTAATTACATCAGCTGACACTTTGTGCATCTTGAGACATCCCTGCCCTAGTTTTGCCAATAATGCAACTGCAGGGTTGAGATTGGATGGATTACAATTTTCCTGGGCATTCCAAAGCTGAAACCAGCACGTGAAGCCGCGAAGGGAGCCTGTATTGGCTTATATGAAATACAGATGTGAAGAGTGCACTTCACGAAGCTTAAATTAACTGTGGCTAATGAGTTCTGCTCAGTGACATTCTAGAGATACGGAATATCAGGGCATGCATTTCATATTTCAGATCAATCCAAGCAATTAGTTTTGCATTTCCCCCGCTACAACATTTTAAAAGAATGAATGAACGGAAAACGATTTGGCATTAGTGCCATTTAAAAATTTGACCACTTAAAATCTCAGTAATTAAATGAAAAGTGGCATTGAGACTTCAGTTTATTATATGCCTTATTTGGTTTCTCTTCATTATATGCTAGCTTGAATTTGGGGTGTTTCGTAAAACACGCAGAGGCATCATTAGTGATATCACTGTATCTGCTGAAAAGCTTTTTTTTTTCAGGGAAAGGGAGGTTCTGATTTAAAAGCACATGTCAATACTGAGGCAATGAAGATTTTCATTAGCTGGACAAAACCAAGAATGCTCTATTCTGAATGAGCATTATATTTTGTTCTTAAGCTAAAGAAAATTGTGAAATGGGCATCGTTTCTCTTTAAACCCCCTGTGCCAGTTCCATATGAAATGGATCCAGTCCGGAAAATGTTACGGTTTCATGTGCATGTCTGTCTCTCGTGCTAAATGGATTGGACCAATAAATTATGGGGTGCAACCCTTTGGGAACGTTGTCTAGTCTTGTATTGGAAAAGCTGTTGTATTGCAGCAAACACATCCATTTCAGTGTGGCTTTTGCGGCAGACGCTCCCAGAGGAACGATGGGCCTATTGCCATATAACACAGCACTGACAACAACAGCTTATACTGCTGCTTACCTGCTGAAGTCAGATTCTGAACTGGGTTTAGATTTTGGAGCCCTGCAGTTCCAGCACCTGTTGCCCACCCAGATGCCTTCAGGATGCTCATAAGCAAGGCATGGAAGCGGTGACCCTCTAGCAGCTGGTATTCTGAAGTATTTGGCACAGCAGCAGTTGGGCCAGAAAATAATAATAATAATAATAATAATAATAATAATAATAATAATAATAATAATTTATTATTTATACCCTGACCATCTGGCTGGGTTTCCACAATCTTCTCACCGGGAGCCCCAATCTTTGTGCGCTTGTGCTAAGCCATGATTAAGCTTAGTGTTACGTGAGAACTGAGCCGCAGCCACTTTGTCGTGAAATTCTCTTACTCAGAATGGCATCTGTTTGTGCATGGTGGGGTACATGATTGAGAATATGCAGGATTCTCTCCCTGCAGGGTTAGTCTGCAGAACTGCAATGAGGCTCCATAGAGAGTTAGAGGATGAAAGTGCTGGATCTTATTAGAGGATGAAAGTGCTGGAGCTCATCTTGCACGTTTACTGAGACAGGCTCTCTTCTGGAAACAAATGGATCCAGAAGAGGGTGACGGGTCTGGAAACCCAAGTCCTATGGGGAAGTTGAAAGAGCTGTGTATGTATAGCCTGGAGAAGAGGGAAATTAGGGGGCAGATGTGACGGCAGCCTTCAAATACTCGAAGGGCTGGAGCACAGAAGATATCCGACTTGTTCTCTGGTGCGCTGTAGGGCAGGCAGGACTAGAACCAATGGATGGGAACTGTAGGGTAGCAGATTTCAGCTAAGGTGTAGGGGAAACCTCCTATCAAGAAGATACTTGCTCAGCAGTGGAGCACCCTGTCTTGGGAGATGGGTGCTTCACTGGAGGTATTTAAGAAGATGCTGGACAACATCTGGTAGGCGTGGAATGATGCCTTGCAGATGCTGCACAAATGACCGCCAAGGTCTCGTCAGGCTCTTGATTCTAACTCCGTCCTTGATTCTGTTCTTCTTATCGACATCAGTGAATGCTAAAGGGGGATATAATCAAGCCAGGACTCTTAGCGATGGCTCTTTCTCTGTTTTTCAGGTACTTTGCTAACCCAGAGCAAAAATAACAAAATTGTCTTGAGCCCACACACGATATGCTTGATAATGGGCTGCAATATTTTGCAGCCCTTGGAATGTGTAGCTATTGAATGAATTCCCTTCCTGTTCTCCGCTAGCGTTCCGCTTATGATGCCTTGGAGTGTCTGCGTGGAAAACGGCACCTGTTGTTACCTGGCTGCTAGTAACCTGCAAAGCCCATCTATCATAGCATTTTAACACGCAGAGCTTTTGTTTCTAATCTGTGCATGGTATGGGTAGTGCATGCCGTTAGCATCTGATAGAAGATGTGGGTCCCTGATCCTGTGTTTACTTGCATTTGCACAAAACCTAACAGAGGTCCTCTTTTCCACTGACTTTCCAGTTGCTGACAGTCCAACTCCACCTCCGCCGCCGCCTCCCGATGAGATGCCCATGTTTGATGACTCCCCGCCGCCGCCACCTCCGCCACCTGTGGATTATGAAGATGAGGAGGCTGCAGTCGTGCAGTACAATGACCCGTATGCAGACGGCGATCCGGCTTGGGCACCTAAAAGCTATATTGAGAAAGGTAATGGGCGAACACGCTTGTGCCTGCAGCAGATCAGCCCCTTAGCAGCAAGGTTAAAAACGAGAGGCTTAACCTCCAAATCCCAATTTCGCTGCAAACATTCCGTGCATCCCTGTATGAAGCCTTATTCTCACAGCCTCAGTATATCCCCCCTCTCAGCCCCATCTGCAAATCTGCAGTATGGGGGACAATAATGTTAACCTATCTTATAGGGTTGTTTATATAAATTACTGAGATGATGTTATATCAAGGGAAGCACTGCGTAGAGCGCATTGCAGCAATCCCTTTTTAAAGTCACCAGTTCCTGAACTGCTGTGGTCACGCTCTCCCAGTCCACAAACGGCATTTCTAGCTGCTGAGGCTACCTGGGCACCCAGTGACAAAGCGGGTTCCAGAAGCACCCCCAAACAGTGTACCTGCTCCTTCAGATAAACTTCAGTCCTGTCTTAGGCAGATAATGGATAAGTTTCTTGGGTGGGGGAACCAATCACCCACAGTGTCTCCTATCTGGGGATAAAGTAGTGCCCTGTGGCACCCCATAGCATAAATGCCGGGGATCTGAAAAGCACTCCCCCAGTGCTGCCCTCTAGATTTGGTCATGAACTATTGCAGCACAGTGTCCCCAATTGCCTTTCCACAGAGCAGGTCCAGGAAGTTATCATGGTCAATGGTACTGAAAGCTGCAGTGAGCTCAAGAAGCTCTGCTCTCTGCAGAGGTCATCCATCAGGGTGACTAAGGGTCACTCAGTCCCATGGCCAGGCTGGAACCCAGATTGGAATAGATCTAAATAATCTGTGCTGTTTGAAATGTGTCACCATAGCTGTGCTTAGGTGCTCATCTGAACACATTAAGGGTTAAGTGGAGAAGGGGGCAGAGGCACCCACTCTTTAGATCTTTGTCTGATTAGTGCAAAGGTTTGAAGATGCTTTCAAAGCATGTTTATCTCCACATGCTTAGAAACCATCTTCATGATCAGAAGCCTTTATCTATTATCTCTTATCTCTGAGAATTATTGGAGAACAGGTGAGAGGAGAACAGACTGGAGGCGGGCAAATGTTGTCCCCATCTTCAAAAAGGGGGGAAAGGAAGAGCCAGGTAATTATAGACTGGTGAGCTTGACATCAATACCAAGAAAGGTCCTAGAACAAAGAATTCAACAGTCGGTCTGTGAGCATTTAGAAAAGGATGCTGTGATTACTAAGTTTTTTTTCAAGAATTAGTCATGCAGACCAATCTGATTTCTTTTGATGGAATTACAAACTTGGTGGATCAGGGAAATTTCAGTAAGGCTTTTGACAAAGTCCATTTTACCAGCGGGGAAGCTAGTAAAATGTGGGTTGAATGAGGTAACTGTTAAATGGATTTGACTGACCAAACCCAAAGAGTACTCATTAATGGTTCCTTGTCATCTTGGAAAAAAGTGACAAGTGGGGTCCTGCAGGGTTGTCCTGGGCCCGTTGTTGTTTAACGTCTTTATAAATGACTTGGATGAAGGACTTGAGGGGATGTTCATTAAATTTGCAGATGACACCAAACTGGGAGGGCTAGCTAATGCTGCA
This sequence comes from Podarcis vaucheri, assembly GCF_965113315.1. NCBI lineage: Eukaryota > Metazoa > Chordata > Lepidosauria > Squamata > Lacertidae > Podarcis > Podarcis vaucheri. The sequence goes on along the minus strand of NC_138750.1, from coordinate 43,449,369 downwards.
GAAGACAGAATCAGAATTCAAAATGACCTTAACAGATTGGAGAACTGGGCGCAAGCTAACAAAATGAAACTGTCTTGCATCATGTTTGCCAATGTAGCTCGGTAGATAGTTTAGTTGGTAGACTTTTAATCTCAGGGTCATGGGTTTGAGCCCCGTGCTGGGCAAAAGGTTCCTACATTGCAGGGGGTTGGAATAGATGACCCTTGTGGTCCCTTTCCAATTCTACAATTCTATGTCCTTTGACTTGCCACCACTTCCCAAGGCATCAGACAGGTTTTCAGTACCAGGGATTGAATTTGGGACTTTGTAGTAGAGAGAGTGATCGCATTATGATTTGAATACAGAAGATTCAGTTTAAATGTTAGGTTAGTCTTTTTCATGTTGCCATTATTGTGCGCCTGCCCTTTTTGTTATTTTGGTTTGCAAGTTAGATTCAGAAGTTGCTGAATTAGCAATATAGCCCCCACTCCCAACCTCAAGTGCCTTTGTGACTCACTTACAGAAAAGTAATTTTGTCTCTCTCCCCAATTCCCAGTTGTTGCCATATATGACTACACAAAGGACAAGGATGATGAGCTGTCATTCATGGAGGGTGCAATCATTTATGTTATAAAGAAGAATGATGACGGCTGGTATGAAGGTGTTTGCAACAGAGTGACTGGCCTGTTTCCTGGAAACTATGTTGAGTCAATCATGCACTATGCGGATTAAGTTCTCTCTTCAGGTCAGGTCTTATTCAATCATGCCATAATTATTTACAAAGGGTAACTAAAAGGTTAACAATTGTCTTAATGCTCTTTAAAATGTGCCCATCCTTTCAGGCCATACTGTTTAAATGGTATGATTGAATGTTCATCTGTAAGCATTTGTCTCTGCAGAGTTTGTAAAACGAGCAACTGTTTATTACTGATTATGCTTATTTACTTATGCATTGTTGATTTTTATGACCAGCCTAAATATTCTGGGGAAGTAGGGTATATAATATTTAATGACTCATGATTCAAATTGTGCCATTATTTTCTTTTTTCAGTGCAGCATGGTAAACTAACAACTATGTTAGACTAACATTAAATCTGATTGAAAAGTCTGATAGTGCTGGTCATTTACCTTTGTTTAGACTCTTGCTCATCCTCAAACTATAGTATTTGTTTAAAAGCATGCATACAAACTTATGTATTGAATTATACTTTTTTCTCTCCAAAAAATCCAAGATGCTTCCAATTTGTTGTAATCTTTTGCCTGGAGTACTCTTTCACAAAACCTATTCCAATTAGTCCATTTGAGTCTCTAAGGTGTCCATTTGAATCAAAGATGGGTGGTCTTATGATGTATGTGTAATTTGTACCTGAGTTTTTTATGAGTAAATTTGCATTGAATTTTTCCATTCATAAATACATAAGTGAACCAAAGGTCTTGTCCATTAATTTGTTGGCTTGCCTTGCAAAGCAATACTAAAACATTGACTTGGCAAAAATCCCCCCGCCCCTTATAAGCAGGGACAATTTTGATGCAAGTGCAAAACTTAACATCCTCCGAGATAGGAAACCAAGTTTCTGCAAGCTCGTGATGCGTAAAATTACACAAAACTATTTGGCTTCATTGCAACAGTGATAACTGCTAGACACTTGCAACTCATGTCTCTTGTTACTCTTTTAAACAGAGGATCACAAAGCTAAAAGGCTTATAGGGGAGTTTGCAGAGTAAAGGAGTTCTGGGCCTGGGAAATTGCATTAACATCTCTTCCGATAGTTCTTGGATGCTAGACTTAACTGGGGACTGACACGCAGCAGAAATCTGTGCCTATTCCCAGCTATCCACATATGATCAGAGCTGTCCAGGCTGATAGTGCTGATTTGTTTAGCATTAGATGGGCAACGTCATGCCATCTAATTGCATCTTTGGCACTACAGCTACAACACCAGGAATCAACAATGCATTCTTCCCTCCACCCAGTAGTCTTTTACTCTGGCAGTGGAGCTTCCTAAGGGGTGATTGGCTTTACCAGCTTGGGTGACTGTGGTTATTAAATTAAGCCACTTGGCCCTGGTTATGAGGCTACCAAGTTTTGTTCTCCGATCTTAACACATTCCACAACATGCAGAGTTGTGAGGAAGCTTATCACAAGTCACTGTCCTATTGGCCACCTCACTTAAAACGTGGAAGGTTGCATGCCCTGCTAAGATGACATTGTAGCACTGAAGGGATTTGCTACTGACTTGTCCACATCACTGTATTTAAAGACGGTTGCTGCCACAGCCATCCACAAAATACAAGGAGCATGTGAGCCCAGGTGGAGGCAGATACTACAGGAGAGATGATGCTGGTCCAGGAGTCCTACTGAAAGGCGCTAATCATATCCGCTCACGTAGGGAAGGACACGAGCAGTCACAGCCTACTTTGCTCTTCTAAGAAAGCAACACATGCACTTTGACACCTCCATTTTGAGCACAACGTCAGGTGACTTTTTTTGGTCTCTTTGTACAAAACTTGTATTACTTAGATAATCTAAGGCAGATTATGATTTAGTAAGGGATTTTTTTTAACTGTATGTAGTAAAGATTTATTTGGACTGAACTGTCTTAATGGGTATTAAAATTAAATGATGAAAGAGCAGGTGTACTGGCTGTTCGAGTGGTTACAGTTGTTTTCTAGTGTGGCATTAAATACTGAAGCATCCCTTGCCGCCTTACCTTAAACAAACCTAACTATATTAAATGCTTTCTTGCCTTTTCCTAATTGTTAATCTGTTATTTCTGAGATCAGTTAGCAATCCGTAAAACCTATCTGTATTCCCTTTATAAATTGGAACATCTTAAAATTGTATATAACCTGTTTATTTACAAAAAAATATGTGCAGTCTTTTTATAATAAACCATACTCCTTTAATATTCTTGGTACTCTGAAACTAATAGGCAATTAGATCATTCTTAAGGTATCTTTCTTATACTCCCAGCACACACCAAGGCGTTTGCAAAAGTGATTTTCAACACATTGATTGTATTTATTCATTGTGGCCTTGGGTGTCAATATTGAACGATGTAAACAGTGCCCATGACAAAAACAGGAACCCCCCACCCATTAAAAATACAGGCACAAGGCATTGCTACCAGTTTAACAGACTGATCTTGTTTCATCATTTTTGTATGGCTTCCTTCAATAAAACATTTTTACTTCATAAACCTAGTTATATTTATTTCAGTGAGGATAACTTAAATTTTGGTAACTGCACTGGAAGCAAGCCAAGATGTTTCACCATGTAGATTTAGGCACAGTCTGGTAAATATCTCCTTCATTGCAACTCATTCTGGCAGCTGAGTCATTTGTCTCGGGCGATGACTATTTCTGCTAGTTGAATGAGGGCATCTCTTTCAGGGGATGGTCTGAGCTTGCTGATCTCTGTCATTGCTTTATGGCAGTAGCGCTGGGCGAGGTAGGTTGTTTGCTGCACACCATGACTCTGAAAAAGAAAAACACCCAAAGACTTTTGAGTAGAGAAGCTAGGCGGCCATGGGATCTTTCTCGCTCCCTCTTTTCTGTCAAATTTTGAAACTGATTCTAGAACATAAATTTTAGCAAAGGTGTTTTTAGAACTGTCCAAAACCACCATTCTGCAGAGCTCAAGGGCTCTGTAGGTTCGATGCTGGGGATTGAATATGGGACCTTTTACATCTCCAGAACCAACTGGGATAAACCTGCTGCCAGCAAGCCTGGAGAGTCACTGCCAGTGTAGACAATGTTAAGTTAGATGGACCAATGGTCAGATTTGCCATAAGGCAGCTTTTCTATGCTCCAAGCAGTTTAAAAGCTGAGGGACAAGCAAATACGCTGTCTGAATGTGCTCGACTACCTCTACACTCCTCCAAGGTGGTTATCTGTACTTAAAGCTTCAAGTAAATACATCTAGATTACAACAGAGATGAATGCACCGGAAATGAGAAGCACAAAACTAATTTACACCAATGCTTACTGGACAGAACGTATCATGCTCACATATTCTGCATTAAGCGTTCAGACTTGAGTGAACAGGTCCTGTTCTCCATAGGAGGTTAGTGGTGAAAATCTGTTCTTGCAGTCACCTTATTGAAATATTTATACCCTGCTCAAGATAGCTTATAACAAATATTAAAACACGGGGCTTACTAAAACTTCTGAAATTCGTGTTTAAGTTGTTGGAGAAAACCACACATATCATTGATAGGTGATACCCAATATAAATTTGCTTTGTAAAATGAAGTGTTAAGAGTAAAGGCTAGAATCCTACATCAGGGCTTCAAAAATAATCATAAAACTTAATTCCAGATGAATTCCTATTAACTAAATCTATTGTACTGAACATTATTGTCTAGCAGTATTAGATACATGTATGAGCTGGTATTTATTTTAGTCTGGTCTTGTCTTACCTGTAATACATACTCCCGGGCACGTTCAATGTCTCCTGGCAAACTGAATCGCCTCATTATCATGGCATTAATTTCTGGAAACTGAGAAGGAGAAAAACATTAACTTCCCCCAAAATGCAAGAGCTTAGCAACCAATAGGAGAGACGAACTACCTATTATCTTTTCTCACCTATAAACATCTCGCAGGCATATGGCTTGAACAAGGTAACATGAAGCGCTTCCACCCCTAGTCGTCCTTAAATTTCAATATACAGTGGTACCTCGGGTTAAGAACTTAATTCATTCTGGAGGTCCATTCTTAACCTGAGGTACCACTTTAGCTAATGGGGCCTGCTGCTGTGCTGCTGCCACGCGATTTCTATTCTCATCCTGAAGTAAAGTTCTTAACCCGAGGTACTATTTCTGGGTTAGCGGCGTCTGTAACCTGAAGCGTCTGTAACCCAAGGTACCACTGTAGATGTCTCTCAAGTAGCCAGCAGTACAAGTTTAACTTGGGGTGAAGACAGTATATTTATTAATCCTACCTGCTGACAAGCAAATAAGACAGGACCAGTGGCTATACCAAGCTTAAGGTCTGCTGACGTTGGCTTTCCCAGCTGATCAGAACAGGATGTAAAATCCAGCACGTCATCTATCAACTGCAAACAAACAGACACACGTTGAGACCAGTTAACAAGGATCTTAAAAAGAATCAGTTCATAACAATTATAGTAATGGTATCCAGCTTTCACTTCTTTTCTGCCTGCCGAACAGGAGACAGTCTAAACTTGCTGATCTTACTGCTTTATGGCACTGGCCCCAGTCATTTGTTGTCTCACAAGTCTAAAAGCTAGTTTCTTAGCCTATTTCCTTAGTATCTCTAAATACCAGAGATGTCAAACTGGTCAACCAGTCGATCCCCGGATGATCTTGTTCGATCACAGGATCCCTAATGATCTGCAGCAGCGATAAGCAATGGAGTGGAAGTCCCTCCCCCTCCCCACTGCCATTGCTCTTTTCTTCTGTTGTTTGAAATTGGCATTTAGCTGACGAGTTAGAAAATTAGAGTAGTCTTCACCGCTGCGTCGTCGTTCTAGGTGAGTGATGTCCCCCCCCCAATAAAGCTAAGCTTTCCCCCCTCCCTATAAAAGCTCAACCACTTTGGCTCCGCCCCATGGGTAGATTACTTCCAGAATTTTTATACTGGGAGTAGATCGCAGTCTCTTGGGAGTTGGACGTGCCTGCTATATACTACCTGAAATGCTATCCCGAGGTTTCTTCCATATTGGTATGCAATCTCATGCACCTCTGGATCAGGGCAACCTAGAATGGAAACCTGAAAGGGAAACACAAAAGAATTCTGTCATTAGTATCCATTGTTTGTATATGCAGCACATTAACAGTAAACAACTGAAGAGAGAAGACAGGCTTCATTAGCTGCACTGTTGACCACCCCCAGTCCCTGTTTATACACCCAGGCACGTACAAACTAGACCTATTTAAAAGAACACAAGGCCCATCTGAACTACAGCATTAAATATATATATATATCTGAATTTAGATTGGATATATCAAATATTCATCATGGCCAAACTTCATTGCATGCACAGGGCTTGGAGTCTCCAAGATACAGAATGATGGGCTGCAATCTGATTGTTTGCCAATTACTAATGCAATGGAAGCCATGTCATTTGAGGCAACTCTGGTCCCAGCAATTGCCAGAAACTCGAGAGCAATTTCTTCTCCACAAAAAGGGCAGCGTTAAATTCACAAAACACAATGTAAAAAGTGGACATGACGGTCAAATAGGTGATTGTTTCATGCGAAGTCTGCCTGAGGCAGCCATTTTCTGCACTGAAGTTGCTACAAGCTGGTCTTCGTGTGTGTGTGTGTGTGTGTGTGTGTGTGTGAGAGAGAGAGAGAGAGAGAGAGAGAGAGAGAGAGATGCTATAGTGATCATGTCTGATATCCCTTGGGAAGAAACATATTCAGAAGACAGGAACACCATGTTAAATCCCACCCCAATGCAAACAGTTGCACGAATTAACACATCTAGGACATAGCACTAGACTAGGGCTGCACTATACATTTAAAGCAGTATTGGAACACTTTGAACAGTCTCAAAGAATCCTGGGAACAAGGTTTCACTGTTACATCATTGGCAACTGCAGCTCTTGTGATGGGGACAGAGTATAGGGGCACTGTGACAACTGGCCGAATCATTTTCAATCAATCCTTTTCTTAATAGTTCCCAATACTTGACCTTTTTCCCAGCTGCTGCACAAGAGCTGATGCTTTCAATGAACTATCCCCCACTCAATATCACTATCATGGTTAGTCACTCCTTTATGTACAGACCTCATCAATGCATATAGGTGAAGTCAGGCATTTTTGTTCCAATGTGCATCATTCTATGCACTTAAACAACCCTAGAGGTCTGCTAATAGCAGTAAGAATGAACAATACTAGGGAACTCTGCATCCTAGCTCAAGTGTCTCTAGTACAATTTAAGCAACAGCACAAGTGAGTATCTGAAAGCAATATGGAAATCAGCCATTGTGACAAAGGAAGAGCCAAACCAGGATTTAAAATGCAGCTTTATACCCATTGAAGTTTTGGCAATATATGATTTGGACGTTTTAGGCTGCAGTCCTAACTCCACCCACTTGGGAATAAGCCCCACTGAATTCAGCAGGACTCATGCCTACTCAGAACTGCACTTTAAGTTAGGAAGTCTTCCAAAATAGATGCATAAAAGAAAGAAAGATGACATTACAACAAGGAATGGCAAAGTACAGCAGCCACCAATGGCACTAGCCATCAAGACATCGGTTTTTTTAATATCTTCCTTTGACTCATTTCCTAACATTGTGAGACTGAGATAAGCAAAGAGTGCTAAGTTACTGATGTGCTTCACTCCTTTCAGCATGAGACACTTACTGGAGAGGCTTCCAGGACTTTGGGCCCCTTAAGCCTGAAGAGCTAGTAAGAGAAAGCTGTGAAAAGGCTGCAACCCCCCCCAGTTTCCCACTGATGCATCATGGTATATGAACAACAAGAAAGACGGAACGTACATACTGCTTTACAGCTGTTTGCTATAAGACTAGCAGTCTTCTTAAAGGTCTTTTCGAGGTAGTGAGCAAATCTCTCGTTTTCGTTTTCTTTGGAACCCATCTGAAGAAATTCGCCTAAAAAAAATGAAGAGCCCAACATTGCCATTTAACTGCTGCCTAGACAAAAATGTCTCAGTTGCTTCTAGAGATTTTGTTAAAATGCCTTACCGTGCACCAGATCCTCAATCACACATGTTATCACAGAAACAATGGTTGCGCTTCCAATACGTGCTAATGCTAAAGAGGCTGCAGAAAGGATGAAATCCCCAGCTAGGACTGCCTGGAAAGGAAGAATTTGTTTTAAAAGAGAAGCAGCATACATACAATACTGAAATTGATTTCTCTTTAATGCAGCAGGAGGAGGGGGGGGGAAGAGAGGCGTTTTCAATTTACAGTCATTTTTGTGTGATTTATTTTTTTCTCCGGATTTATTCAAAGCTATTCCCTTTACAGATACCTGAATGAGAGTGAAGTCTTACCGTGGCACCAAAAATATGTCGGTGTCAATGCCAAGCAGGCCTCAATAGCATGAGCATTTCACAGGTGTGGGGGCCACCACTGAAAAGCCTCTCCATGTTGCTGCCCCCCTGAGCCTCTCTTGGCACTAGACAACTCTTGTAATAGCCAGCTATATTCTTAATGGGAGAAGCAGTCAGTCAGAAGTTTTGGTCCCAAGCCATATAAGGCTATATAAAAGGGGTGGGGAACCTTTTCTGGGTAGTGGGCCCGATTGTTATCCCTGGCAGGGCTTCCCCTGTCAGTCACTATGATGGCAAGTGATGTGCTTTGAAGTCCCAATTGCTGGGACCTTCAATGCTGTTTGAAAGACTTCTGCTATTGGAAAGGGCTTTCAGACTGCACTCCTGTTTGATCCTCTGGAAGCTCAAATGGGAGCGGGTGCGGGGAGGGGAACTGTCTTGACAATCCTTTGAAAAGGCAGCTGTTTTTCCTCAGGTGATCAGGAGGACAGAGAAAAAACCCCGCCTTCTGGAAGGACCGGCTTCTTTCAGGGAATCCCCTGCGTAGCTGATCCTTTTAAAAAGTAGCTGCTTCCAAAGGGATGCTTGCTTTGGCTGCCCATGCCTGTTCCCAGGACGGGACAGGCACACACACACAGTGAAACTGAGTTCCTTGGAGGCTGCTGCACACTGCTTTTTCAACTTCCAATTTCAAAAGTTCAAAGAGCAGTGCTAGGCAAAGGAAGTGGTTTCGACAGACTCTTGCCACCCACCAGCAGAGGAACAATCAGGAGACTACTTGAAGCTTCTGAGAGTTCCTTTTAAACCCTGCCCTTATCTGTCCTAATAAGGTGCGGGGTGCCGTCCCCCTAACAGTCTGGCAGGCTAAAGAAGCCTGAAGGGAAGCCTGATGTACCAAGATTGGCCAGCGGTTCACCACTGCTGCTTCACAGGTTAAAACTAGCACTTTGAATTGGGTACAAAAAGGTGTAAGCAGCAGCTGCAGTTGTGCCAATACTGGTGTAATACGGTCCACCTCATCAGCAGCCTGGCGACTGCTCTCTGCACCAACTGCGGTTTCCAAACAGCCTTCCAGGGCAACCCAGTGCCCAGTGCATTGTGGTAATTAACCCAGAGATTACCACAGTATAGGTCACTGGAGCCAAGCTATCCCTGTCCAGATATGGGTATAGCTGGGCCACCAGCTCAAGATGGTAGAAGGCACTACACACCACAATGTCTGCTCAAGGGACAGAATAGAGCCTCTAAGCCAGGAGTCTGCTATTATGCTCACTAGCAGTGTAAAGAGAGGTCAGGTCAGCTGCTACATATGATGATTTTGTTATTTATTTGAAAAGTCATCCTGCCCTTTCTCCAAAGGAGCCCAGACCAGCAGACAAAAAAACCAATACAAGCATTTAATCAAAAAGAAACAAAATATCCCCAACAGCTAAATAATTTCAAGGCTGCCATGAACAATAACTTTCAACCATCATATTTATTACTTGAAATGCCAAGTACAGCTTTTAATTGTTCAGACCAAGATAATTTTCCATGGCTGCTTTCGCTTACAGAAGTTGAAGGACAGGGCTAAGTCCACGTCATTCTCATGCCTCCAAACCAGCTGTGAGTTGCATGCAGATGAGGAGGCCCTGCCCAGCCAGATCAACAGGTGTGCTTACCAAGTCAATGGGGCCTGAAAGAGCATCGGTGTCAGTTACGCACATGAAGCACCATTGCTGGGTTAGATTAAATTGGAACCAGCAGGCGCACCATTAAGATGTGCTCCTTTCTTTCCCACTGGATATCAGGGAAGATTGTGACACAAACACAGCAAGATCTCGGCACAAAGAACCCCTTTTATTAACCTAAACTCTGCCCCAGCTGACACATACATAGCTGAACTGCCCTTCCTGCTCTGTTATCTTGTCTCATCTCCCCACTACTACTGCAATTCCCACCCATAATTCTAGCTCACGTGTTTCAAGAATTCAAGGACAGTGGAAGAGGTGAGTGGTCAGCAGGGCTGTAACAAACTGGGGCCAAGAGACAAAGGGTGGGGAGGACATTCTGCAGAAGAAGGTGCTGGATCGGGCATGGTCAATGTGGTGCCCTCCAGATGTTGGTGGACCACAGATCACCCTTGATCACCGGCCATGTTTTCTGGCCACTGGGAGTTGCAGTCCAACAACATCTGGAGGGCACTGTGTGGGCCACCCCTGGATAAATTGGTCCCCCCCCCCTCATTACTCCACCCACAAGATAAGGAAAGGGGAAGCAGCACTCCAAGAATTCAAGGTATTTGCCCAGACGGGTTATTTTATCAGCTTCTCTTCAGATAATTTCCTGTTTTTCCAGCCTTCTGCTAAACCTGCTTTTCGGGACTAATTCAAAGATTCCATTTTCAGGAAAGTATGATGGGGCACCTCTTGCACACCCCCCCCCCGACTAAGTGTCAAAAGGTCCTGGGAGAATATCTCAAACTATGCTGCAAAATATTTAAGCTTGGTTAGAACTACTGCTGTGTTTGTCCCAGAGAATGATCATATCCACTTTATTGCTTGAGCTCTACCCAGTAAAAGTTAAGCATTTTGACGTCCCATTGATCTCACTGGGATCGTGAGAGGCATGTGCCTAAATATCTCCTATTGGAATGAATGGGAGCTTAAAGTGCTTAACTCTGTGTAGAAAGTTCTAAATGTGACCTATAATGATATAAAATATGATCAGCTTTTGTTGGCAAATTAGGAGGCAGGCCTTCGGGTGCAAGGAACACTTTTGCCCCTTCATTTCAGGAAGTGCTCAACTTTGGCTAGACTATGCCATGCGCAGAACAAATGTATTTAATTTTGCATGCCAAGTGTTCTGTGCAATTCAAAAGCATGCAAGCAATTAACATAAACTGTTGCAAATAAAAAACACCCGTAATTATCTTAAAAGCAATAGATAAAACCTGCCCCGTTTGCTTTAGTCATCCTCACAGCCTGTATACTTTCCCTACAGCTTCCCATGTAAACATCCCTCCAAATACAAAAAATAAATAAAAAAACACTGCATCGCTACAAACACACTCACCTTCCTTTCCCCCCAAATGTGATTGACTGTTCGTTTTCCTCTCCGTGAATTTGCATCATCAATAACATCATCGTGAAGGAGAGTAGCTGTATGGATCATTTCTGTAATTACTGCTATAGAACGCTGACTTGCCTGTACTTCCCTAAAATCGGAGTGAAAGAGACAGCGGAAGCTGAGCAAACCAAGCACGCTAGGACACGTTCACCAGCTCAGCAGTTTTGGATAGCAATGACTTGTTCTGCATTTGGGACAAATAGTTTGGAATCCAGTGTCTCTGTAGTTCACTTCCTCATCCAAACTTAATCCAATTCTTCTCCAGCAGCATCAGGCAGTTGGTTTTTATGGGCAGGTATGGGGAAGTCAGAAGTTATTACGATCATCATCATCATCATCATCAGACCACCTTCCTTACAGACTGTCTTGGGTGTTAAGATCAGCAGAGCGGCCCCTGCCCTAAGAATTCTTTTTTTTGGGGGGGGGGGAGTGGCCCAGGAGAGCATTCCTTCCCTATAGAAGGGCACCTGGGTAATAAATTTAATAATAATTTTTAGGAATACACAGCGGTGCAGGACAAACGCATGAAGAGAAATTATTCCCTCTTGTATGGAACGTAAGAACTTGGTCAGCTAATGAAGCAAACCTGAAATTATTTATTCATAAAACACAGGAAATCAGTTTTTTTACAGAAGGTTGGGCTGGCAACTAAACTAGCTTTTAAAAGGGATTATATATACCAGCCTTCCTCCAGATGTTTTTTATGACCACTTCCATGAGCCCCAGCGACCATGGCCATTTGGGCAGGGGCTGATGGGAGTTGCAAACCGAAACTTCGGAGAGCACCAGGCTGGGGGGAAGACTGAGACAGAATATATTGTTGAATATTAGCGATGGAAGCAAAAAATGGGGCTCTCATGTTCCGTGGCAATATGCTTCCAGGTGACAGGAGCAAAGAGACAGCTATCTCCACCAACCTCTGCGAAACGTTTCCTTGCAGAATCCAGCTGACCATGACAGAAACAGAACCCAGTGCTAGATTATCTAAAGACCCACTTCGAACATTTGGCCAGTGAATTTCCCACAGCACCAACAGCAGCAGCACTAAGGGGACAAGATATTAACTTGTCCTACTGAAACCCACGCAAAAAAACCCCAAAAACCCTTTCTATAGCCAAAAGCTATAAAGTGGGCATCAAGTCAGCCTGTGGCTGTGATCCTTACCCCACTTACCTGGGAGTAAGCCCTGCTGAATTCTACAGGACTTACTCCCAAGTAGACATGGTTAGGACAGCACTGTAAGGTCTAAGTTTTATTCAGAGAGGACCCACTGAAACTAATGAACATGATTAAAGGTAAAGGGAACCCTGACCATTAGGTCCAGTGGCGGACGACTCCGGGGTTGTGCGCTCATCTCGCTCTATGGGCCAAGGGAGCCGACTTTTGTCCGCAGACAGTTTTTCTGGGTCATGTGGCCAGCATGACTAAGCCGCTTCTGGAGAACCAGAGCGGCGCACAGAAACGCCATTTACCTTCCTGCTGGAGTGGTACCTATTTTATCTACTGGCACTTGACATGCTTTCAAACTGCTAGGTTGGCAGGAGCTGGGACCAAGCAATGGAAGCTTATCCCGTCGCGGGGATTCGAACTGCTGACCTTCCGATCAGCAAGCCTTAGGCTCTGTGGTTTAGACCACAGCGCCTAAGTTGGGTCTATTACTTACAGTAGGTCCAGTCCGAGGAATACCACCGTAAATCCCACACTTCCTTTCCTTGCCATACGGCCACTTTAGACTCACCTGGAGCTGTGCCTGCTGCTCCTTCCATCACTTTTTATACCAGTTTCCTAGTGCATCACATATGAGTGTGCCAAAGAACACTGGGAGCAACTCTTCTGCCACACTACAATTTGGGGCAAAGGTTTGCCCATACTATGCTCAATGCTGCGGACACTTTGTGCCAACAATTCTAGATATTTATATATTGGGCTAATGGAATTCTGGCCTTTTCCTTTCTTGTTTTTAGAATGAAATTGAGGGGAAGAAGGGGGACAATGGCACCCTTTGCAATGCTGTGTACAGTTTGGGAAATATATTGAAAAATGCATAAATTGTGCAGTTGCAAACATGCTGCTTAACTCCTGCTGTTATTGCTAGCAAGTGACTTTTTTTTTTAGCCAAGTGGATTTGAAATTGTAAGAACTTTAAAAATACAGGTTAGGTATTTACCCGGAGTTATTATGATGAAAATTGCACGCTCTAGCCATTAGCACCACAATCATTGGTCGAAAAGCCTTCCCTTTGCCATCAAAGTAATATTCACACATTTCCTTCAGTTCTGTAGTAGATACCCATAATTCCTGTAAACAAACAAAAATGCAGTTTTAAAGCTGAGCAGTAAATCTGGAAATAGGTTGCTGCAATGTTGTGGCTCTTTGGAAGAGAGATTACAGCACTTCACACCAGACACCAAAGAGCCCTTACCTTTTTAATATCTTCATAGAGATTATTCAAGTCTTTGCTTCCCAGTTTAAAAGGATCCTTATATTTTTCATCACTAACCGCTGTACCACAGCTGTACAATCGCAGCGTTGTGTGGTGAAACCTGGCGACAGCATTATTTGAAAGAATTTAGAGAGGTAAAATACAGGTTGGATTTGTGTTTCATTTTACAGAGCGTACAAAATACTGGCCTGATTTGCATGTCGTGCTAAGCCAAAGCTAAGGCATGGTTTATTAAACAAACCATGCTTAAAATCACAAGTTGCCCCACATGATTTGTTCTCTAAAAGTTTGGTTTCTTTCTCTCCTCCCCCCCCCCCCACTCACTTCTCACCTACTTTGTACTTGCCACCCTATATCCCAAAAGCCTCTGCAGCACCTTGTACTGGCGTTCATGTCTCCATGCCCATTCCTACTGGGCAGCTGCAAGAGCAGAGCTAGGGAAATTGTCCCCGAGTTCTGTGCCTGCTCTCATCCATAACAGATTCCCACCCCAATTTCTCAGTGGTTTCTTAAACCTTTCCTTTCTTTTATCCCTGCACCTGCCAGTTCACCTCAACATCACTCTGTTACACTACCCCCTCTCCTTAGATGGTACTCAAATTAGCTACTGAACTTAATGGGGTTCACTTGTGAGTAGACAAATGCTGTAATGTGGATATAGGAGAGGGCAGGAAAGAAAATGGTATTTTGAAAGGGGTGGGGGGCAGGAGATAATCCCCTAATTGGCTGCTGGTGGAGGGAGAGCGTAAGATAAATTTGTTGAGGGCAGATTGGCACACTGTATGTAGTTTAACAAGCTGAGGCTGAAATATTTTTTCTTACTTTCAGAACATTTCTACAAGCTCCTTTAGACAGCTATAACCTGTAAAATGCTATCAACAGGCTTTCAAACAGTAAAAATTTGAGCTTTGCAGCAAAGGTGGGGCAGGACAAAACAGAGGTCTCATTTAAGATTTCATCTGCACTATGTGCTAGAGCTATGACATGATATTTCTTTTTCTTTTTGGTGTGTACACATAAATAATTACAATAAAAATAGCACAGCACCAGCCCTTTCATTAAAAGCAGTCAGTTTCCAAACATCTAGTTTGGTGGTCAAAAGATAAGGATTTATTGTCTTGCTTTATTACCCCCTACACGATAAATGGTAATTATAGACTAATGAATATTTGCTGCAATCAAGACACTCAATATGTAATTGAGTATCTGGTACTACTCTAGTTCATTTTGCTTACGTGGAACTTGTGCATGCAAGCAAGCCTATTTAAGCTTATAGTACAGGAGCAGTGGACCCATATTGTACCCCCACTAATCTTGTGGCAAATGCGGAAGAATTCTTGCAGCAGCTTGTTCCAAATAACTCAAACAGTATTCAGAAGAGGACAGCTGGGCAATAAATCTCAGGAACATGGATACAGCTTGTACTCTGTCACCCAGAAGTGAAGTGAAGACATGTTTGGAACACGCAACTAGGTATGCAGAAAGACTCGCTGTGCACTTAAGAAATGTGGACTCTTCGGCAAGATGTGCTTCAGAATGAGGTGAATACTGCAACTGGTGCACTTGATGGGGGCCTTCCCCTCAGTATGTAACACTGGGATAAGAATCCCTACCAATCGGTAGCTGAGCCAGGGAAACTTCCTTCTCTTGATTCTGAAGTGACACATTTTACCTCAATCTAAGTATTGTTTCAACTTAAGGAGCATGTTATTGGCCTGACATTCCTACTGCACTTACTACATCTTGCCACTGGTTCTTCAGCTTCCAATTAAAAACAGGAGTAAAGTCGCTTGGTGAAGCTTTTACATGTTCAAGGGCAAAGCAGGTTGCTGTCCTAGAAGGCTTGTACAGGAGGACCTTTTAATAGGATATGCTCCAAATATGGTAGCTATCCAGCCCAAAGACGTTACAATATGCAAGGAGGAACTCGAAATCAAATCAATGTTATGAAATAGAAGATGAACACATGTCGTATAAAACAAAGGGGAAGAGAGAAATAGCTTGATCCCATACCAGTTAGTTTATTCAATGTATAAATTGCTTCCCTGAACCTGCTTTGGTTATATTGTATCAACATACAGCATTATATAGATCATGATAGCACCCATAACTGCAGGACTTCTAAAAATATTCACCCAGGTTACCTAAAACCCACTCCTATATGTGGTGCAATACAATAGCAAGGTCTTCAACTTACCGCCAAAATATGCTACGAATTTTTAAAATAGATAGAGCCGAACTTCTCCCAAGAAAATCAGGTCTCTGTCCAGAGGAAAAAAGAAATGAAACATTAGTGAGCATACATTTACAAACCACATTTCACCTAACTTTTATTTTATTTTAGTTGAGTATTTATATTCTGCCTTCTGCACTACTTAGGACATGTTACAGCATTCTAAATTATAATTTCATTAAAACAATGCAGAACGATTGCAAAAAGACAGTGCCAACAGTTAAAAGAATTGCAAGAATATTGTCTAACTTGCAAGAGCCTCTTGGAAGAAAATGGTTTTCAATAACTACAGGGTTGGAGGAGTGTGAGAGGGGACCAACCACACTTCATAGGGCAAGGTGTTCTATAGTCTGGGTGCAACCACTGAGAAGGTCCTTTCTCTTGTCCCACTTAGCTGTGCTTCCACCCTTGTGGTTGCAGACCAGAAAAGATCCTCTACTTCTGATCTTAGGATTGAGATTGTTTCAGCCCCAAGACCTCTAATCATTTGGTTTACCAGATAAAACTGTATGCCTGGCTCCACACCAGTGAGCTTCTTACCCATTTAAAGTCTGAGAAAAGGTTGAGACAATATTGGGGAGAATCCAGGACAGTATGGGAGGAAACAATCCCCAATCTATATAGGACTTAAGTCATTTAGGGTTTTAAAGATAATGACCAAACACTTTGAATTATGCCTGAAAGCAAGAAGGTAACCACTGCAACTGTTTCAGGATAGGTGCAATGTGATCCTGTGGGTGAGAACCCGCCAACATGTTTGTAGCTGCATTCTGGGTGAACAGAAGCTTCTGAAGCAAGGATTGTTGAAAGTTAGCACCATGTAGAGTGAGTTGCATTAATTCAACCTACATGCAACCAAGGCAAGTGATAATGTTGTCTTGTTTCCAAGGCTGCATTAATACGTGCCTTGCAAACAAGACAGCAATAGTTACTAGCCTGTCTGCCCATACATCTGTGAGACCTCAAAACCTAAAACAGAAAACCACACACAAACTAACCTTATCGAACTCTATTACACATGAATTCTTGTAGCATTTCCTTCTATAAGGAAAGTGTTATAAAAACAAAACCATAAAGTTTTGCAATTCCTTCCCTAAACTACTTTAAACTAGTTTAAGTCCACACCTCTTTTTTCTGATGCAAAGTGGTTTCTATTATGAGACTCATCCGAAAGCTGTTACACAAGCTCTGAGGTGGCCCAAGCCTTCTCCAGACAAGTATTCAATAGCACAAAAGGCTCACAGCACAGAACTCTACTATGGGTCCCTCATCATATGAGGTGCATGGGATCATCCAGAGCAGCGTAGTTCAATGTGTGGCCCTCGTGGCCTTTTTTGGCGGCCCTCAGCAACATTTGATGTCCACCCCAGCTCTCATGCTGCCTTCCTGAAGCCAGATAAGTGAGGCCCAAGGCTTTGGGAAGGAGGTGTGAAGGCTCTGATAGGGTCCTAGAGTCCTTCTTCCACCTTCCCAAAGCCTAGTTAGTACTTTCCCATCTTTGGGAAGCAGGTAGGAAGGCTATAGGACCCTGACAGAGCCTCACCACTGCTTCCCAAAGCCTGGTGCCTTGCTTAGGTGGCTTTGGGAAGGCAGTGCAAAGGCTAGGGGGGATGTGTGTCAAACTGCAGCCTCGCTCCCCACCCTACCAAGGCAGCATGCAGGTTCTGTGTCAAAGGACCCACTTGGTATGAACAGTTGGGCCACCCTGATCTAGAGCAGGCCTTTTTCCACACGGAGGTGCTAGAACATCCTTCCAGCTTTGCTGTCAGCCTTTGGTAGCAAGCAGCTTCCCTTCAGAGGGCACTTGGGATTCTGAGCTGCTGTATTGGGGATGGCTTTTTCTTCTGTATTATTATTTGTTAATTTGCTGTTTGTGGCTTGTTTAGATTTATACCTTTAATTATTATATTTAGCTCTTTTATGTTACTAGCTGCTGCCAAGTGCCCTTGCAGAATAGGCAGGATATTCATGTTATTATTTTTTTTAAGTAGAGGCATGTTCTTGTGTACTCAAGGTTAAGTTAAAAAAATGATCTAAAGCAGCCCTTACAACTGGCATTGTGAACCTCATGGCCTCCAAATATTGAAGACTACCACCCCATCATTCCTGACATGTTGTCTGGGGGCTGAAGATAGTTGGAGGCCAAACACATCTGGAGGGCTACAGGCTCCCCATACCAGCTTTAGAACCATGGGCTCCCCAAAGATTCCTTTAAGATACAGTGGTGCCCCACAAGACGAATGCATTGCAAGACGGAAAACTCGCTAGACGAAGGAGTTTTCCGTTTTGGAGGTGCTTCGCAAAACAAATTTCCTATGGGCTTGCTTCGCAAGATGACAATGTCTTGCGAGTTCCTGCTGGTTTTTCCCCTCCCCCCCTTTTTCTAAGCCGCTAAGCCGCTTATCAGCTGATCCGATCAGCAGATAAGCCGCTAAAAGCCGCTATAGCGCTAATCCGTCAATGGGCTTGCTTCGCAAGACGAAAAAACCGCTAGACGAAGAGAATCACAGAACGGATTCTTTTTGTCTTACGAGGCACCACTGTAGATGCTTGGAGATCTTGGTAACAATCACTTAGAACCATTCTGCACAATCCTAAAAGCCTATTCATAACACCAGCAACATAACTGACATTCAATGAGGGTTCATCAGTTTGAATCAAACAGGAAACTACGACTGAATGCAAATGAAGTGCCAAAGTGGTGTAAGGTAAAGGTAAAGGACCCCTGGATGGTTATGTCCAGTCAAAGGTGATTATGGGGTGCAGCACTCATCTCACTTTTCAAGCCGTGGGAGCCAGCGTTTGTCCTCAGACAGCTTTTCAGGCCATGTGGGCAACATGACTAAACGCTTCTGGCGCAAAGTGGTGTATAAGGAGAGGAGAAGAAATGCTTGGCCCGAACATTCATTTCCATGGTTTATGAAGATACAATCATCTGAACAGAGCCAATGAGTTGTACTTTCCCCCAAGCTCCAAGCCCATTCAATGGATGAGTATTGACTTGTTCACTGTTGTTCCTTCTCACACTCAAAATCTATCACTCACACACTGCTACCAATATTCTGAAGGGCTTCATAATGCATCTTGCATAAAAGCACAGCAAATTGTGGGGCAATAATTTTACTCCCTGTCCCCACTGAACAACTTCTTGAATATTGCACACGCAGCCAAATATTACACAGATAAAAGGCTTCTATTCCAAGACCGCCATCTGAAAGGGACTTTACACTGGTGATGAATGGCCCAGCTGTTCTATGTATCCATGTTACCTGCACTGAGCATAGCCTACTGGCTCTTATTCATCCCACTGCTGGATCAGACATCCCACTGAAACACTGGTATTTGGGGAAACAGATTACCTGCGTGCCATCAGTTTAATGATGACACCAAGCTCTAAATCCTCAGATTCCTACCTAGAAATTTCACACAGACAATTATCAAGAGTGAGCTTTGAGCTCATACACTCTTCCTTCCCTCTTCCATGTGACCAAGAACAGTTCAGAAGCTTTAAACACTACTTTTGATTAACTTCTGTTTGTAGCTTTAATCACTACTTTTGATTAACTTATGGAATTGCAAATTATGGTTAACATAACTATGGTTTAACTATGGTTGGTTTCGAAAAGCCTATTTCAATTCATAGTTACTGAAGCTAGCATGTTTACAGTTAAAATTAACCACCGTTCTGGGTCAAAATGACACGTCATTTTGGGAAACTGTTGAAGGTCATGGTAAAAATCAGTATTTATTTATTTAAAATCAACAAGGTTACTAATTTTGCTATCATGTCTTTGAAGTCTCACCTGAAAGTGTGGAACCTCATGCTCACAAGGAAGGCTAGTTACAGCCTTACAAAGAAAACCAAGAGTTGCCTTCCCAAATCTGGTGCCTGGCAAGTATTATGAACATCCAAGTCAGCTACAGTATGCTGCTTCTCTCTAAACAAAATTAAAAACAAAAGAAGAGCTTGCTGGATCAGGCCAAAGGCCAATCTAGCCCTGCATCCTGTTCTCACAGTGGCCAAGCAGACACCTATGGAAAGCTAGCAAGAAGGACCCAAGGACAGCACTCTCTCCTCTTGTGTTTCTCAACAAGTGGCATTCAGAGGCATACTGCTTTCAACAGCAGAGGGAATAGTAATCAAGCTGGTAGTCAGTGATAGTCTTCGCCTTCGTTATTTTGTCTAATCACTGAATTGTAGAGTTGGAAAGGGAGCCTGAGAGTTATCTAGTTCAACCCTTTGCAATGCAGGAATCTCAACTAAAGCATCCATGGCAGATGGCCATCCAACTTCTTTTAAATCTTTTAAAGCCATCCAAGCTGGTGGCTATCTCAACAGGATATATGAATGAAATAAAAACATTCCTCAGAATTGTAGAACCATAGAGTTGGAAGGGGCCGTGAGGATCATCGTGGTCTAGATTCATCTCTAGACCAACCCCTTGCAATCCAGGAATCTTTTGCCCAACGTGGGGCTCGAACCCACAAACCTGAGATTAAGAGTCCCATGCTCTGCAGACTGAGCTATCCCCTCAGGTTTGTGCTCATTTTTTTAAACTCCCTACCCCTACCTTTCCTTTTAAAAAAAAACAGCCCCTTCTCTTTCCCAAGGTTTTGTGTACATGAAAATCCCATGCTGCCTCAACCCAAAATGTCAATCTGGTCAAGCATCAGTGACCAAAGCAGCCCAAAGTACTGAGGGCAAGAGACCTACTCCATTGCCTTAAATATCCAGAGCAGTGGTTCGGGGCAATTTGATTTTTAAGGGGGGCAATTCAAGAATGAGTTATTTACAGTGAATGGCCTTTTAGGCTTCCTCCATGTGAACAGGATTTCATTTTTTGAATAGGAAGAATTATATGTTGGGGTGTGTGTGTGTGGAATCAGGATTTTAGAGATGCTTAGGTGGGGCCTGGCCAAAAAAGGGTTTGTAACCACTGCTCTGGAGGGGGATACCCCTGAAGAGGCAAATGCAATTTAGCTCGCGTGGACAGTAGCCACGGACAGATGCATCTTCCGCGGATTTGCCAAATCCCCTTGCAAAGCCCTCCAAGCCGGTGGCCATCATCCCTGCACCTCCTCGCAGCAAACGCAGCAGGAAGTCCTTTTCCTCAGTCCTGAATTTACTGCCCATCATTTTAAGGAGTGTGAGGAGGGGTGAAAACACCAGCAAAACCTCCCCAATATTCTCCCTTTATTCCCTCGTCATTTTACGGACCCTTAAGCATCTTCTCTCCCCTCCCTCAACCTGAAAACGAAACAGCCCGCAGATCCCGCTAGCGTTTCCTCGCATTCATTCCGACGTGACCTCCATTCGCCCCGGCGCGCCGCCGACTTACCTCCGCCTTCCACGCGGGCGCCGCCGGCCCCACAGCCCGCCGCTGCCTTCCGGCGCCGCTAGCGGAGGAGCCCAAGGCCCGCCCGGAACCGGCGAGCCACGCCGCCCGGGAAGAGCCGGCGCAGCGACAGCAGCAGCGGTGCCACCAGCCCAAGGCCATGGCCGCGTCGTCCTCGGCGCCAGGCCTGCTTCTCCCGCCGCTGCTCAAGGGCCGCCTCCCCTCGCTGAGCAGCTGAGGCGACCCGGACGCGGAAATACCCGGCCTAGGCAGCGCGGCGGGAGATGGGCGAGAAAGGAAGGCTGCCCACGCCGCCCTCAGGCGCCGCCCCGGCCTGCTGCAGCCCCGGAGCGAGGAGGAGTGGGACTCTCCTGAGGGAGTGGCCGGCGGGGCGGAGGGCGGAGGGCCGCGCCTGCAGTGTGAGAAGGAGCCCGGCTTAGAGAGAGAAGCGGGGAGGAAGGCCGCCTTGCTTCCCGCGTGTCTCTCCAGAAGAGCCGCCTCTGATTTTGCCGCGTTTCCTCCTGCGCCTTTAAGCAGGTGCGGCCCAGGCAGAGGTCCCACAGGTGAAGTTGATGCCCCCTACATCCCTCGGGCGTTTAAAGGTTCTTCCTTTGTGGCCATTGCCTTGTTCTTTATATCTGAGGACAAGTAGGGACTGATTCCATATTTATTTCCCACAGGCGAAGTGGTCCTCGGGCGCCTGTGCTTTGGTGGCAGGAGGTGCTGATTCGCTCACTGAGTTTCCCCTGCCTTGTTGTGCAAAGAGCATCACAGAGCCTAGGATCAGAAGGTCGGTGGTTCGAATCCCCGCAGCGGGGTCCCTGCTCCTGCCAACCTAGCAGTTTGAAAGCACATCAAAGTGCAAGTAGATAAATAGGTACCACTCCAGCGGGAAGGTAAACGGTGTTTCCATGCGCTGCTCTGGTTCACCAGAAGCGGCTTAGTCATGCTGGCCACATGACCCAGAAGCTGTACACCGGCTCCCTTGGCCAGTAAAGCGAGATGCAACCCCAGAGTCGGCCACAACTGGACCTAATGGTCAGGGTTCCCTTTACCTTTACCCGACCCATATGGCTGGGTTTCCCCAGTCACTCTGGGCAGCTTCCAACAGGATATTAAAAACAAAAAAAAAATAAACATTGAAAACTTCCCAAAACAGGGCTGCCTTCAGATGTCTTCTAAAAGTCAGATAGTTGTTTATTTCCTTGACATCTGGTGGGAGGGCATCCACAGGGCAGGTGCCACCACCGAGAAGGCCCTCCGCCTGGTTCCCTGTAACCTCACTTCTCGCAGTGAGGGTATCGCCAGAAGGCCCTCGAAGCTGGACCTCAGGCTAAATGATGGGGGTGGAGATGCTCCTTCAGGTATACTGGGCCGAGGCTGTTTAGGGCTTTAAAGGTCAGCACCAAAACTTTGAATTGTGTTTTGAAATGAGAGTTACAAACATCCTTTAAAGGTTCTTCCTTTGTGGCCCATTGTCTTGTTCTTATATTTGAGGACAAGTTGGACTTTTATTCCATATTTATTTCCTTTTTTGATGTTCTGCCGTTTCTCCCAAGGCAGCATGCATACGTATATGGCTCTCTTCCTACTTCATTTTGTTCTCACGACGACTCTTGTGAGTTGAGTTAGACTGAGAGAAAAT